>NW_024609881.1:5704198-6169450 GCF_016920785.2 Ixodes scapularis | reverse complement strand
GAGGGAATCCGATGCCGTTCTCGCGAAAGTTCCAACACGCCTCCTCGAAGGGGCAACACTACCTACGGCTACATGGTTATGACTGAATGGAAAGCGCCGAATGAACAAGGACGAGGAAGGGGATAGAGACGAAGCGCACTCTCAACAATTGAGAGTGCGCTTCGTCTCTGTCCCCTTCCTCGTCCTTGTTCATTGGGCGCTTTCCATTCAGTAATGTAAGAACAAGCCCATTTCTCTATTATACTGCATAGTTATGGTGCTCTACAAAACATGGGGTGCAGCGGATACAGAACTAGCATCGTACCGTGAATTTAAAAAAAAAATACAAGTCTCGTTGTTGTAATTAAACCACCAAGACAAATGTTTGAAAAAAAAAGTTACTTATACACCGGAAATTACGGTATTTATAATAACGTTCGTGAGGCATCATTTCAAAGACTTTTGAGAAACTGCAAAGTAAAGACATGGCAATAATTTTTGACTATGCTATGATCACCGGACTTAAAAATTCGCATTCAAATTACAAATTACACATTGTTGGAGAGCATTATGCAAGCTTCACAGTACCAAACCTTAGGTGTGCGCTTAAGTTTCACACACTGAATGTGGAAGATTTCCGAGCATGACGTGCACTCAACTATGCGTCCAGACTTGGCACCCCGACAGCAGCAAGTCACCTTAGCTGTTTCAATTTTTCTTGCTAGGCATCCGGTCTGGATCTCGGGCAAGACATGGCCGTAAAAAAAAACTTTCTGCTTTGTTCAGAGCACGAGTCCATAAATTAGCATTAAAGGTCACAATGTCTATGTGCAAATCGCACGTTGTGTAGATTACGAAAAGTGCCTGCGGCAGCTGTGCCAGAGTCCTTTGCATTTGTACTTGTGCGTAGTAGGCATGGCTCCTGCACAAGTGCATATCCTCATCAAGGTACGGTACATTTTTGCTCGGCTCGGCAGCTTTAGCAGCGGTTGCAGCTTCTTTAACAGGGGCTGCAGCAGCCACTAACGCACGTGCTCTGATCATGGCCTGTCGTATTGTCCATGGACACTTCACCTCGAGAATGGCACTACCAAAACATAAGCAAGACACAATCCCATCGGGAGAAGCTGCTAGGAACGGTTTTTCTGGTGAGACAACAAGACGGGACATCTTTACCTGAAGTCCCGCATGCTTCGGCGACTCTTTTGCAGTGAAAGCTGCTCGTGCCTTAGGCTCAGAGTTACGACCCCACCGAATACTAGGAGTGTATGGTACTGTTGAGCAGCCCATGACTTTTGAAAGCGCTCCCTCAATTCCAGTTAAACAGGAGGTAACTTCCTGAAGGACAGAAGCAGTAACTCTGCCTTCACGTTGCTCCAACCATTGAGGTGACGCCGACTGCTCTCGCGTGGTCTCCTCAATGTATCTACATTCTTCTGCTGGTAACTGAACTTTCTTAGCTTCCATCTCGTTCAGACCATGGTACATGGACGACATTTTTTCGAGCCTGTCCTCCGGTTGCAGGGTCGACATTTCCTTGTCTTCATCGTTCTCCTTTTCACCTTCTCCTTCGGAGGCCGTGTTGGTGTCGTCACTGTCCGTCATGACTCTTAAAAGAAGCGTGTCTGGAGCCAAGCTCTAAAAACAAAGAAAACTTTGGATTAGCTTCGTTCACAGATCTTTGAGTTAAGGATCAAAAATTCGGAGGACACCTAAGCACTTATGAGTCGTGAATGCGTAAGCATGAATATCGTTCTTCCGCTCCCTTAGTTCGTCTGCGGCGTGCTGGTGTGGACGGATACGTTTGGTACTGCCGAGGTTGGGCTGACGGCCAAGCGCGCACTCTTGTGAAGTGGCCACGCCGCGCTAAGCTAGGCCGTGCAGTCTCTCCGGTGTCTGCCCGTGCGGGCTCTGCTGGCTCGGGGCCACTCGCTCCCTCTCACCGACGGCCGGGTCGCTGCGCTGCCATGGAGGGGGCTTCTCTGGTGGAGTTCCTTGGAACTATGCCAGGCAAAAGCCAATGGGAGCTTTGTTCCTTGAAAGCCAGCCAATGGGAGCCTATCCATCAGATCGCTGCTACAGACGACAGGCTTCGCTCCATTAGGTCAGGGGAGTTTAGGTGCCGTTTGACGTGGTTTCAAAAGCTGATAACGCCGGTTCGCTCCATTGGACAGTTCATGCTTTTACATTAAAAGATGTAAAATGGACATGTCTTAGGCAACAATGTTCAGGTATGTAGCGCCGTGGCCAATGGCGTAGCCAGAAACGTTTTTCGGGGGGGGGGGGGGGGGGGGCTCAGGTGGCATGTTTCTGATTTGGGGTTCAGAGGGGCCGGGTGGGTCAAACTGCATGTGTATATTATAGGGTCGGCCAAATTGGGGGGGGGGGGGGGGGGGAGAGAGGGGGGCTGAAGTCCTATAAGCCAGCCTCCTGGCTGCACCACCGCCCACAGCCTCACCCAAGAACACCAAGATAAAGAGTAACTTCATTGTTTGTCATGGAAGCTCACCATAAATACATTGGCCCCAGGCACTTTTATGCTCGATATCTCCCACCCTTGAAATCACCAACATTCAAAACACATACATGCCTTTATTTATACCTTAGCTGCAGACATAATTTTCGAAAAACCCTCAAATGATTTTGGCGCCCGCCGACTGTTTGAGCATTACGCGTTAGTAGTTTCTTCGAAACTGGGTTGACCATGTGCATACTTTTTGAAGGAGAACCTGCACGAATTGTGGCACAGCGCAGTCTTTATTGCAAAAATCAGTTTATTTATTTGAAACGAACGCGAGCCAGTCTTAGTTATAACCTCGTCCCACGTACTAGAGCGACAAATACCGATTTTCGTCCTGCGAAACCACAAAGTTTAGTGTCGCTGATGCTGTCCTTTTGTAACAACAAACACCCCCGACAAACGCCGACAATCTTTCGACAACGTACAAGTCCTTGTTTGTCATCCCACTTGAAGCGCCGTGAGCAGTCCCACCGAGGAAAACCTCTCGGAGACAAACTTATCCCCCTCGCCCGCATGTACCTTCTGCTGCCTCTCTTCCCGTGGTTCGTTCGGCTGGCTGCTCGGCTTTGGGAAAAGGCCTCTTTGGCCACCTAGGCTTCCTATTCATATCCATCCCTCGGCAGCTCGTAGTACTCGTGGTTGTCGTGTTCCAAAAGAGAAGCTGCTGTGGCTAGTTTTGCTCGCGAAAATCTGATGTGCGAGGTGGTGCTTCAAGACGCCAAGGTCTACATCCCTGCATCAGGAGGGATATGCCGACGTTCGAGGACTGACCAAAGTAAGACTGCTCACTACGAGGTAGGACACAACATTCCTGCAGGCGAAAGAGTTGTCATCACGCTCTGTGATAGTTGGGACGCCGTATGTCCCCCCGAAAACGCCTGTCCTCTATCATTCGGTTATAAACATCCTCAACATTGACGTGAAATTCTGTGGCACTCACTTCGAATAATCCAGACAAAGAACGATTCGGAAACTCAGGTTCGGAAAAACTTTAAACTCGATAGTCACGATGGGTTGCGGAAAGTGGCCAATGGCAAATGAAGGCTAAGTGGAAGCTTTAACTAATAAGAAGTAATTGTCTTTACTTTCACTGTTTAGTCAGCGCGTTTTCCACCCAAAGAGCGGAACACAAAAACTGCGTCGCCTGACTCTCTTTGTTTGTGTATTTTGAAGTGTTTTGTTGGCAACTCCAGTCCCACCAAGCAACAAGTTTCTTTGTCCCCATGTTTTGCGTCCTGTCCAGCAGGTTGGACGGCGGACTCCGACAAACACGCTGTCTGTCGGTGTCGTGTGTCGCTCTTTGTCACTCTAGTGGGACGCGGCTATTACAAGCTTATTGGTTATTAAACGACAGGACGGTTTACCACTTTTTTCGTTGCAGACTTGTTCATCCACCTGTTTTTCTCATGCGATTGGTAGGATATTGTACAAGCTACCAAAACACATGCCTTAAAATAGAAGTTATGGCTGATTCTCTTCTCACTAAACAAGAGGAGAAGCAGCGTTGGGGCATGCATCTGGCAGGCAATTTACATACATGCACACCGTTTTTGGTCATGGGATTTAAAATAAAATCGAGAACATTACCGCCATAGTTCAACACTGCTCACGTCATACACATTTACAAAAGCGAGCTTCACCCAAATTAGCAGAAAGGAAGCGAACAAGTTAGTTCCATTGAGAAATATGCATATTAATTTTTGAATTGGTTCATCAAGGTTTAATGCTTAACATCTGGCAACTTTCCAAATCTATTTGAATCACTTCGAATCTTTCCAAAACACCGGAATCGGCGCCGAATCTTGATTCGGATAAACATTTGTCCCATCACTAGCACTATGGTATTTCTTCCCTACTAGGGACAGTCCTGTTGAGTCCACACGCTTAAAGTGGCACGCATAATGCTAGTGGCTAGAAGGAAAAGCGTTATTTTTTTTTCACAATAAGAGACACCTGTATGCAAGCTTGAAGGGATATAAGCTTCCAGCCGCACATATTTTTGTATCCTCTTGAGCATATCAATTCTGAAGCATATCTTAATCGTACCTTGACGGTCCTCAAGAATCCCTTCTATTGCTCATCTGTGCACGTAGGTAGGGGTGGTGGGGAATCAGATGAAGGTGTAGGTATTTCCTTGTGCTTGTGGGGTTTGAAGAATTGAACGGCCTCCACAGGAGCAGCCTGCATGTAGCATATTCGATCCCCTTATTAAACAGCATTTTCACACCCTTTTGTATCTCACACATGACATTCCACAAAGTAAAGAAACCTAGAAAGGCCTGCGTGCGTGCGGTGATCTGCAACAGAGAAAAAATAAATAAAGCAATTACCAGACTCTTTCCAGTTGCACGCCTCCATTCACATGGTGTTTCTGTTGGCGTAAGATTGCTGCGGCCATACTTGACGCCTGCCTCGACATTGAAAGAAGTGCCGCTGCAACATCCGCCAAGGCTAGAAATACAGTTAAGACAATCTGTGAAACATCCCCCACATACCCCAATGTAAAAGCAATACATTGTGAAGTACTTTTTTTTTTTGTAAACTCGAAATTTAGCGATTTTTTATATTTTTTATTTTTGTTGTTATTTTATTGCGTTAACTATGGATGTCATTCACCAGCTTGACTGTGTGTTTTCTCTCTCTTAGTCGATTTCGAGAACATTTCGAGAGCACAAAATTTCGCGACCTGGAGCGTTATGCTATCTATTCATGACCATTAGATAATTACTCGCGTGATAAATATTTTGGAGACAATTTTTAAATTGAGAAATGCGCGAAAATTAGGTACTCGCGTTCTGCCAGGCTGGTTGCGGTACAAGCACTCGAACTAGCTAGGGTGATCAGACCGTCGTGATTAGTCGCAGGTGATCAGAATGTCGCAATTACAGAAAGCTGTAGCAGTGCACTACTTATCCAGCCATACAGGTGCAGTGAGCGTTAGCCACTTTGCCGTCCGCATGCACCAGGGTCCACGGCGTGTACTGCTTGGAGACCGTCTGACTTGCTTCTACAGTGGCCGTAAGCAGGACAACCTCTCTGTCTTTCCAGCTTGGAGAGCGCGGACGTCCTGAACCTTCCCATTTATAAAAACGTTGCACCCTTCAGACATTTCAAAACTTTTAAATTCTTCTTTAGTGTAATAACAGGTACCTTCTACGAGGTAAAGGTAAATGTCCGCTGCTGTCACTGAAGGCAACAACCGGGTGGATCCCAAGAACGCGAAGCGTCGGAGATCGTTGTCCAGCGGATCCGGGAGCTCTTCGCCTTACACAACAAGCTTCTCGCGATACCGCGATTGCGCGACATCGTCCAGCTTCTTAAAATAGTCACTTGATATTCCAACCGACGCGTACACAGTGAAATAAAGACAAACGCACTCGCCGAGACGCGCCACCGATTGAGACGTTCAAGAAAAAGCACGACCGGAAGTGTGCAACCGGAAGTCACCTGGGACGCACAGGACGCAGGGGTCACGTGGTGACAGGTCAAGAACAAAGTGGAAGCTCCTCGCACCTCTTTCCACTTTAGTAGAGCGAGCTTTGGAGAGGAGGCGACCTCCTCTCCACCGCTTGCTCCGCTGAAGTGGAAAAAGGTGGGTGGAACTTCCACTTCGTTCTTGACCTGTCACCGACTATTCGCAACTCCAATTCACTATAGGTGGCGCCACTCGTTTCTCTAAATGGCGGGATTAGTGAAGGACAAAGATGCGTGCCGCTGCTCAGCCTGTCTAGTGTGCTGGCTTCACTGAGCGACACAAATTATTTCTGGTAATACGAGGAAGTTAGGGTATTATGAGCGCAGGTCACCTCTTTATCCTGAAAAGAAAAACGGTATTTAGCGTAATATTTAGGCAAGGAAGTACGTTTTAATTTTGGAGCGAAACCGAAACTAACGTCTATTTTGAATGTAATTTTTCGGTACAAGTCTTAATATCAGATCTTTTCATAACTCAAGATGTGTCTCATACCATAATTATTTATTTAAAGAAGTAGTTCGCGGAGTTCGTAGACTTTTTCCGCGGCAGGGATGAAGCTAGGACCGCATAGACGCGGGTCGAAATAGAGCAACCATTCTGGGCAGCTACGCGATCATGCTAAAGGCGCAAACAACAGTTCATTCTGCAGTCAGTGAAGCGTAGAAAACGCTCACTTCGCTTTTCGGTAACTACAATCAAGCGTCCACAAAACGTCGTTCGATCAAGATGTGTCCGCGGAGCAGAAAGCAATGAGAGTGTCAAAAGACTGACCTGATTCTAGAGTCATCGCATCGAATCCAAAGATAACGCCGGGCTTTGAGCGCATTAATTGCAAATATCGAGTCAAGTAGCGCAGTTAGAAATGCATCTCAAGTCAAGCAATGTGAACGGAATGCTTATTTTGCACGTTTTATGGCATTTATTCATCTCCGACGGCGTTGTAGTTTCCACGGCCTCGATGGAAACCTGTGGAGCTTCACGTCTGCTAAGCTTCCAGGGTTGCAACTGTCCGGTACGCAACACTGCTTACAGCTTCGGCGTTTGCTGTTGTGCTTCATCTGATAGCAATGTTAAAAATAAAAGACCAAAAACGCACGAATCAATACCTTCAAATTGATGCGTGAACAGCTCCACGAGCAAGCAGGCTGGCGAAAAGGCCTTCTCAGTGTTGCAAATATTTTTAGTTAGATGGCGCAACGTGTCATCCAAACTTGCTTTTTGGAACATCCGAACTGGGAGGGCGGGGGTTCATTTACGGGACACAACATAAACCCAGCTTAAACTGGCACGAAAATACGAGATGACGTCGTACCTTTTGGCGACTGACCTGATGCGGTGTGAAGTGTTGTGGTAATACGGCGTGACCGAAAACTTTTTTGGGCGGGGTGGCTTTTTGCGGTCGAGGGAAGACTTGGAGATTTGGGTCTTTAAGGTGGTTGCAATGAGGTCACGCGGGTAACTTGCTTTTGGGATGCGATTGATTCGGTTAGTTGGGCTTGCATGGGAAAGGTGGGGGCAAGATTTTGTGCAGGAAGAGGAGAGAAGGCTATTTACAATGCCCGACTTTCAACTTTTTGAGTGGTGGCTCACGAAGGGAAGTACCGGCTTCTGGAATCGCTGCTGGAAGCCCCAGCAAAGGCCGCTTGGTGTCGGTCGTAGGCGCAAATCAAGAAACTGCAGGTCATGCGCGGCAGGCCCCTCCTTCGTGAAGATAAGGCGCCGGGAGTGGCGTGAGAACACTGGATGGATGGGAGCAGGAGAAAGGTTCCGGTCGTGAAGCAGGAGGTAATCGTCGACGTATCAGGAGATCTTGGTTCCCGGAGTCGCGACACTGAGCTCCCTCTTCACCGCCACGTCCACAGCTGACAAGTATATTGCACTGAAAACTGGAGCCCGGCAGGATCGTATGCAAACGCCTCACCTTTCCATGTTCCCGCCTTTCGCCCTCCCCCTTTCCGTCTCTGGGTTTCTTGGGCCGGGGGCCGGTGCCTAATAAAGCTATGTGTGTTGAAAGTCGAAAGCGGTGCTGTTCTGTCCGTCCCTATGTTTATTCTTTCTGTTTTTATTTAACTTCACCAACGCGCTCACGTCGAACTAAATCCCTTTTGGTTCTCGAAGGAATTAAAATATTATATGTGCAAGAAAAATCATTTTCATAAATTGTTTAAAAGAAGTGGCGTTGAACTATGGTATATGAAATTAGGTATTTACTGAGCGATTGTTAAAAAAGTTGTTTAAGCATGATAAATCTGTTTATGGGGGAGAGAGAGAGAGAGAGAAAGAGTAGAAAGCAGCCTGTGCCGCGAACCCGATAAATTCTGGCAATTTGTAAGGCAATATACAAAAGGGTTAACTAGGAACACAATTTTACGTACTGAGACGGATTATGTGACTTGTCCCGAAAAAGGAGCCAATATATTTCGAAACTATTTAGCGATTGTTATTCTTCGGGTGTTCCACAGAACACGAATTTTGTCGGTAGCATTTATTTTAATGACATTTTGTCAATAAACCAAGTTAGTGTTCCGACGAAATCTTGGAGGCAATACAATAATTAAAGTCAAAGCGATCCGTTGGTGCAGATTTAATACCTAGTTTTATTGTTAAGGGCTGTGCTGATATTATTGCCCCTTTACTGGAACATGTATTTAATATTTCGCTTAAAAAGGTGTTTTTCCAAGTCTATGGAAAGAGTCTGTCGTTGTACCAATACACAAAGCTGATGACGTGTCTAAGGTAGAGAAATACCACCCTGTGTCATCACTATGTACTTTTTCAAAAGTTTTTGAAATAGTGATGCACACCCGTGTTTAGTTTTACTCCTTTCGAAAACTGTGTACCGTTCAACATGAATTTGTAACTGGTCGTTCGGTAGAGACAAACCTTTGTTCACTACTCAATTACACTGTGCCGTTTGTTGTTGCGCGAGGGCAAGTCAATATTGTTTATTTTGATTTATCGAAGGCCTTTGATAAGGTAAACCACAAATTGCTTCTGCTTAAACTTTCTTTATATGGTGTGTCACCATTACTTTTATTGTGGTTCAGTAGTTATCTGAATAATCGTCCGAGTAACGCACGTGTCTTGAATAGCTTATCAGACGTTTTAGTATCAACTGCAGGTGTACCTCAAGGGTCAAACCTGGGGCCGCTTCTTTTTCTTGTATGTATTAGTGATATTGAGTCTTCTGTAACAATGCGCAGTTGCTCTTATTTGCGGACGATATCAAGCTTTATTTAGGAATTCAGTCGACGAATGATTGTGTTCTTTTATAAGATGACGTTGCCCGCATATCGGGGTTGTGTTCTGATAACTTATTAGTGGTCAATCCCGATAAAATAAAACTTCTGACGATGTGTAGAAAACGTGAAATCATTTGCCTATCGGCATCTACTTGGCAATACTTCAATCGACCGTGTTCAGAAAATCCGTGACCTAGGTGTTTATTTTGACAGCTACCTTTCTTTTTCATGCCACGTAGCCCAGATTGTCACCTCTGCTTCTAGAATGTTAGGGATCATATCACGCCTGACGCATGATTTTCTTAATCCGCTGTGTATCATTCGATTGTTTTGTTCTTTAGTTCGTGTTAGGCTCGAGTTTTTTAAACCGTATGGAATTCGCTGACGGTAACTGATGCCGTGAGAATCGAAAAAGTTCAGAGACGGTTTATTGGAATTGTGTATGACAGGTATTTTCAGAGATGTTTTTTTAAACTATGGATCCGTTCTTAAAGAGCTTTCTTTACGCGATATGGGTGTGTAGATACTAATTTGTCATCGTCATTACAATTTCATGTGTCGGCTCGTGTTTCTAGATGTTCACGCATACTTTATTCTATTCAAGCAAAATTGTCACCATTAAAAAGAATGCAGAGCCGTTTGAATCACCTGTCTCCTCATGTTGACGTATTTTCAGATGTGTCTGTTCTTAAAAGGGAGCTTGAGTTGCTTCTTTCTGGCTCTTATCTGCATGGCAATCTCGTCGAATATGACTATTGACCTGGACTGCGTTTTGATCTTGATTTATATGCCACCATATTCTGACCGGCTGGTTGTTCTGGGGAATCAAAGAAATAAAGCATTATTATTATTATTATTATTAGTGTAGAATGTCCGAAGAATTTTCGGACATTCTACACTCTTCCTCTGACAATAACATGTTTGTGTGCGCACTCTTTATCGACGTTGCCAAGGCGTTCGATTCCGTAAACCATAATATCCTCTTAGACAAGCTCTACAGGGTGGGCTTTCGTGGCCCATTTCATGCACTGTTAAAACGTTTTCTAACAAATCGTACCCAAGTTGTTTCAGTTGGTAACGTACGCAGCTCCCTCGCTTTCCTAACTTCCGGAGTTCCACAAGGCTCTATTTTGTCTCCATTATTTTTTAACATCTACGTAAATGATATTTCAACGTCAATCACAACTTCTAAAGTATTTAAATATGCCGATGACACCCTTATACTTTCTCGACATCTAGTGTACGAGCGCACAATTGAAATGCTTCAGATCGATGCCGCTAAAATAATGGACTGGTTTTTCTGCCAACAAGCTTCGGGTAAATGCTTCAAAAACGAAGCCGGTCTGCTTTCATAGCCCTTTAAAAAATGTAAGCTTGACTTCTCAGCTATTTCTCCACAACACCAATTGCTTATGCTCGAACTGTACACCTGTTGAATATGTTAGCTCCGTAAAGTATTTAGGTCTTCACTTCGACAGTGATCTCTCATGGAACTCTCACATGTCATATATATGCCAACGATTGAGAACTGTCTCATGTCTGCTTTACAATATCAAATCGTTTCTACCTTTGTCAATTAGAAAGAGCATTATGCACGCGTTAGCCTATAGTACACTAAGGTATGGCATAAGCGTATTTTTTAACTGTCCACTCTTTTGGCACTCAAGAATCGATCGTACGTTAAAGGGAATTCTGAAGAGTGTAGCATACAACACTCACATGTCATCTAGTACGAGCTTGTTTGCTTCAGTTAAGTTGCCGTGTTTTCATTCACTCTTTCTTCAAACAGTAATTTGGCGACACTTCTGGGAGAGTGAGTTTAAGGTCTCGGCCAGTCCATCTCGCGAGCTTAGATCTTGTCTGCGTTTTCAATATCCTCGAGTGAGTACTCACTATGGCGAAAGCATGCGTTCCTTTTATGTGCCGAAAGTTTTTAACGACGTTCCAGCTGCTCTGCTTGCCATTACCTAAAAAAAAAAAATGCTGAAGACCTCTCTGAGAAACATGTTCGCCGATGTGGCTAGATAGTGACTTTTTCCCATGTCGTTATTTTCCTTTTCTTTTGTAGTATGGTGCTGTACGTGCTTTTTGTGGTAATCGCTGGACATGTCAAATCACGTCTGCATTTATTGCGTGAAGTTTTTTTGTCTTCGACCCGTTGACTGAATGATTTTCTTACTACTAATAAGTGTTTTTCTTTTACTGAACATATGAAATATTTGAGAGAAAGACTCATGAATTCAAGAACTGTGTCTTCGAATGTGCTCTTACAGTGTTTAAAAATACTCATGACGGAGTGTGTTTTTTACTTTTATGACTTTAATGATTGTAATTGACACAGTGATCAAGACAACGTTTGCTATAGTTTCATCTTCACAGCTTCACCCAAGACACTGACACAAACATTCCGACTACATCCTGCCAAGTGAATCATCTGTATGTTATTTGCTTTTTTTCCTGCACGTGATGTTATTCCGTGCGAACTTCCTTTTTTGTATTTTCCAGTTAAGAGTCTGGTCCCACAAGTCCCTGATGGCTTTGATCGGACCCGATATTCAACGGGCTATACCTGCACTACTGAATAAATTTTATTATTATTATTACTTCCAGACATTTAGAGGTAATTTTCGCGATGAGATGATTCATCCGTCGGACAGAGCATAAAAAGGTAATATGAAACTAAAGTATACCGATTTAAATATCTATTATCAGAATGTACGTGGTCTGCGCACAAAATCTAAGCAGTTCTCTGAAAATTTAATTGGCTCAAACTCAACTCTTCTGGTTCTTACCGAGACGTGGTTATGTCCAGACATCTCCTCCTCCGATTACTTCCCGCCAAGTTTCAGGGTTTTTCGCAGTGACAGGCAGTCTACTAAAGGGAAGCGGGGTGGAGGTGTATTGGTCGCGTTTGATCAGTCCTACGATTGCGTTAGGCGGACGGGCCTTGAGACTTATTCCGAGTCAGTTTGGGTTGAGGTGCGCGGTCCGAAAGACAATATACTTTTGGGAGCATTTTATTTTCCCCCTCATATGTCACCGGAAACATTCCATGACTGCCTTCAGGAGATTGAAACAACCGTAACCGCATCTGACTCAGCTAATGTTTTGATCTTAGGCGATTTTAACGCACCATCTATTTGTTGGAAAACATGGAAGGTCACATCGAATAATTTTTATATCACTACAAAATGTGACTCGTTAGTAAATTTTTCATCGTTCTTAGGTCTGACACAACGAAACTCCACACCCAACTGGCAAGGGAAGTTCCTCGACCTGTGTCTAACGACCTCAGAGACTGTCAGTGTCGATAAAAGTAAAGTTCCTCTCGTTCCAGAGGATAAATATCATCCAGGGCATGATATAAAAATGACTATTCAAACACCAGTGCTGCGCCAAATGCCAAGTTGCCAAAACGTCGAGAAATCCTTTAACTACGCAGCTGGCGATTACATAGGCCTGTACGGATATTTTTCTGACTTTAACTGGAGTTCCATTCTGGAGTCTCCAAACGTGAATGATCAAGTAAATCAACTGACCGCTGTAATACAGGAGGGAATGAAAAAGTTTATCCCATTGAGAAAAAACGTACGCTCTGGGTTTCCCTATTGGTTTTCTCCTGAACTCCGTACGGCTTTGAAGAGAAAGTCGTTTTTACATAGAAAAGTTAAGAAAACAGGCCGTCCTGAATTCGAGTCTAAATTTCAGGAGGTGAGAAGTCGTTGCAGGGCATTGCTTAAGCGTGATAAGCAGGCAGATACCGAAGCAGTAGAGTCAGATCTACAGCGAAACCCTAAAAGATTTTGGAGAGGAGTTAAATCGCGCAGGGGCGATCGCGCAGGAGAAAATGCTATTGTCATAGAAGGGAACGGAGGCTCTACAACTGATGTATGTAATGTTTTCGCTGGTGTTTTTAGTTCGGTTTACACTGTTGATACTGGCGCACTTCCTAATGAGACCCTTCCATGCACGAACACTTTATCAGTTAGTAATATTGCGATAGACGAGGTTACTGTAGAAGCTTGTGTAAAAGCAGTGCGTCCGACGCTATCTGCCGGTCATGACGGCATCCCCCAAGCCACACTCAAGTCTTACGGCTGCATTTTAACACCAGTCCTTTGCGCTTATCTTTATTAATTGTCTGAAGTCGGGCATTTTCCCGAGTATTTGGAAAATTGCTGTTGTGGTCCCGATTTTTAAGGCGGGCAAGCGGACTGACGCTTCTAGCTACAGACCTGTTTCTTTACTCTGCTCGTTTTCTAAGCTCTTTGAGAAGGTCATCCACAGGTCTCTGTCTTTTTCACTTCAAAGCACGATAATTACCAACCAGCACGGTTTTTTCGCTGGTCGTTCAACGACGACAAATCTTGTGGCATTCGCGACTGCTGCGTCTAAGGTTGTGTGCGACAGAGGTCAACTTGACGTTATATACTTTGATTGTTGCAAGGCCTTCGACATTGTAAACCACAGTATACTTTTATCTAAGCTCTGAAGTTGGTCTTTGCGGTGCGATGTACTGTCTTCGAGAGGACTGCCTAAGGGAGAGGGTTTGTTATGTGCGTGCGAACGGGTCTTGCTCCTCCACGTATAACGCAACTTCGGGTGTACCACAGGGTTCCGTACTGGGCCCGTTGCTACTTTCTGTTTTTGTGGATGACGTCGCAAGCGCCATCACCACGTCTTCTTTCTTGCTATATGCAGACGATATAAAAATATTTAGAGAAATAGGCGGCGAACCTGACTGCATGGATTTACAGTCTGATATAACCTCGTTTGTTGGCTGGTGCTCACGTAATCACCTGAAGATCAACCAGTCCAAAACAAAAGTCATGACCAACTCTAGAAAAACTGCCACCATTTAACTACACAATTAACACTAATCAACTATCCCGCGTTGGCGAAATCAGAGATCTTGGTGTTGTATTTGACTCTGCTTTGCGTTTCCAGGGTCATGTTATGCATATTGTGAAGTCTGCGCTGCGCACCCTGGGTCTTGTGTGTCGTGTATCACGAGAATTTCGTGACCCTAAAACATTTTTAACCTTATATTGTTCCCATTCGACTGCAAGACTTGCAGGGACCCTATATTGTTCCCATTCGACTGCAAGACTTCCAGGGACGCCGAAACACTGCGGAGCTGCTCTTTCTTTATAAATGTATACATGGTCAAATAGAGAGCTCCGACATCCTGCATGAGGTTTCTCTGCACGTACCGCGAGTGACGACAAGAAACGTCAACCTTCTATCTGTCATCTAGAGTTAATACCAACGAGGTAGAAAGGCTTAGAGTGATAAACCGGAAGTTCGGAAGTGGCACCCCCCCGGTTGCCGCCATGTTTTACGCAAATGTGACCACTCGTCACGTGACCTCCCAAGAGCCGTGACGTCACAGGTAAGATGGCAGCGCCCAGAGCTGGCGGATGCGAGTTTGTTCGGTGCGCGGTAGCCGTGATGTGCAGCTGCTTTCCGACGACTTCGGGCTTCTTCGTGCTCGCTGACGCAGGTATAATGTGAAAATATGAAGGAATGAGACTTTATACCGTTTTTGCGCAAGATCGTTCTGGATCATCTGGATATTAACGCCTGTGAGACAGCATCAGCTCTGCATCGCCGTACCGGTGCTTGGATTCCGGGATGTGTCCGAGGATCGATAGAACTTTGAGTGCTTTTAACATGAAATTTTCGCATTCTCTTAGCTTTGTTTGAACGTTGAATTATCTAAGAATCTACGCAAAATGTATACGTCGCGTTAGGGCCTAAGGGAAGTTGTTTCAGCCCTCCGTCACCGAACAACCATAGCAACTTTTAGCGAGGAAGCTCCTGCGATTTTAACCTTTTGTGCTAATCCACGATTCTACATTCGATCGCTTTTCTTCCTTTTTTTCTTTTTGTGTGTGTGTGTGAGTGCGAAGTGCACCCTTATTTTCAGCTACGAGGTTGGCGTTTTATTGAGTATGGGGAAGAATAAATCGTTGCAGGCACCTGCTTCAAAGCTATTCGACTTGCTATAAGAACAACTGTTTTGGTGCATGCATAGATTAACTGCGCATTTTTTCTGTTTTGTAGGATTTATTGCAGCTATACTCTTTTCCATCAAGAGTGAATTGTATTAGTCGGTCAATTATTTAATTGTTCTAATTACCTGGATAAGATGATTCATATTTGTGTTCATCCCTTGCCTGGAGAGCAGTCTTGTTGAAAAATGTTGACTATCATTCCTTTCGGTTTCTTCAATAGACTCTTTTTAAAAGTGTGGGCTGTCTATACTTCGCATCATTGTAACTTGGAAAAGGCCAACCGCCACAGCCCCCTCGAGCCAATCAGAGAGACGGAGCGAAGGTGTGTGACAAATCTGTGCAGACGAGCACTCTAGTGATATGCTGTCATGTGCCTCTCTCCAATGTGTGTAATGACTCACCGAGACCGTAGCCTTTGCCGTCTGCCAAATTCTGATAAAACAAATTACAGTAGCTACTACTGTAATTACCCCAGGCTTTCATACTTTGGGTATTTGTTCGACAAGAACGTTATGTCCGCCATCCCTGTGAAATCGGCTCACCACCTATTGGACTCTAATGCTGCATTGGCGTTCGACGTGAACTGGGGCCCATTCGTGTGCTTTGCGCCGAAAAAAATGGTGACAGTTGTGTTGCTTGATAAGGTTCTGCAAAGGGTCTATTGTGTCATACATATAGGAAGTGTCATGCTATATAACAATGCATCAACACATACTATTAAAACGATAGGCTCAGAGGTGTGTTTGTTTTTCCAATTAACAAGTTACAGCAGTGTGCTTTAATGCTATTATCATGTGTGTAGTTTTAAATATCCTCTCTGCAATGCCTACGAAGGACCCTGGAAGGAATAAATTAATAAATAACATTTTCACATCACTGGAGTTGGTTTTCGGATGTACCACATGTTCAGGGAAGTTGGATTGATGCAAAAAGTCTGCCAGTCTGGTATGACCCCTTAATTAATATTGAAGGGTCAGCGAAGCGAGTGTCCTCGTAAGGTCCAGAGCGTGCAATGGACACAATTCTCGGTGTGTAGACTCTCAAGGCATGAAGGCAAGCGGAAATATGTTTATCTGGTTAGTGTATCAAATATGTTTATTTCCACTTGATTACAAAATTATTGATTCTTAGTAAATGGTTCCATAACGAGTTCTTTCTGCGACAGTCTCGTGTCAGGCATTCAGTCGTAGTACCTGTGGACCTTGTTGTCGGATGACGCTACTGGCACATTGGTGTTCAGTTTGGTCGGGTGGCAACTTTGACCGACTGATGCTGTCTTGTAATCATACGTCATGTGCACTGAAGCTGCAGGGCTGACTTCTAATCCGAAAATTTTCCTGGTAGTTTTCGGCATCAATCTAGCAAGTTCGGGCAGGTATTACTTACGTGGCTGTGCCTTTTGCTGTACCGTTGACTTGAAAGCTGGCAACAATTTTTGTTTGCTATCCAAGTCTGGTGATGCTTGCAGTTCACTTTTGAGAGCAACCAACCATTCTATTCCTTCAAGTCACTCAGGGGCATTCTCCCTCAAAGTTGGAAATTGTGTGCTTCGTGGAGTGGACACAGAAAATTGGTGTCAGCAAATTTTTAGGTATTGTCCTTGGACGACAACCGACACCAAATCCACTGTCACTGCATCGCCGCTCACCTGTTTTGTAGTGCTTGCCTCTTGTTGAGGTGATGGACATGAGGAGCTTTGGGGTAATCAGGGATTCAGAATCTTCGATTCAGCACTTTCGGCATCAGGGACAAAGGTCGCCGAAGGTAATCCTTAATCTCCCGTGGTCGCTCCTCGAGACGTAATCGAGGGTCGTTTGGCACGAACCCTCGCCGACCAATTCATTGGTATGGGCTGCTTTGGTAGACATGGTAGGCTTCATGCAGTGGTAGCAAAGTGGTTTTCGGTCGCACATTCGCATCACCTACGTTTTCCTCGGTGTACTTTGTTGAGCACAGTCCTACACACAATGTCGGGAATGCTTCAGCGTTAGAGTGTCTCACTGAATTGGCATTGAATACTAAGGGGCAGCCGGTGGCGGTCGTCGTGCCATTGTGGCGTAAGTTGCCCTTGGTTTGTCAGATGCCGCTTCGCTCGCAGAAGTCTCGGTTGAAATACCTGTCAAACTTGTTCCGAAACAATCTCGTCAATCAAAATAAAAGCCGGGCAACTGATGGCAGGAAGTAGCTTCCTGATCTCCTCCCAGACAACGTCGTGGGTGATGTCGTGGATGCCTGGGAGGCTGGCGTCGAAGTAGTATCTGGACAACTCGAGTGTCGAGACGCCGGGAAGTTGTTCATAGTGGCAGGCTCGGGCATGCAGTGCACATTCCATGTTGGAAGCCTCAGTGATGTGAACACTTCGACTGTTGTTGGGGGGTTGCGGACAAGGCTGCCGAAGGTGTTGTCCCTCACATGAGGCGCGTGGGATTCTTAGGTTCTTGTCTTCTGTAGCATCAAGGTCGGCGTGGGCGTGGGCGTGGGCGCTCGATCAAGCGCAAAACATCCTCCACGAGTGCGGTGGCGCTCTCATTGGGGCAGTGTCGTGGACAGAATCAAGAATGCGGCTCTCTTTCGTTGATGTTGGCTGACGGATGCGCGCTTCAGCTTGATCTTGCCAACTTCCCATGACGTTAAGGAGGATCCATGGTTCTCAGACCAGCGCCGGCAGTTGCTTCCACGAGAAGTATAGGTTCTGCAGGAGCTGGTTGTCTGTCCACCCAATGTGGCGGGCGACACTGTCATATTGTTCAATCCAGTCCTTGACGTCTTCATACAGCTTGCGTGAAAAAGCGTCGGAGTGTGATTTGCGACGGGCATGCAAACAATGGTGGGAGGGGACACGGTTTGCTGCTACAGGTTTGTCATTGTTGGCTTAGTCAGTTTCGAATTTTCTGACAGGAGACCGAATTCCGGTGGTTTTTCCTGGTAGCAGCAACTGGCTCGGATTTCAGGTGCTTCGTGGTGCATTTCCGAGGTTACTCCTTGTGGTACTCGGTCGTCTTGCGGTTGTTCTGCCAGGCTCGGGTCAGAACTTTGCCTACGGCTCGACAGGGGTATAAGACACAGAATAGTCCGCCAGCCGTGTCCCATTATCGGGTAACTCGGCTGAAGAGCCGCCGGGTTCACACAGAGTGAAGGGCTACGGGTAAAGTGCCCAGTACCTCCCCCTGAACATACGATTACAGCTGAGCATGACCTGCAGTGTCCCAGAATAGTGAATATTGATAGAAGATAGGACTGGAACAAGGATCCGTGACAGTATAACAAAACTAGCAGAAGAGAATCTATCCTGACCACTGAAGAAGCTGCATTGCTTTAGTGGCATTCTGTCGGAATAAATCCTCTCCTTCGGGGTTTGGCGACTGCCGTGGACGAACTGAACTGAAATGGATGTGGGACCACTTTTCTGGTAATGAGCCACTGCAGACTGTTGCCACAAAGCGGCGTGAGCTGGGTACGTAACACGCTCGGTGAAATGTCCGGACAGCTTGCAATTCGCGTAACGAGTGTGGATGAAACGTTTGTGTTCACGAAACGTGCGACAGACCAGCGGGATCAATACCAACTGCAACACCTGTGCTCCGTGAAAGTGCACGTCTACGCCGGAACAATTTGGGAAGCAGCACAGCATCACCTAAAGCATGGCACAGGAACTACCAGCTGGAAGGCAGCTCTTCGGTGCGCCGCACACCTGTGCTCCGTAAAAGTGCACTTCTACGCCGGAACAATTTGTAAGCAGCACAGCATCATTCAGCACGGCACGGGAACTACTAGCTTCAAGGCAGTCTTCCGGTGCGCCGCACAACCGAAGTGAGCCCTCGGTCATTTGATCGAAGCTGCACCGCGATTGCACACCGCCAAGCAGGACTCAGGCAATTTCCGTCGCTAAACTGTGTATCCAAATATATTGCACACGCTTCACTGCCAACCTCGAAGATTCCGATGGTCAACGAGAGCACAGAAACGTCGCCTTAAATTTTATCCTAGCGGTGTCCAAATCAATCCGAGGTCCGAGCAACGTAGGTCAGATTGTCTCTTCCGTGGCAATATCCCGGTCGGTCACCAGCGAAATGCACACCGTTTCTCCCTATTTTCACGTTATACCTACGTCAAACACCACGCTGAACTCTGAACTCGCTTTCGACTGGCCTCATATGACGGCTTCCGCGTCTGAAATCAGCTCGCCGAGACGAACGACAACCAACAAAGCATCCGACAAGCTCCGGCCCAGGTGGGGCCAGCCGCTCCATGGGCGCTGCCATCTTTCCTGTGACGTCACGTATTTGGTTTGGTCATGTGACGTGTGGTCAAATTTGCGTACAATGGCAGCCTCCTTATGGGGGTCACTTTCGAGTGCAGACCGGAACCCCGGTTTATCGCTCTAAGCCCCTCTACCTCGTTGGTTAATACACTTGATCCAGTATCTCGTGCGGAACTCCTTTAAAATAACTCTTCTCTTAATCTCGATATATTTCTTGACAACTTTTCCGATTTTGTTAAATCTGTGCGGAAGCTCTTTTGTGACTTTTGATGAACTTCCTGAATAAACTGCCGGGTTTTCATATGTATTTCTATGACTTGCTGATTTCTTGTTTCTATTTGTACGGAGCTGTATGTGTAGTGTTCAGACGTTCGCGTCTGTTTGCGTCCAAGTGAAGCATCCATATGTATTGGAACAATTTTTTTCGTGTCTTCATTTCTCTGTGCAATTTTTGTGCACTTTTTTGTTTTGTTTTTCTGTACAATTTTGTGTACACAGTTCTCGCGTCTTCTTTTTTTGTAGAATTTTATGTAAAACTGTCTTCCGTGTTTTTTTTTTCCTTTTTCCTTTTTGTGTGTGTGTGTGTTTTTGTTCTTTTTTTACGTGCGCCAGCACCAAAACCGCAAGGTTGTTCCTGGGCACAAATAAAAACTATTATTGATTCTTGATTATTATTATTATTATTATTATTATTATTATTATTATTATGATTATTCGGGGACAATGATGATTATTTCGGGGACAATGATGATTCTCATCATCATTGTCCCCGAAAGCGGTTGTCCCTTTTCGACAGCTCTGCTGATTTGAACCTGCACTCGCTTCCTTTTGAAACATAAGGCGCCAGCAAGCTCTCTGTGACTCAGGAAGTCCCCGGCATCACCGCAAGCACAAGCCTTGGTCAAAATCAGGTGACCTAACTCTTCACTGGCCAGCTCGCACTAAGTAGGCCTAAGCGGCTTCACGGCTTCACCAGACTTCCCTTCTGGAACGCTCGTCCTGCGCGAGCTCGCCTGGAACGACGATCTGCACGGTGAGCGAGCAGCTCGCGCCGCCCTGCTCAACGCCTCAGTCCAACTCAAGTGACACGGACGCGCTGTACTGCATACCGACTCCTACGCTTCTACAATGTCCCCTTCACTCCAGTGCGCGCAATGCAAGGAGAAGATTATGAACGGCGGTCGGCACTTGTCCTGCGCCGACTGTGGAGCATTATACCATCTGGGGAAGCTTTGCTCCGGTATTGCAGACAGTACATTCAAGACCATGGGCGCTGGAAAACGAAAGGCCTGGCGTTGCCGCGTATGCGGACAACAGCAAAGCGGAGACGAGTCTCGTAGTGAGGCAGATTTGTCGCAATGCGCGTCTCCTGCCACTACGGAACATCTTCAATCTCTTGAAGCTAGGCTGGAGTGCCTTACTTTACTCAAGGCCAACGTTGACACCCTCCTCGAATTGCCAACCCAAATGAACCAACTGCTAACGCTGAAGCCGGTAGTCGAGAGCCTGAAATCTGCAGTAACGGAGGTTCAGGAGTCCATTGCCTTTCTCTCGGCTAAGTACGACTCTGTGCTGTCGACAGCCACGAACAACGCAGCAGCTATAAACGAACTGCGCAGCGAAACCACATCACTGAAAACAGTGGTAACGGAGCAATCTCAGATAATCGAGCACCTGCAAGAAGAGCTCAATGACAGTGAACAGTACAGTCGTCTCTCAAACATCGAGATACATGGACTTTCTCAATCCCCAACTGAAAATTTAGTCTCCGTTGTCAGTGAGTTGGCATGTAAGCTAGGCCTTGGTGACTTTCGGCCAAATGACATAGTGGCAGTGCATCGTCTGCTTCTCGACGCGATGGCCCTCCAGTTGTTCTGGTTAGATTGGCATCCGTGTCACTAAGAGAGCAGTGGCTTGCCACACGAGGTAAGCTGCGTACCTTGGCGGCAGACAGTTCGTTGCCAAAACTCTACCTGAACGGGAATCTAACGCGAAGGAAGAGGGAACTCTTTTGGATGGTGCGTGAGAGGGCAAGGGTCAAGCAATATCAGTTCACTTGGGTGAAAACTGGGAATCTATTTGCGAAGAAGTCAGAAAGCTCACCTGTAGTGCGCATCTATCGGATGATCGACTTGGAAAAGATTGTCTAATTTTTTTCGTTTCTTAATGGCTTGAAAATAAGGCGAGATAACCACCACTTCGAAAAATGGAAGTACAGTTTCATCGATGTTCAGATTTTTCTTCTTTTCAACGTCTCTTGAGCCCAGTCAACGATACTGCTCTTGGCTTATTACATGTGAATATTAGGAGTATTCGTAAATATTGGGACCAGTTTGTAATAACTATAAACAATGTGATGTCAATAATTGATGTTTTTGTGCTAACAGAAATCAATGTTAAAGAAGAGTTTTGTAGTGCCTTTCAGATACCGGGATATAAATCATTTTTTCTTACACGACCAGTTGGTCGAGGAGGAGGAATCGCGATATTCGTTAAAGACTCATGGTGTACTGAAAACTTTGATGTACATTTTTTTTATTGCGAGTCTTTGTCCTTAAGGTTATGGAATTCTGAGTGGTCGTTGTTCTTATTGGCACTGTACAGACCTCCGTCATCTACTGCTTTAAACTTTTTGGAAGAACTCAGAGATACACTTGGTAAATTTCAGTCCGTCGACATCTGTATGATAGGTGATTTTAATATTGACACCCTTCAACCCATTAACTTCCTTGTTTGTGACTATCTGAATTTATTAGCGGAGTTTGGTCTAGAAGAACTGATTCTAGCTCCGACTCTAGAGGAACTTCTGGGTGATCATCTCGTTGCTTCATGTCTTGACCATATTAGCGTACGCGCCGCAAATGTCGTTGCGCAGTCAGCTGTAATAGAACAAAAACTAGCGGACCATTACTTTGTTGCGTGTCAACTTACATCAAAACTTAGCGTTCGAACAAAAACAGAAACAACAAAAAGAGTTGAAATAATTGATAAAGTAAGGTTTGATAAGTTAGTTAAGGCCTATAATTGGGATAGTTTGTTGTCCATTCAAGACTTCGTTGAAATTTACAGTACGTTTAGAAATCAATTCGGCTTTTTCAGGGAGCAATCCAAAAAGATTATTACTGTCAGGCGGCGTCAAAATGCACAAGTGTGGTTAACAGGGAATATCTTGTCATGCATTAAGTATAAAGATGCTTTATGGGCTAAATGCCGACGTTCTCCTAAAAATGTTCAGTTAAAAATAGAATTCCGCGCTACGCGAAATCGTGTAAATGCGCTTATTCGGTGCGCTAAAAGAAAATACTTCCGAGAGAGATTTTTTAAGGTAAGGTCAAATATTCGTGAAACTTGGCGTTTACTAAATCAGTTGCGTGGCTCTGGTGTTAGGAGATCCGTTGATGATTCACTTGAGAAAGTATTTGATCTTAATACGACAGTGGCTGAGGATTTCAACACGTTTTTTGCTAAATTTTCTGGTGTAGCGCCTAACGATGCTACGTTCTCTACAGAATATCTAGAGTCCAATGTTTCCTCGGCTTTCCTTCCTCAGATGACCGAGCTTGATCTACGAACTTGGCTTTTCAGTTTCAAAACAAACAAGGCGCCTGGCATAGATGGCATCAGTGCAGAATACCTGCAACGCAATTATAATTCTATAAAACACGTGCTTCTTTATATGCTAAATGGTTTTATTTCTTCCGGGATTATCCCAGATGATTTAAAAACTGCACTTGTAAAGCCTTTATTTTAAGGAGGAGAGCGCAAGAAGCTTGACAATTACCGCCCAATTTCTATTTTACCCTGTATAGTCCAGATCTTAGAAAAACATATCCTTCAATCTATGACGGGGTTTCTTGATCGCTTTAACATTCTATCGCCAACTCAATATGGGTTTGTCATTGGATGTGGGACCCAGCCACTTCTAGAAGATTTTGCTGATGAATTGAATCGTACCTTTGAGAAGCATCAGGTTGCTTGCGCACTTTTTATTGATGTGGCTAAGGCATTCAATACCGTGAGTCATAATATTTTACTAACTAAATTGCAACACATTGGATTCCGCGGCCCATTCCTTTCACTACTTCAGAACTTTTTGTCGGGAAGGACACAACTAGTTTCCATAGCGAATATCCGAGGCTCCAAAGTTAGCTTAAAAGCTGGGGTTCCTCAGGGATCCGTTTTGTCACCTCTCCTTTTTAACATCTTTGTAAACGATATGTCCAGGGCAGTTTCCTCATGTAAATTATTTCAATACGCTGATGACACGGTATTGCTATCGCAACACCTTGATTATGTTGCAGGAATCCCTTTACTCCAAGACGACACTTGTCACCTACATGACTGGTTTAGAGCTAATTGTCTCACGATCAATATACATAAAACTAAGCTTGTTTGCTTTCATAACCCACTTAAACTTATAACTACCGATTATCCGCTTTATATGCATACATGCATACACTTTATATGCATACATGCATACTTTATATGCATACATTTATATGCGTACACCTTGCGACTGTCGTCCTGTGTCTTATGTGGATCAAGTTAACTATCTAGGAATACAATTTGAGAGTGACGTCGTGGAAAGCCCATTTATCACAACTTTGTAGAAAACTGCGAAAAGCATCCTGTTTTCTGTATAATGCCAAATCTCTAATACCCATTTTAACCAAAAAGACAATAACTCACGCTTTAGCATACAGTGTATTACGCTACGGAATAACTATTTTTGGTCACAGCCCAGGATTATGGGGCAAAAAAATTGACTCAGTTTTAAAAGGAATATTTAAAAGCATAATGTACGGTGCAACGTCACAAACTGAAGAAGAAATGCTAACATGCTTGGGTTTGCCTTTTTTATCCTTTACTTGTACACACGGTTGTTCTAAAATACTTCTGGAGCGATACTTTTAAGATACCTCGTGTCTTATGTAGACCTCTTCGGCGTGTGGAGCGGTTTGAAGTGCCTTTCGTAGAAACAAAGTACGGAAAAAGAGTGCGAAATTTTTACGTTCCATTTATTTTCAACAGTTTACCAGATGATATCTATGCTGTGGACTCTTTAAAAAAATTGAAAGAATCACTTCAAGGTATTAGGGAGAAGTTGTGACTGCATGTTTCTGTTTGCATATGTTGGAATGACCATCATCACCTACATTGTTCTGCATCTGTAGTTGAATTTGAATTGTGAACTTCTTGTTTGTGGGGACTCTTTCAAGCATGAATTGTAGGGCGCTGTCCCACAAGCCGCTTCTGGCTTTGACAGGCCCTTGTATCTGCCTTGTTAAATGCGTGTTCCAATAAAAAATTATTATTATTATTATTATTATTATTATTATTATTATTATTAATATTAATAATATTATATTAATAAGAAGAATAATAATTATTATTATAATTATGACACATTTTTTTATTATATAATAATAATAATAATAATATTATAATTATGACAAAAAATGTCAAGTTCACAATTTTTTTTATATTTCTCCTTTTTCTTACTTCTTTTGTGATAATTATTTTGATATCTTTGCAACCTCGGTTTAGTCACACAAGCCCATGAAGGCTTTGACGAACCTGCGTTGTTTTGTGGATATGCTCCTCCATCAGAAATAAATTATGAAATTATGAAAAAATTATTAATATCCTTCTGTCCGAGGTGAGCCTTAGAGTTCCGCGTGTGCCTACACGGCTCCAATCACCTTTTATATAGCTCGACATTTTAGCCACTTAAACCCGATCCAAAGATCGGCGGAGTGTTATAATCGCTACTCTGACATAATTGATATTTTTAACTCATGCGGGAGCAAGTTCGGAAATGCTGTTCAAATCTTCCTCTTGCAGGAAAAGGGCCGATCAGTTGAAGCGTTGATGTAGTATTTGCTTTTTGCTCTCACATCTGGTGATGTCTCTGTTTTGTGCTTTTGATTTCCTTGTTGATTTGAGTGTCTTTCATACTTGTTAATATTTTTATTCTCAAACTGGAGAACTACGTTCTCCTTCTGCACTCGTGTGTATGCGTGTTTGTATGTGTGTGTTTTTGCTCTTTTTTTTAGTGTGCCAGCACTAAGACCGATTGGTTGTTCCTGGACACTTTAATAAACATTGATTGATTGATTGATAATAATTATGTTCTTCCGTCACAAATAAATTTATTATTATTATTATCTACGGTGTGCAAATACTTAACCATCTTGTCAACGCATGGGATAGAGTGCACTATTAAGGCTCCAACTCGTGAAGAGTTTCTATTAGACAGACTAGTTTGCTCCTGCATTGACCATATCAACATCAGAACATCTGCGTCGATCGTTAAATCGGCAATTATTACGGAAAAACTTGCTGACCACCACTTTGTGGCCTGTCATTGTTCTTTTGGTAACTTGGCATCGCGCAAATTACCGGGCCGTATTAAAATAACAAGTATAGACAATCGTGCCTTTGATAAGCTAGTCTCGTCATATGACTGAATCGGATTTCTGGAGTCCGTCCACCACAGTGACGTATATAAAAACTTCGTTCTTTTGTTTGATAAATTATATAATACGTGTCGGAAAGAGGTGTACATAAAGAAAAAAAAAACGTAACCCTGACCTCTTATGGCTAAATACGAATATTTTGACAGCAATTAGCGATAAAATTACTTTATGGGCTAGATGCCGTCGTTCGCCTAACAACATGCAATTGAAGTCAGACTTTAAATTCCTTCGCAACAAAGTCAACGCAATGATTAGATCTGCTAAACGAAACTACTACCAGAAAAAAATTCGCAGAATTTCGTTCAGATGCACGAAAAACTTGGTCCCTAATTAATGCGTTTCGTGGAACTCGCACGCGCCACTATATCGACGATACGGTGAGGCCAAATTTTGGCGGTAATTTATGTCATGTTGTAGAAAATTTCAACGCTTTCTTTGCTACTTTTTCTGGACAGGCGAGAGATCCACCAACTCCTATTGGTAACACTGTCAGCTCCCCTGCGTTGCTTTTCCCACTCCAAGAGACGGATCTGCACTCGATCTTGTTTAGCTTTAAGCCAAGCAAGTCGCCTGGAATTGACAACATTCGTCTCTCCGATCTTCGCAGAAACTATGTCAGTCTCAAAGCGGCCCTTCTTTTTATGTTACACGGATTTATTGAGGCTAAATGGATTCCCGAAGACCTTAAAACATCAATAGTGCGTCCTCTATACAAAGCTGGTGCCAAAAATAATATCGAGAATTATCGACCGATTTCTATTCTACCGATAATCGTGCAGATACTCGAAAAGCATGTGTTTCAGGTAATGACGTCTTTTTTAGATAAATTTAATATATTGTCACCTACTCAGTTTGGATTCGTTCATGGGAAGGGCACACAGCCCCTTCTGGAAGATTTTTCTGATTATCTTTACTCTGGTTTTGATAAGAACCTTGTCACGTCAACACTATTCTTGGACGTATCTAAAGCGTTCGACACCGTTAGTCACTCGTTACTTTTACGTAAACTTCACAGCATAGGCTTCCGTTGCACTTTTCTTTCTTTTTTTTGAGAGCTATCTTAACACTCGCTCCCAGCTGGTATCTGCTGGAGGTTTTCAAAGCTCACGAACCAAACTAAAAGCAGGTGTACCACAAGATTCAATTTTGTCACCCCTTTTGTTTAACATCTCTGTCAATGACATCGCCAACTATGCACCAGGAGGCAAGATCTATCAGTATGCAGATGACACTGTGATCATGTCGCAACACATTAATTACGTAGACTCGATTGGCCAGTTACAGCACCATGCGACTGCGGTCATGGACTGGTTTGAGAAAAACCTAATCGCTATCAATGTAAAGAAAACAAAACTAATGTGTTTCTACAATCCACATAAAACAATCAATCTCAGCATTGCTTTTATTTTACACTCATCTGCTTGTAATCAGTGCGCCTGTGTCCCCTTAGAGTACGCTAGTAGTGTTAAGTACCTTGGTATCTTTTTCGATAGTGGCCTAAAATGGCATGCCCATTTAGCATATATTTGCAAAAAACTAGGCGCCAGCTGTATCTTATATAAATTCAAATGTCTCATGCCTCTTTCTGTTCGTAAGGTTCGTTCGTAAGCTCATACTCTTGGGTACAGTACCCTTCGGTATGGCATAACAGTTTTTGGTAACTGTTCGGCTTTCTGGAGAGCTAGGATTGACTGCATCCTTAAAGCAATCCTAAGGAGTGTCTCCTATAACATGCAAATACCTGAGGACACCACTCTTTTCGACATTCTTCAACTGCCTGACTTTCACACCCTCTATGTTCATACAGTTATTTTGCGACATTTCTGGAGCTCTGGATTCAAAACTTTAAGCTCATCATCTCGTGCCCTCCGACGCGTGCAGCCTTTCCAAATACCTCTTGCGCATAACCGATACGGTGAAAGTACGCGAGCATATTACATTCCAAAGCTTTTCTCACAGCTGCCGCCCGAGCTTCTAGGCCTTACCTCGCTCTGTAAACTTAAAAAATCACTTAGAAGTATGAGTTTTTGATGATCTCTGCTTTACTTTGTTTAGTGTTTTCCAGTGTGGGTTGCACTTGTGTAGCCTGGACGTCCTGGACAATCGCTCGTTAGACGCCGTGTATTGCAATTTCGTTTTTCGCCTGACTATTTTGTTTTCTTTTTCCTTTCCTCATCAGGCGCGACACTTTGGTCTTTGTGATTATCGTTATTTTCTTATATTAAGTTATTTTAAACCTTATCTATGTACTTGCATCAGTATTTGGAGGTGTGATTCTGTGTGTTGCATGCACCCAACTGCTGACTCCGACTTTGGGACATTCTAAGGACGTGTGTATGTCAATCTGTCTTATTTCCTTTTGTATACCGGGTAGCAATGTTTAAAGTGCTAATTGGTAGCATCCCCAAGCCTTGTTTTAGCTTTGATGCGCCCGTCACGCAAACATTGCTGTGCTCCATAAATATATGTATTATTATTATTATGTAATTATAATTATATAATTATATAATATAACGCTGTGCCTCCAGGCTTAGCCGAGAGTCCTGTATAGAAAACTTCAAGCCCACCTCGTGTCATACTTTTACTTTATTCCACGTAAATATTAGAAGTATTCGGAAGCACTGGGATGAATTTCAACTTGCTATTATTTCTATTCTCCCTATTGCTGATATTTTTGTTCTGACAGAGATTAATATTCATCAAGATGAAGTAGAACAATTCACTTTACCAGGCTTCAAAAGTGTCTTCTACACCCGCGAGAATAAGCGCGGAGGTGGTTATTGCGATCTTCCTTAATTACAAGATATCTTTTACGGAACTTCAGTTAACATTCCACTCAGCTGAGTCAAAGGCTTTGCATATAATTACTTCTACCTATGACCTCTATCTACTTACATTTCATAGACCACCTTCGGAAAAAACCGCAGATTTTTTTTGTGACCTGCGGAACAGTCTGCAAACTTTGCCGGCAACCGGTTCCTTATGTCTCGTCGGGGACTTTAATATTGACTTACTGAAGCCTTTAATGGCTCTAGTCTGTGAATATCTGATACTGCTAGCAGATCATGGCATTGAACCAGCAATCCTTGTCCCAACAAGAGAGGAATTTTTAGGAAACAAACTTGTAATTGCGTCTATTGACCACATCAATCTTAGATCGGCATCCTTCAAAACAAAAGCAGCAGTCATTACTCACAAATTATCAGACCACTATTTTGTTGCATGCCATTTAGAATTCCCCCATGATACGCCGACTTCAGTTTCTAACAAAATTCACCGGGTTGAAATTGTTGATCGACAAATGTTTGACAACTTTGTCTCAAATTACGACTGGAATGCTCTTCAGCAATCTGTTACACCTTCAGATATTTAACCCCGTTTTGTGCAGCTGCATTAGCGGTTTTCAGAATCCTCAAAGAAAGTAATGTTTCGCAAACAACGAAATTTAAATTTACGTTGGTTAAGTAAGGATATATTATCTGCTATACAACTTAAAGAAATAGCCTGGAGACGAAGCCGACGCTCACCTCATAACTCTAACATTCAAGCTGAATTCCGAACTCTTCGGAACAGAGTAAGCGCACTTATTCGCTCGGCTAAGCATTAGTATTTTTAAAAGCACTTCTGCGCATCAAAGTACAACTTTGCTAGATCCTGGTCGCTGATTAATGAACTACACGGAGTCTCACCCCCTGGTTTACAAGCTGACACTTTTAGCGAATATTTTGGACCCGATTCCCTTGCTACGGCGAATACCTTCAATAACTTCGCCATATTTTCGAGCAAAGCCAGACGAAGTCCAACACCGCCCAGTCTTTTACCCCACTCCAAATTAGCTTCTGCATTTCTTCCACTCATGACAATGATTGATCTGGAGTCTATAATATCAAGTCTCAAACCTAGAAAATCACCAGGGTATGATGAAATTCACCTCTGCGACATCCGAAGAAATTTTAGGCACATACAAGACACACTTCTACTCATGTTTAACGGAATAATAGAGTCGGGTGTCATTCCTTCAGGATTAAAAACCTCCATTGTTAAACCTCTTTTCAAGGGAGGCAAACGTGACCGGGTTGAAAACTACCGACCAATATGTATTCTTCTGTGTCTTGCTCAAATCTTGGAAAAGTATATTTATTTAGTTATGTATTCTTATATCGAAACATATGACATAATATCGCAATCCCAATATGGTTTTGTGCCGGGACGTGGAACACAACCTCTTCTTGAAGCATTATCAGACGAGTTAAATTTTGGTTTTGATCACAACTTATTTATCTGCGCATGTTTTCTAGATTTCAGTAAGGCATTTGACACGGTGTGCCTTTCTAGTTTGCTTCAAAAACTTTCCTTTCTCGGTTTCCGGGGACCATTCTTATCTCTGTTAAACAATTTTCTCCAAGGTCGATCGCAGCTTGTTTCCATCAATGGCATGCCGAGCATAAAAGTTTCCTTAAAAGCGGGGGTTCCACAAGGTGCTTTCACCATTGCTTTTCAATATTTATGTTAATGACATGAGTTTATCTGTTTCAAACTGTACCATTTATCAATACGCGGACGATACTCTTTTGCTGACGAGCCATATCTCATATGCCAGAGCATCTCCAAGTCTGTGCCTCAGAGCTAATGAACTGGTTTGCGAATAATCTAATTAATATAAATATTTCGAAAACTAAGGTCGTTTGTTTTCATAACCCCCTTAAAGTTGTTGACCTAAATATTTCTCTCTTGCTGCATACGTCTAACTGTGTCCCATGCCAATGTGTCCCAAATTTTTGTTCATACACTGTGAAGTAACTAGGAATCACGTTCGGTTCAGATCTTTCCTGGTACTCACACCTATCAAAACTCTGTTGCAAATTAAGAAGCGTTTCCTGCTTATTATATCATATCAAGACATTTCTACCTTTTAATCTCAGGAAGCTTATAGCCCACTCGTTAGGTTATGGTACACTCCGATACGGCGTAAGAGTCTTTGGCAAATGTTCTGGATTGTGGCAGACCAAGATAAATACAGTTCTAAAAGGAATCTTACGGAATGTTCAATATAAACATGCATTCTCAGATCACAATCCCTTTAAGGATTTGTCCATGCCACATCTGCAATCTTTGTTTCTTGAATCAGTCGTGCTTGAACACTACTGGAAGGATGATTTTAAAATTCTTCGTCCGAATATGAGACAATTATGAAAAATATCAGTTTCTTGTTCCCGCTTACTATAAACGCTATAGTAAGAACATGCGGTCGGTCTATGTGCCTAAAATTTTTAATTCCCTACCTCCCAGCTTTTGTGACTTTACCTCAAGAAAAAAGCTCAGAAGAGCGCTTTGACATATTGATGTGACCGACGAACCTTTGGGAATATTTCATAATTAGTTTTTCTTCCCAACATGTTTTTAACAAGTGCATTTTTTTTACTGTTTTATAATTTATTTTTTATTAATATTATATGACAACAAAGAAAGTCATCAAGATCTTCAGAGTCGCAAAAAACTGGACAAGAATTTCAACTACTTTCAATGGCGAACAATGACGAAAAGTGACTCCAGTGCATTGTGTGTGTATGTGATTTTTTTAAAATAATTTTCTGACTTAGATGTTTTTTTTTGAAAAGGGGGGGGGGGGGCGTTAGTATGCAGTTGGAAGTGCTGTGAAAACTTAGTGATAATTCTGCTTTTTTTATCTAGCACTGATTCTTTTATTTTTATTCAATTACATAGCTGGTTTTGCCGCACAAGCCCATGATGGCTTTGGCGAACCTGCACTGTGCTTTGATTACGCTCTTCCTTCACAAATAAATTTATTATTATTATTGTTATTATTACTTTCTGTCGGAGAGCTACGACTCTGCTCTTGACAGTTACCGCTAACGCATCATCAGTGACAGAACTCCGGAACGAGACCACATCACTGAGAGAGATAGTTACGGAGCAGTCCAAGATCATTGAACACCTCCAGTACGAGTTAAATGACATTGATCAGTATAGCCGACATTCAAATTTCGAAATATATGGGTTTGCCTTGTTCCTCAAATGAAAACTTGATCACCGTTGTCAATGAGCTGGCCAGTAAACTTGGCCTAGCTGACTTCCAACGAAGTGACATAGTACCGCCTACCATCTCGACGTGACACCCCTCCACCTATACTGGTCAGATTCTCTACGGCAGCGCTTAGAGATCAGTGGCTTTCCACAAGAAAAAAGCTGCGGCCTCTTTCAGAAAAAGGGTCTTTACCCAAACTCTTCTTCAACAAAAACCTCACCCGCAGGAACATGGAGCTCTTTTGGAAGTTACTTGAGAAAGTAAGAGACATGCATTACAAACTCACATGGGTGAAGAATGGTAAACTGTTTGCAAAGAAAACAGAATCCTCTCCTGCAGTACGCATCCATCGGTTTGCTGACCTGGAGAAGATTGTTTAGCTCTTCTCTTGCCAAACCGACAGATAACAAGGTATCGGATGACAACAACATCGAATTATGGAGGTACAGTTTTCTAACTGCTCAGACTTTTTATCTCTTCAACGTTTCTTTGATACAGTCAGTGATAGAACTTTTGGTTTATTACATGTTAACATCAGGAGTATTCGAGAATATTGGGATGAGTCTACACTAACTGTCAAAAATGCAACGTCAATATTTGATGTTTTTGTCCTTACAGAAATTAATGCTAAAGACGTTTCCTATAATGGATTCCAAATACCAGGGACACACTTTTTCACGCGTTCGGTTGGCGGAGGAGGAGGAATTGCTATCTTTGTGAGAGATTCGTGGGGTACGGAAAAGCTTGATGACGATTTCGTTAATTGTGAGACACTCTTTATAAGGATATGGAATTCTAAACGGTCTTTACTTTTGCTAGCCTTCTACAGACCTCCTTCGGCTCATCCTTTGAAGTTTTTGGAAGAGCTCAGGAATAAGCTTCTAACTTTTCAATCCATGAATGACATCTGTTTGGTAGGCGACTTCAACATCGACACCCTTAAGCCAGTCAAGTTTCTCGTGTGTGATTATCTGAATTTATGGGCATATTTCGGTCTGGAGCGTTTAATTCTTGGCCCTACACGAGAAGAACATTTAGGTGATCATATTGTCAAATCATGCCTAGACCATATCAATGTACGCGCTCAGAACATAGCAACAAAATCGGCCATAATAGAGCAGAAGCTTGCTGACCATTACTATGTGGCTTGCCAACTTGTATCACAGCTCACTCTTAGGCCGCCGAAGGCTGTAACACAAAATATAGAAATAACTGATCGCGCACGACTTGATAAGTTGGTACAAAAATACGATTGGAATAATCTATTGCATGTTCAAGACTTCAACGACGTCTACACTAGGTTTAGTGAGCAGTTCCGCCTTTTTTTGGTGGCAAGCTAGAAAAGTTATTACTGTGAGGCGGCGTCGAAACGACCATGATTGGTTAACGGATGATATTCCGTCATCTATAAAATATAAAGATGCTCTTTGGGCTCGTTGTCGGCGGTCTCCAAATAATACCCAGTTGAAGGAAGAATTCCGCATTATGTGAAACCGCGTAAACGCGCTTTTTCGTTCAGCGAAAAGAATATACTTTCGTAAAGCGCTTTTAAAGCCCGATCAAATATTTCACAGACATGGTGTTTGGTAAACCAGTTGCGAGGCAAAGGTGCGAAGATGTCGATTGATGACACACTTGAAACAGTTTTTGGCCACGACACTAAGAAATTGGTAGAAGATTTTAATAAATTCTTTGCTACGTTCTCTGGAGTAGCCCGTGACACTTCTCTATTTGCAACATGTGCTTCAGATTCAAACTCTGCCTCGGCTTTCCTTCCCCAAATGACCGAGCCTGACCTTCGATCCCAGCTTTTCAGCTTCAAGGCAAACAAGGCGCCTGGTGTAGATCGCATCAGTGCGGAGGATCTAAAGAGGAATTATGATTCCATAAAACATGTAGTCCTCTATATGCTAAATGATTTTATTTCTGAAAACGACGACGGCGATTGGAATAGCCAGCACCATTTTCTGCCGCTCTTCCTGTAAGCTTGACATTTTATGCTAATATGCTGAATTGGGCTACTTCAGCGTTCTTTTTAGTAACTGGTCCCTACGGGGCTATTACCGGGCACAACCCTGCCGCCTAAAAAGCGACCCCTTGCGACAGAGTTGCCCCGCTCCAATGACTCGATCCACCAGACACTGACCTCGGACGCTCAAATGGATACCGTCGCGACTACGAGCCACATGTCTGCAGCGGAAGCGCGTCAACCACTACAAGAACCTCAACTGACGGCTAAGGACACCAATGACGACGTTCCATTGAAGAAACAGTGCGTGAAATCTTCTCTCGGAACAAATGGACGACGACAGGACATCCAACTACTCGTTTCATGACGGCACTCCTGGAGACGAAGACGACTTCACTCAAGTCACAGTGCGGAAAAATCGCCCCGCCGGAATCCCACTGATTATCAAGCCAAAAGAACAGGGAACCTCGTTCTGGAAAATCAACCCCAACCGAATAGCAAAAGAAATCGTAACAGTATCACAAAAGAAATTACTAGCACCTCGCATAAGGAAAGATGGCACAATCACGGTCAACACTGCGACGCTGAACTCAACGAACAGGCTTTTTATGATGAAATCTCTTGTCGGAATCGACGTGACAGTGACCGTTTCCGAGTCATACACGCGCAATGTTGGCAAGGTCAACAACATTCCTGTCCAATACTCAGACTACGAACTGCTAGACTACCTGAAGGACGCTGGTGTCATCGCAGTCTAACGACAAATTGCATATTCAAGAAAAGACGGCAGCATGGAGCAACAACGAACAGAAAGTGTCCTTCTTCACTTTCCACAGAATCACCAAATGCCTGCACGGGTCCTATTGGGCTTCACCAGTCATACTGTGATGGAGTACTTTGGAACACCGGTACAGTGCTTTCGATGCCAACGACATGGGCATCTCGCAAGACACTGTCGCGGCCAACAGAGATGCAAGGTGTGCGCTGGACCACACAGCTACAAGGACTGCATGGACAAAACTAATACAAATTGTGCAAATTGTGGAAGCAATCACTGCGCTTCGTTTTCAGGCTGTCCTCACAAAAAGGCAGCAGCTGCAGCCAGAAAACATAAAATCCTAAATGGACCAATACAAAATAACCGTTATCCTTCCCCGAATCTTGAGGTCACACGAACCCCGCCGCCTCCTCTACCACCTTGTCGCCCACCTCCACTTCCCCCTCGTCCCTCTACATCATCACAGCAGACACAAGTATCTCAACGACCTCAAAGGCCGCAGTATTCTGACGTGTTAAAACGCCAACTAAACGCCCAGATCAACTTCAAGACTCCAGCTCACCTAAACTCGACGATTCCAGGTCAAACGCCTCCAGGAGACCGAGCATCAAACCTCTCCCCTGTGCCAGCACCTCGCACACAGAAGCGTGATATGCGCAGACGCGATCATCGGGAGGATTACTTTGAAGCACGGCAATCGAGCGACGTCTCGCATTTGCTAGTACCGATGTTTTTTACGGCTCTAAGGGCCATACTAAGCGCCGTGCCCGCAGCCAACAATCTTCCTGAGGTAACAGCCCTATTCGCTATGGAAAGATTACTTAAGCCTTCACGAACATTGATGAATGAAGAGCATTCCAATGCCTGATTCTACAGCCATATAGGAATATTTCAGTGGAATGCCAACGGATTACGGCAAAAGTCTGGTGATTTTCGTCAATTTCTTAAAAAGAACACCATACCGATACTTGTATTAACCGAAGCTCGCGTGGACGACGACTTTCGCCTCTCGAACTACGTGCAGTACAAATCATCTCGTCAAAATGGTCAAAGTCGAGCGATACTAGCTGTACAGAAAGATCTGGTATCAGTACATCTATTCTCTTCTACGAAAGATAGCCCAGAATTCGTCGCCTGCAAAGTAAGGTGTGGTAAGTCTTTAGTTACAGTTGGGAGCGTGTACATCGAACCGCAAACTCCAATAACTTCATTTGGGTTTTCTGAAATATTTTGTCATGTATCTGCTCCTTTTATTATATGTGGAGACTTCAATGGACACCACACACTGTGGGAAGTGACCATTGCGATCGACGTGGAAATGTCATTGCCGAGCATGTGGACAAGTATAACCTATGCGTCCTCAACGACGGATCGCCGACCTTTGTTCGAGGCCCTACCTACTGCAGCTGTTTAGACCTGACTCTATGTTCTCCAGACATTTCTCCTCAAATGACATGGATGACAGACAGGGAAACCCGAGGCAGCGACCATTTTCCCATTCTTGTACAACACCCTCTTCTTAATATTCGTGGGCAGCAACATAGAGCACGGATAACAAACTGGCAGATGTTCAGACATTTAAATACTTTAAGACTTACCGATTTGAAAGAGCCCGATGATTTTGCGAACTCGATTTTGCTTAGTTACGAACGGGCAACGCGTCTTGTACCTGTACCTAACGGACACCTTGGTGTTAATGGCGAATACGAAAAGCTATGCGCAGAAAGACGAAGAGCAGAGCGCCGCTATAGAAGATCAGGAGATGTTGAAGACTATAACCTGGCCCAACATATTCACAAGCTCATGCGTCGAGAGCTGCAAATTCTTTCAGTCCGCCGTTGGAGGAAGTTCAGCGGCAATCTGACCCCCTTCACACCGATTCCAATAGTATGGAAAATACTTCGTTCTCTTCGCAACCCTTCCGCGCGCTAGCGCTTCTGAGGGCATATCGGAAGTAACAATCGCGGAGGAATTTTGCGCTCTGTTAGCACAACAAAGCGATGTGGTAACAACTTCCCATTACAAATCTTCCAAGACGCAGGCTACTCGTACCTTCGAGAACGAGAGGCATCTAGTGCATGCAGAGCTAGATCATGAAATCAACATACGTGAATTTTTTTCTGCGCTTTACAACACTCGCAAGTATACAGCTCCTGGTCTCGATAAGATCACTTACGATGCACTAGCAAATCTCGGCCCCGATGCCACCAGCACTCTCCTCGAAATATACGATCAAGTTTGGAAAGCGGAACTATTTTAGCTAACTTCCACGATTCCGGTATTGTCTCAATACCGGAATCGTGGAAGTTAGCTAAAATAGTTCCGCTCTTAAAACCTGGGAAATCACCACTGAGCCTGGATTCCTTCCGCCCTGTAAGTTTAACCAGTTGCGTCGGAAAGCTGCTCGAGAAGGTCTTACATAACCGCTTACAGTGGTGGTTGGAAACTAGTAAAGCGTTTCCCGAAGAAATTACAGGATTTCGTCCACGTAGATGCACAATGGATGGTATCTTAGACCTCACCACCTGTGTAGAGTACGAACGAGATAACGGAAACATTACGGTGGCAGTGTTCCTAGATATTCGCCGAGCATTTGATACGGTTTGTCACGCTCATGTTCTTGAAGGACTTGTGCTTATTGGTGTGCATGGATGCATGCTTCGCTGGATACAAGAGATTCTTCGATGCAGGAACATCGTAGCGTGTACAAATGATGGAGACAGCAAGCATTATGAACTGCACCATGGAGTACCCCAAGGTAGCGTGTTGAGCCCTACTCTTTTCAATGTCGTAATGGCGCAGTTACCGGAGAAACTCCAGCCACCTTTACGAATATCTATATATGCTGACGATATTTGTATTTGGATCTCTGGCTCGTCCCCAGATATTTTAAAGAATCAGTTACAGGTAGCCTTAGACACGACAAACAATTTTCTAAGAGAACGAGGAATGGAGCTATCTGGCACGAAATCTTCATTTATACCACTTACCAGAAAAAAAGCTTCCTGGTTTCGAACTTAATGTAAATGGAGACTCAATTCAGCGAGTTCAATCATACAAATTTCTTGGCGTCCTACTGGATCAATCCCTGACTTGGTCCAAACATATAGATATGCTGGAGGGGAGAATTAATAGTGTAATTTATGTTTTTCGATGCATCGCGGGTGCAAAATGGGGAGCCTCAATTGATTCAATGCTCTCATTCCACACAGCGCTAGTGCGACAGGCAATTGCCAATTCTATACCTGTGTTACAGGGGCTTTCCAACACATCAGAAGCTCGCCTTAGTTATATACTTGCAAGAAGTCTAAGAGTATGCTTAGGTCTTCCGCGAGCAACATCCAGAGCGCTTGTACTCGCCACAGCCAAAGAACCACCAGTAACTATCCTAAGAATCCAGGAAGTATGTCGTAATTTTTTCAGACTTTCTGCGCGGCCCTTTTTGATGAGATTCTTTCTCGCAAAGGGGCGAACTTTCTTCGAACATTAAATTTCGTGCCCCTATTAATCCCTGAACAAACACACTGGGTTCAGGACATTCATAAGCCACCATCTACCATTACCATCTACCATTACCATTACCATCTACCATTACTAGACGTCTACATGAACATTCCAGGCATGAAAACAAAAGCATCGGTCAATACACACGTTCCAAGGACATTGACTCTTGCACATCTACAGCAAAAATACAACATCCACGTGTATACCGACGGATCAACCAAGGGTGAAGGATCAACATCAGCATTTGTGGTACCCCAGTTCAACCATTCGTCATCCTTTCGGTTGTCACATCATACTTCTTCAACTACCGCAGAATTGCATGCTTTACTCGCGGCTGCAATATACATCAAAAATAGCTCGACAGCGAATTTCTGGGTTATATTTACGGACTCCAAGCCAGCACTACAATCCATTAATACCCTGAACACTTGCAACAAAAATATGGCTCTTGTGTACCGAATTTGTGAAAAACTTGGGGAAGCAGTAAGGTTTGGACATACGGTACACCTTCAATGGGTTCCTGGACATAGCGGTATTTTAGGAAACACCCAAGCTGACCAACTGGCTACGGATGCATATAAAAGCAACAACGTCCAGATCACACATTTTACAAAAAGCGATGCCAAGCGGTACATTTGTTGTCTGAGAAACATGATCCCCCCTGACACGTGGCTTAAGAGCATCTCGGAACAGTGCCTACTCCTTTTAATTGATCCAGACCTTCGGTGCCCAGTCCATAATTACTTGAGCAGACCTGTTGAAACATGAATTCATCGCCTACGACTAAATGTTGCGTACACCGGCAAATTTCTTGACCGAATTCAACAGGTGGAAACACCGAGCTGCACGTGTGGCCACCCCGTGGAAGACGTCGAGCACTTAATAATGGACTGTCCCAGATACGACCAGTGGCGAACTCCATTACGAGTGGGACTAAGCATACTCGACAATCGCTCTTTTTCTTTGGCCAAAGTTTTAGGTCCTTGGCCGGACTTAAAAAGCCAGAAGAGGGCATCAACTTTACTACTTGATTTTTTTACTGACACAAAGATAGTTGACAGATATTAGATATTATAAGAAGATCAAAACACGCACAACGCGCCCTTAAAAGATAACTGCGTTTTTATAGTAAGTTTATTACTATGTTACAGTAATCTATTGTACATATGTACATATGTATTTGTTGCGTAATCGCTTCTCACCGTGTATTCTTTTTGTGCGTGTACGGCAACTGAGAGTATTATTCATGGTGTTATGATTTTATATTTGGATGTTATACATCATTCATACTGTACATTACTTGATCTGAACTAGCCGGTCCCAGGAAATGAGACCAAACTCTTCAACTCATCAAATAAACATTGAATTGAATTGGTTTTATTTCTTCCGGATCAATCCCCGACACTTTGAAGAGCGCACTAGTGAAGCCTCTATTTAAAGGAGGAGAACGAAAGCAATGATTGACAAATATCGTTCAATTTCAATTTTACCTTGCATAATACAAATATTGGAAAAACATATTCTCGACCTATGACGGCATTCCTTGATAGGTTTGACATTATTTCGCCTAGACAATATGGCTTCGTTAGTGGCACCCAGCCTTTGTTAGAGAACTTCACAGATGAATTGCATCTCATTTTCGAGAAGAATCAAGTCGCCTGCGGGCTCTTTATTGATGTTTCTAAGGCATTTGTTACTATAAGTCATAGCATTCTGCTAAAAAAATTATCCAACCTTGGATTCCGCGGTCCTTTCTTTTCTTTACTACAAAATTTTTTAACTGGTCGGACACAAGTAGTTTCTATAGCCAATAACCAAAACTCCAAAATTGACTTAAAAGCCGGGGTTCCCCAAGGATATGTTTTATCGCCTCTCCTTTTCAACATCTTTGTTAATGACATGTCCAAAGCAATATCCGGTTGTAGGCTATTCCAATACGCGGATGACACGGTTTTGGTGTCGGTCCACCTTAATCCGGCTAATGCAATCACTTCGCTGCAAAACGACATTTGCCGTTCACACGACTGGTTTGAAGCAAATTGTCTAACGATAAGTGTATCAAAAACCAAGCTTGCCTGCTTTCATAATCCCCTTAAAATTCTAGCGTCCAACCATCCGCTTTTCATGCACACGTCTATGTGTATTTCTTGCAACTGCAGTCCTGTAACTTACGTTGGTAGGGTTAAATATCTTGGGATAGAATTTGATAATGATTTGTCATGGAACACTCATCTCTCACAGCTTTGCAGAAGACTGCGGAGTGTGTCCTGTTTGCTGTACAATACACGATCCCTAATACCTAGTTCGACAAGAAAAACAATAGCTCAAGCATTAGTATACGGAATTTTGCGGTATGGTATAACAAATTTTGGACATAGCTCTGGAGTCTGGTATAAAAAATAGATACAATTTTAAAAGGCATTTTTAGAAGCATTGTCTATGGACCAGCGTTGCAAACCGAAGAGGAAAAACTCGCCAACTTAGGTTTGCCCATCTTCAGGGCTTTTTTGGTTCAGAGTGTAGTCCTCAAGTATTTTTGGAGCGATATATATATCAGATACCCCATGTGGCAATAGATCACTTAGACACACAGAACGATTTAAGGTACCTTTTGTCACAACAAAATATGGGAAGAAGGTTCGGGCCTTCTATGTACCAGCGATTTTCAACAGCCTACCAGACGACGTTTATGATGCGGACTCCCTGAAAAAACTAAAACGAGCAATCCAAGATCTCAGCCAAACATCATGAATTTGTAAGTCTGTGTGTGTGCGTGACCCTGTGTGTGTTTTGCGTGAACGCTAACAAACGCGATCTTTTTTTACTCTTTTCTTTCTTTAGTTATCATCGTCAGTACCATAGCGTGGTAACAGTGCTTGAGTCGGGAACTACAAATCAGGGGGACATTTTGTACTCATGAAGTGAAGGGTGCTGTCCCACAAGTCTTTCAACTGGCTTTGACAGACCCGTATTTCTACCAAGTACGACACATGCAAAAAATAAACATTATTATTATTATTATTATTATTATTATTGAAAGAGGTGGAAGATGCTTTCACTTCCTTCTTAACCTGTCACCGACTACAAAGGGGAGCTCCGACGATTTTTTGGTAGTCTTCGATTTGGCTGGAAATCGGCAGACCACATCATGAACCCTTTCTCAACTAATAGCCAAAATATCTGGTAAAAATAAGGTTCCCGAAAGGTATTGAATTTTTAAGTTACGCCGGCAGCGAGGTTTCCAGGAGGCGACTCCCTACTAGCAACAATTAAAAATCCCTACTTTTCCCTATCCGTGTACGTCACCGGCGGGCCGGCGGACGAGCGAAGCGGGCAGCCACGAAGCGGATTTCTTGGTGCCAGCGATCGAGAATATTTTTTCGCAGCTTCAAAGTTGAAAGTTCCTTTTTAAAGGGTAGCAATCTGTGCTCTGTGGTAGATTGTACAGGAACAGTGCCGAGAAAAGCTTCTTCTTTTACCATTGTTTTTGAGGGAAAAAAAAGCGCTCCGGCAGCAATGGAGGCCAGCCACTTCGAGGTGTTTTTGCGCGAACTGTGTGCTGAGAGAACTAGTGTCGCAAGAAACATTCTCGCTTGTGCTCGGAATAGTTGCGGGCTTGAGTATGCGGCTACATACTTTATAGCCGCGTAATTTATTTCCAACGTAACGCAAGATACAGAACCTCACGCCTGGCATATTGTGCAGTTTATGCGACAAGAATTAGCGTGGTCGAAAAAAAAATCGCGACAGACTTGTGAAATAAGTAGCGAACCTGGGAAAAATAGCCTCGGATTCAGGAGTCTCACTGTGCACCACATTTGGTCATACAAAGCCGGTTGGCGAAGCAACAGTTTTTGACTCTTTAAACAAAGCCACATACATACATCAAATATTTATTATTTCATCAGAGTTGACCGTAGCAGCCGTGCACGCCACTGTGAACCATATGAACGTTCATTTATTTATTTGGAAATAGTACCATCTTCATTCAAGGAGCTATTGTAGGAGTGGGTACAGAATACAAAACAGCAAAAAGGGGTGGCGCACAAAGAATAGTATCAGCTGAAGTGCAATTTAATAGTATCTACAAAGTTATTGAAAGTTGCCAAAGTCGCAATGTCATTAGTTAAGTTATTCCATTCATGAATAGACCCGTTCCGAAATTCAGTCTGGCCACTTTGATCACTATCATCATCTGTGGAACGCAAGGAGGTTATAAGTACTAGGAGGGGGCACGTTGCAATATTGGTGAAGCCTAATCGTAAAAAGTTTAAACGATTTTGTGCCCAGCGTGACCGCAGATATCTCTGGCGATTGGTGCGCGTGACATGTCACGTGTAAGGTGGTTGGTTGATTGTAGAAGGACTCCTTGTGGTGTATTCTAGTACCCCATAGCAAGACAAAGGCTTGCTGCGGTCACGTGATATGGTCCAGTTGGCATGGTAAGTGAGGAGAGTAAGAAGGAAAGTGAGAAAGAGGCGAGGCGTCAAGGGAGCATGGCTTGTGGAGGCTACGCGGCCGACGTCATGCCCTCTCCTACCGTTCTATCCTCCTTGGTGGAACGGCATCTGCGCGATACCAATGGCGGCCTTCTAGTGACTGATAAAGGAAGACGTTGAAGATGCTCCTAAGCGGATCTTGCGAGGACTGTGCATTCGGGGGTCAGTACGACGCGACGTAGCAACGGAACTCAAGAGCTACGTAAGCGTTTATTTCTAATACCTCAGATTCAGTCAATCTGTGGGCAGCAGACAATTGGCTTTAAAGCACTTTGGTGTGTACAATTTTCTTGAGGTATCTGAGTGGGTCGGAGCATTGTTCTGAATGCAGGTTCTTGGTCACCATCGAACTGAATGTGATCGAGAAAGAACTCAAACTGAACAATTCCTCGCGTGCCGTTGACTTGCGAAAGTGACGGTTCCGATACAAGTTCATTTCCGCCATTGATATGGCAAAACCTAAACTGCTTTACAAACCACCAGATGGCACTGAATTTCGGAAAGGGTCTATTGCACGAGGAAAGCAAGAAAATCTAAAGCGGTAACTTTTTTTAACCTGTATTCTGCTAAGGCTCGGCAATGATTTATTCGTGAAGTCCTGGACTGCAGAGGTTTTAGGTAATTGAAGGTATCTATATAAAGAGTGCCGTTTATGATTATGTAAAGCGTTTTAAATTTGTCCATTATACGTATTTGTAAAGTCAGAAGCTGCGCTTTTTTGCCTAATTGTGAGGACGATGATCTCGTATTATAAGCGTTAAAATAAACCGAGCAGCTAGCATCTGAATACGCTCTACCTTGTTAACTCCATCCTTAGTAAAAGGGAACCGTTATCTTGCATAATTTAAAATGGGTCTAACAAAACTTCTATAGGCTAGGAGCTTTTTATCACAATCTGCAAATTTTAATTTCCTTCTCAGTGCGAACAGAGTGCCTCTGGCTTTATGAACCCTTTCTTCTTTTTAAGTGTTGGTTCCAGTCAAGCTTGTTATGAAACATAAGCCCTAAATATTAGTATTCGTCTACACGATTTACTTTTACCCCATAAAGTATTAACTACGCTCTAAAAAAAAACAACAGTGCGCGTACTTCCTGCACAACACTCGGAGAGCCAATCACCGCAACTTACGGAGGCAGGGCAGCGAATGACGATGCCGAGGCATATTGTAGCGGTGCTGCTGAGGTGCGTGCCAGAACCAGCTCAGGACGACGATGATACGCGCGCAGACGGCTCGGGGCCGACTCACAGTCTGTTCTAGTCTTGCTATGGACAACACCTAGCAAAGTAAACTCCGTAACATTAGTGTCCAAAGGGAGATTTCTGCCATGGCACCACATGCTATCCGAAGAGCCTCCTGTCGGAACGAACATGCTGTGCAACGTGACCAGCGCCGGTGTCTAATGGAGCCGTAGAATCGCGGCTGGACCACCTGAAGCCACAGATTTCCCGAACAAACAAGTTACACCTTCGCCGTGTCCTCTACAACTACTCTCTGAGCCTGAAAGGGACATCCTCCATTGACCAATGGCCACATCGGCATGCCAGATCTTTAAGCCATGAAGGCCCGTAAGTGCGCAACGGACACGAATGCCTGTGTGATCATCGTTATAGCCATTCAGCGGATGAGGTCATGAAAAGCAATGTTCACAAAACGGTCATATTGAATGGGTTAAAACAGTGCCTGCGCATGTGGGGTGGTGTACCTTTTTCCGTTGTTCTATGGAAAAGTGTGCATTGTGCAGACGGGAAGATGTGTTAACGACCGGGCGAGGGAACATTCTCTGTCCTTACGCTCCTCCCCGTGTGGCAGCCTAGTGGTCCACTGTGACATATGTGCATGCTGTCCAATGTTTAATGAAATTAAGATTTTAGCCCGATATAAACCTAAGTATGCTCGGGAGATTGACGAAGCTTTTTTTATTGCCAATTATGACGCGGGCATGCGCATTAGTGTTCCGTCACTTGCCCTGGTTAGTGATGAAATGAATTTTATCAGAAAGGCGGGTAAATACGTGTAGCCACGTGTCGGCTTGAGTGGAGGATGACGTGTTATCGGGCCAATTGCCTTTATGTTTGTCTCCTTTCAAGTTTACTTGCTGAATGGAGCAGCAGTAAATATTTCAGTTGTAAGTCAGCGCTGTGTCTATGTGTTTCCTTTTACTGGTCCTTCGTCTTTTTTGTGCTGTTTTAACCCATTCAATATTACCATCAACCAACTCGCCGAACTTTACCCCTTGTTTCACGAAACGTTCCGTCTACTCCTGGGTTTCGGCCTTACCGGCGCATTTCATTTCCGGTGTTGATTTTCAAAACTTGCAAATCTGCAGTGATGTTTTGCTCTGATATGACGTGTGCCGCAATCAAATTTATGATCAAGAATTGTCCCCAGGGGTGACAAAAACAGAAGCTACCGGCGGCCCCGCGACAAAACTCTGCGCGTCAACTTAAAAAAAAAAAAACCGCCAATGTGTTCGATTTTGGTGTTCCGGGGGAACTGTGACCTTGGCGTGAAATTTGTGAGCCTGCAGAAGAGCATCGGCAGCAACACCTGCAAAAGGAGATGTCTATCTTTAATGGAACGTTGCGAGGTTGCTTTGTAGAATGGACCACCCTAGAAAGAAGCGCCACTAAAAAAAAAAAAAAAACTCAGGGGGGAAATAGTGTAGCGGTGCTACTGAGGCGCGTGCCAGAACCCACCAACGACGACGACGATAAGCGCGCAGACGGCACGGGATTGAATCACAATCTGTTCTAATCTGGCCATTGACAACACCCAGCACATGAAACTCAGTAACAATATGTTTAGACCAAGCTGTGGCATTAAGCAGTGCAAGACGTCACGCTTGCATTGCTTAATGTCGTAACTGAGAATGTGTTTTTTAGTCTAAGCATATGTTTCGGCATCGTCATTCGCTGAGCGGCATCCGTAAGTTGCGGTGATAGGCTCTCCGAATGTTGCGCAGGGAAGTAGACGTACTGGCTTTTTTAAGAGTGTAACTTGAATAGGTTCTTTGTTTTACATGATATAGTCATTACAGCTGTTTTAATTAAATTTATTTCCATTTGCCTTTTTTTTTCTTCAGCGTAGAATAGCAGCGAGTATTTCTTGTAATTTAAAATTGTCTTCGGTTTTGCATATTTTAATATAAATGATACAGTTGTCTGCAAATCACCTGAGAGAAACATGAATATCAGTAATTATATCCTTTACGTACACCAAAAATAAAAGTACAGAGGTTTTGCAGGTTAGAATTGTCTGATTCAGATTTCTTTTTTCTAGGTATAATTCAGGCGCAAGAATGAATAAAATACATGCTAAATTTATTCTTCTATATAAAAAATACGTCTACAAAAGTGGATTTTAATTGCAAATGCAATTACACCTCTGAGAAACGTATTTACATAAAAATATCAATAAGACAAGTGGAATTTGATTGTCTTGAAATACTATACCAAATGCTATAACACCTTAAAATTAACTTTAACCGAGTAAAAAAAAAATGCTCCTTTCAAAATAAAGAGTAGAGTTCATACAGAGTTCAGGAAACGTAAGCCAAAATCGTTGCCGGGAAAAATAGGCATCACACACACACAAAAAATTGATATCGGGCTGGTTTTTGACAAAGGGCCTATTTAGAAAAATTAAGAACATCGGTATAACTAGGTTCTTGAGTAGTTTTGAGCAACTTAGTTTAATTTTCCTACTCTAAATTAGAAAAATTAAAGATTGGGTTTCGACAGAAACATTGTGGACATCATCAAAAATCACTAAATCCAGATCACTTTACAAAACCATAAGACACCCGCAGAATTTTACGGCGTTTCGAAGAAACAATCAAGTTGAACGGGGTTCTATAGGTTTCGGTTAACTATCGGAGCGGATCTTCGTACTACAGCGGTCCTGCTCTTCGTGGCTAAAGCGCGCACCGACCATACATGCCACGCATTCTTCGCATGATGGAGATCCGCTCCGATAGTTACCCGAAACCTATAGAGACCTGTTCAACTTGATTGTTTCTTCGGAACATCGTGAATTTCTGCGGGTGCCTTATGGTTTTGTAAAGTGATCTGATTTAGTGATTTTTAATGATGTCCAGAAAGAAGAAAAGGAAACCTATAGAAACAAATAAAAATCTTGGCGGGCTTAAATGCTCTGTCAGCGTCCCTTAAGCATTGCAGAAAAATACACGCGCAGTCATTGTTCATAAAGAGGCCAACCTATTTTTGAATACATACGGTAATGGTGACACTGCGTGGCAGGATGGAGTTCCGATAATGCAGTCTCTAAAAAGGAAACATGTCACAGTTCCTTACCCCTCAAAACAGTTTCACTATTTTTTTTAAACTTGGTCAATTCTAGTTTAAATTTTGAAAGTGTTTTTTTTTATACTGTATATATTATATGTTTATTCCAGCTGCTAGCGCTCCACGTGCCCAATGAGCGCAACTACCACCTCGCGTCACTCGCAGTCTCAGGAGTATGTCCAGAATGTAAGTACCATTTTTAAATAATAAAAAAAAAACTCCCACAACATTGTTTGGGAGTTGCTTTATTTGTAATAAATTCTGGATGCCTTAATCTGTATTTCGATATAATCCCCTTCAATATTAAAGGGACACTGACAGGGTATTCGAGCTCGCCAAGATTTTTGTTTGTACAGGGCATAGGAGAGCCCAACTTCCCAGAACACAATTTGCGGCTCCAAATTCGTTCTCTTAGGCTGGAAAACAGCCGATCGAGAACCGGCCAGTTTAAGTTGCGCTGACTCTCCTCTCTGTGGTTACGTGCCGTTTTTTTATAATTTAGACACAACCACCAAATATAATTAAAGCCGTGGGTCATGGAAGGCACACAGTCGATATTAAAAATAAACGGAACATATAATACCCATTTTTTGTGGCTCCTAAAATGCTGCAAATACGTTGATTAAAAATATCACAGCCGCGTGACTTCCGGTAACTTTCTCCTCCTCTATTCGCAACTCCAGCGATTCATAGGGGGCGCCATCACCAAACAAATATGGCGACTGGGTCCAGGTCGTGGCGGCTCGGCCGGGCCGCCTGGACGGGTGGCGCATTCGATTTAACAGATTTTCTTTTATTTAATGCCCAATTTTACAGGTATTTGAACTGCGACGGTTAAGTGTAGCCGGTGCTCATAAACTTACAGAGCATAGTTTTGTTTTCCCGGTGTTTTTTGTTCTTTTCATGTAAAACTTTCGTTTCGGAGATTTCGTTCAAAACCGAAACTATGGGCTCCGAAGAAACGGTAATAAACTCAAATCAGTTTTCATCATCTAAAGAGAGCGGCGATGACTACAAAATTGTTCCACCGAGAGTAATTTTCAGCTAACTCGCATGCCTCGTTCATGCGACTTATCTGTCCGCGAAATCGAGCTTTTGTGCGTGTCCGCGTATAGGAAACAGCTCCAGTCGTCTGCTCGGTCAACAATACAGGCTGCAGGAAAATTACGAAAATTAAGCAAGCGCTTCTTGCGCCAAGAAGCATGTTAATCCACTGGCGCCTCACTAAGCAGCTGATACTCGTATTTCAATTCAGGTTTTAGTAGCAATCGAGAAGCCATTTTGACGAATAGGAGGGTTATGTATTACGTAGTATGTCCCACTAAAGCGATAGGAGTATATTCTTCGGGTTGAAATATGAGCTTAGTTGACTAGCTGTTAAGTGAACTGCTGAATAAAAGTATATTTGACAGAGATACTACTTAAACTCAGTCAAATGTTTCTAGACGTAGCACGGAAACGAATGCGGACAAACTGAAGAGAGTCTTCATCGGAGAATCACGGAGAACCTCACTGCGGAAACGAATCCTGAACGGAAAAAAAAATAGTATTTTTTTGTGACCGGTCTACCTGAGCAATGTAGACGTATATTGCTGCTGGCTTCGACGGGGGTATCATATAAATATTGGAGGCGCGATAGATCAAAATGCCGTGACAGCTTATACCTTTGCGAGACGGGTCCCTCACCCTTTGAAAGCAGACGATTTCATTATTAATCGTATGCAGCGATCAGGTTTTCCGGAATCAAGAAATTGCGAAATTAGCCCAACTCCTTCCGTGAGGTCCAGGCTTTCTGGCAAAAAGCAGCCAAAATGAATAGCCAGCGGACCGACCGGCGTGGGTGGCTCAGACTTCAAGCTAATCAAACACAACCAAACTCAAGAAAAGCAGCTATCGAACCTTCCCATTCACTTGACTGCCACATTGGTGTTTCCTCCAGTAAAATACCTCGTCTGTCGTCCTAAGTCCACTGCTCTACATCCTTATAAAGAAACCACTTATCAGTTACAAAGTAGCCGTCCCTTTGAATGTGATTCGAGACAGACGAGAAATCGAAACGTTTTTCCGTGATTCCTCCTCATCCAAAAAATTGAAAGCACGCGACCGTGTGTTGTGGAGCAAACGGGCTTTCAAACAAGTGATAGAACGAAACAATCTACCGAGGCTTCACCACACTTAAGAAATATTCGGACCTTCGTCAAATTAGATTGTTCGCCACCGCGCCGACAACACGTGTCCGCGAAAGCCACCAGAGACGCGGAGGGGCGCGGAGCGACCTGGCCCGGCTGGTTCCCGGATTTCCCGCTTGGTGGCGTCCGTTTTGCTGGAGTCGCGAATATTTTTTCATCCTCCTCAGACCAGCACCGGTTTAGGTTTCGAGCTGTTGCGCTTTTTTACTTTAATAAAACTAAACGTGGCGCTCTAGCAAAATGATTGATTGGGTAGTCTTCTGACACTATAATAAATCACCTAACAAAAAAAAAGTGTTTTTTTTTGTGTGTGTGCGTGAAGGGGGGGGGGGGGGTGTCAGTGTTCCTTTAAAAAGAGCCAATCCTTGCGATTTAGGAAAGAAGCCCGGCGAATGACCGGGCACCGATAACGTCGGAGCGCCGAAATAAGGTATGTGTGCGCCGCACATTGTTCATTACAAAAGTTAACTTTACTTTGCCATTCGCCTGCTCCTTTCATAATTCTCCCCCTCCCTCCCTTCCTCCCCTCCCCCTCCACCCCCGAATTTATAGATATAACTTCACTTGAAGTTAGCTTTCCGTCGTCTTGAGACGAAGCCAGAGCACTTTAAAGGGGCGATGCAACAGTTTTTGTACTTTGCGCAAATACCGATTAGAACGGGTCCCTGACGTTAAAGGGGCGATGCAACAATCTTTGTACATTGCGCAAATACCGCTTAGGACGGATCTCTGACACTAATGACCTATGAAACACGCGTTCGTTTTTCACTCCACGCAGTAGAAGTCCCGGAAAAAATTATAAAAACCGAGCAGCATTCACCCCCTCAACTCGCAGCCAGAACAAGCGGCCACGTGATCTGGAGCCGATTATGGGCCGCCAATGTTGATCATAGCCACGCGCCGGGGTTGGCAAAGCACAGGACACGCGCTGAGTTCCATGCATTGTTATGACTTGGCTATTGTCGTCGTTGCAGCGATTGGACACAGGCGACTACCCGAATGCTTCTCCAGCTAGTAATTATCACGAGCCCAAATCGATTACCCACGCAATGCTCGGGTTCAATCTATGAACCGCATTCAAATATCGTCATATGGGTGTACTGTGATCCCCACGTTACGTCATTAAATTTTTCCAAGGAGAGATTGAAGGAAAATGATCACTTTTGTCCTTGAAATTACACCGCAACCAAGGCGTTTTTTTGGGCAGTGGCGTTGCGTGCGATTATCCTTGAGTCTCACTAGTGCCAGTAAGCTCTTGTAAAGTGAAAAACATTCCAATTCAATATCGTTGCATCGCTCCTTTAATGAAACACGCGTTCGTTTTTCACCCCACGCTATAGAAGTCCCAGAAAAAATTAAAGAAAAACGAGCAGCGTTCACCCCCTCAACTCGCAGCCAGAACAAGCGGCCACGTGATCTGGAGCCGATTATATGCCGCCAATGTTGATCATATCCACGCGCTGGGGTTGGCAAACCACAGGACATGCGCTGAGTTCCAGAGATTGTTATGGGTCGGCTATTGTCGTCGTTGCAGCGATTGGACACGGGCCACTACCCGAATGCTTCTCGAGCTAGTAATTATCACGAGCCCAAATCGATTACCCACGCAATGCTCGGGTCCAATCTTTGTACCGCATTCAAATATCGTCGTTGGGGGTGCTGTGATCCCCACGTTATGTCATCAAATTTTACGAAGGAAAGATTGAATGAAAATGATCGCTCTTGTCCTTCAAATTATTCCGTGCCGTGCAATTGAGAGAGCGACGCGTCTCACCGGAAGGCACCTGTCTCTCGAACGGCTCGGGCCCGTCCTCTTCCCCGGCGCTCCAGAAAGCATCCACCTCCCTCCAGTAACCGGGTTCACACACGTGCGTATCAGGAACCTGGTATTCATTATGTAGACATTTATTAGGACTTCCAAAGTGGTTTCCTGCATAAACTATCCAGGTGGGTTCCCCCGATTACCGAAAATAAAAGTTAGCTGTTCCAGAGCTTCTGGCGTGAAAAACCTGAGCAAGCATGTGTGGTGCGCAAGCACGTTTATTGATGCAAGCTCTTTACCCCTAATATGCAAAACTCCCTGTGTGTATACTACCACTTTTTCCCAGTTTTGTCTTTTCTGTGCTTTACTTGTTTGTGTTGAAATGATTATATATACATGTCTCTTGTGATTTTAAAAAGGCATTCGACCGCATTGATCACCACCTCCTACTTCAGAAAGTCATTGAGGCAGGTATCATGGGTTCTCTGCTCCAATGGCTGCTTAGCCTGGTCACCGGGAGGACACAGCACTTACTGGTCCACGGCTCTGCATCAACGTCTCGTGCTGTTTTTTCCGGGTCCCTCAGGGTGGTCTGGTTGGCCCCACCCTGTTCTCGATCTACATCAACGGGGCCACGAAAGTACTGTGCTCCACAGCAATTTTGTACGCCGACGACCTGACACTAATTAAGTCCCTAAACTCATCTGTCCTACCTCGAACTTCAAGCCAACCTAGATGCTTGCCACATGTGGTCTATAAGCCACCTACTCCCACTCAACGCTAAAAAAGTATGACAATGACACTTACCATAAGTACAAAAAGCCCGACCCTCCCGCCCCTTGTTTTGGGCTCTGTTCCCCTCCAGCGAGTCGAGAGCACTACTCTGCTGGGGGTGAGTTTCAACAACCATCTAATCTCGGAGGCCACATAAGGGACATTGCGGCATAGGAGCGTCGGTCACTAGGCTTTGTAACACATGTCACACGTGGCCACCGAGAGCGTTCCGGCACCTATACACGGGATTGGTTTTACTCCACCTAGAGTTTTGCTCACCTGTGTGGAGCCCCTCCCAGAAATCTTTCAAACAAGCCCTGGAGAGTGCGCAGCGCAGGGCTGCTTAGACGCTCTACTGGCGCTGTGTATCTCGTTCCACACTTTCACGCTACGGAAAGATATCTACGACAGCCCTCCTACAGGGAGCTAACTGGCACAGCCTTGCACACAGAAGAAATGTGGCTTCCATCCGTCTCTTCTGCAACCTGATAGGAACCTCAATGAAACCCTCAGACGCTCCTCGTTTAAACTGCCGCACCGGAAAGATGCAGCCTCTCCTTTCACGTACGCTACGCCACCTCGAGTCCTGCTTGATGCGAGCAGCGAGGAATTGGTGCTCTCTGCCCCCTGAGCTGAATGTAGACATTCCCGATGACCCCGAGAACATTAGAGTTCTCTGCCGGCAGGCCTCAAGTGTGTTTTCATATACCTCTACCCTATCCCCCTCCTCTCCCCCCCCCCCCTTTCCGTCTGCTTGTTTTCATCATCAGGGATTTTCAGACCCTTACGTCATTGCCATCTCTACATATTCATGACTGTTCAACCTTGTACTGTGCGGCGTCGCAGACCTCTACGGTATGGGCCATCGGTCTTTCTGCGGCGTCACGACTGTCATGAGCCAAAATAAATATTATTATTTTTGTTCATCACAAAACTTTACACGTGTCGAATACATCTAACTGATAATTGTTTTCCAATGGCATGGCTGGAATAAAACAGGCCTTCTTTCTTAAGATGTCTGCAACACTTCAAATATGGATGTCCGGAAAGCATTGTTTAGAGGCTGTGCTGGAGGGAGTGCTTACCAACGTTTCCCCCAGAAATATCTTATGAAACAATAGCCACCGGCTAAATGTTTAGAGCGCAGCTCTTAGGCGCCCGTTTCCGGCTTGAGCGGAGTCGCCGTCGGCATCGGCGTAACCGCAAGGTCGCGTGAACCCCGTGACGTCACGGGGGTCACGTGACTTCAGGGGTCACGCGACCCCCTGAGGTCACAGAACCTCACGGGGGCCACGTGGCCCCCATGAGACCATGTGGCCCCCTTGGCGGAGTAGCAGGCAGGATGACGAGGTGAGGAGGAGGGAGGAGGGGTATACCCTCCCCTCAGTACCCTTCCATCCTCCTCCTCAGGAGCTGTGCTCTAATTCGGCGTTACAGGGAGTCGTAAACAGCTTTCATTTTTTTCGCTCTAAAGGACTGATCACTATACACAGTTCTGTGAAAGGTTTGCACCGGGCCCGACTTGAGGGCACCGCTTTGTTTCCACTCCAAAATCAAAATAATACTACTTGGGGCCCTAAACTCGTCAAACACAAAGTTGGAGCCGATAAAGTTCGCGTAGTGCGACGATTGGACGCCGGCGACAAAAGCGCGAAGTCATCGTCGTGATAGTCCAATCGGGGCGTTCTGTGAACTTAGGCCCCAACTTTGTGTTTGACGAGTTCAAAGGCCCAGGGGAAGAAAAAAAATACATCACAACAATTCTTCCTCTCTAATAAAGGCATCAACATCAAGAGACAAACTTAGCAGACCTTATTTATGATTGTTCACTCGTACAACAATAAATTTCACTTCAATGCTACTATGGTAACTCAGAGCAGCACGCCATTATCTGCATGCAACCCCCACACTCTAAAAAAAAAGGGTGCCATGGGGTACACCCATAGGGGGTGTAAGTGCTTGTCACATATACTACACCCTTTGGGGGCACACTTGTACACCCCAAATATGGGAGTATGTGTACACCCGTTGGTGTGGTGCACATGTGCACCTTTTTCGACAGAATGGGGTGCATAGGTGCACCCCATTTAATGGTGTACGACTACACCTCTTTCTACACCCAATGAAACGAAAAGGAACACAAATGCACCCCGTTCGAAGGTGTAACATTGCACCCCTTCATAAACCCGCCTCACTCAAAGGGAACACAGATGCACCCCGCTCAATAGTGTACCCACTGATCTCTATGTCTATTTTCTGGATCGCGTTTGACCAGCTCCTCCTATGGACCGGAATGCGGTCACTGGCGGCCATCTTTAGGTAGAGTTATATCATCTCTAGCCATCATAGTAATATGGCGGACAGCGCAATGGCGGCAGGCTGCCATAAGAATAGCCGTAGATCTAGTACACTGTACCATGGGTGACATTTCGTGCTTGATTGAAGTTGTTCGACGAAGCAGATTCTTGAAACCCAGCGTGAACGGTAGCCTCATCTTTGAGGACCCGGAAAAAGTTCTACGAAAGCGCAGCACCGGGGGAAAGCAGCGCAGCTCGCATCAAAAGCAGACTCCGTACCGTCGTCTGCTTTCGATGCTTCTTTCGATGCGACTTTCGATACGTGTTGTGCGGTTTTTCTCCCGGTGCTGCGATTTCGTGAAACTTTTACCAGGTCCTCAAAAACCGGACTACTGTTCACGCCGGGTTTCAAAAACATGTTTCGTCAAATAATTTTAATCAAGCACGCAATATCACCCACGCTATTTTGACCGCAGCCTGCCAACCCACCTGCCAAAACGCTATCTGCCATGGGTGGATGATAGCGGCTGCAGCAGCTTACATTGGCTAGAGGTGATATAACTCTACCTAAAGATGGCCGCCAGTGACCGCATTCGCGGAGCGGGCAAACGCGATCCAGCAATTGTCATAGAGATCAGTGAGTGTACTATTACTCCCCTTTCTACACCTGCTGCTCTCAAAGGGAACACAGGAGCACCCCGTTATATATACCGATACGCTGTTTGCAAACAAGCCCGCGTTTGCCCACACCAGGTGTGGGCACTGCGCATGCGCAGAAACCGAATTCAAGTGAACTAAAGCTTCTGCGCATGCGCACTGCCGTCGACAGCGCCACCGCAGCTGCGTGACGTCAGGGACGCGTGTTGGTCTATAGTGTACTGTTGCACCTCTTTCTACACCCACTGAATTCGAAGAGAACACAGATGCACCCGATTCACAGGTGCCATGGTCACGCCACTTTATGCACCCACTTGATAACTAAGTTCATAAATCTTTTTAAGACGTCAAGGAAACCCTTAAAAAATGCATGCGCCCCGGTGATTGCAAAAAGGCAGGTAGACGGACACACGGGATTGTTTTCAAATCTCATAGAAGTTTATTACACAGCTTATTTCGTAAACAAGTACAAACTTGCAAGCAATCCGTGATATGTGAAGAGGTACGAAGAAGCTGTTACGCAACTGAGAAGATTACTAAGCAAACAAGAAGCGGGGGTGAGTCTTAGGTAGTCTATTCTCCAAGCAGCCGGCGGAATTATTTCCACAAAATTCCACCGGTAGTCGCCCTTCATTCATCGAACGACGTTTTATCGATAGCTCAGATTAGCTTTCCTATATTAGCTTCCCTTTTTTTTTTCTTGTAATGAGCCGCCCCAGAATGTATCCGCGAAGTGACGGGTACGGATGGGACAGGTGGGTTAACATTTTCGTAATGAGCCGCCGCAGACTGTCGCCACGAAGCGGCGTGAACTGGAGTTCCTGTATAGGCTCCCTACTCGCTCATTCCCACTGGAAGCGGATCCGCGTTCGCCAAGCGGTTGCGAACGCGGTTGTATAAAGATCCAGTACAATTGCGCGCGCTCGATGTCATCCAATGCGCGTGCAATTGTACTGGATCTTCCTTTATACAACCGCTCTCGTAACCGCTTTGCGAACGCGGATCTGCTCCAGTGTGAACGAGCGGTTCGGGAGCCAGAGTTGCGCGTTCAACCCCGTAGCTCCGTCTTTCCTGCACGGCATGTTGATCCCGCTCGTAGGTGACTGAATTCGGTGAATAGCGGCGCCGCGCATTCGAGGCGCGCGGCGGGCTCAAAAGCAGGGGAACGTACGTCGGGGCGCGTGCAACGTCTACTTTCCTGCACGGCACTTGATCCGGCTCCTCACGTGATCGGATATCGCCGAATGGCGGCGCGGCGTCACGTGAAAAACAGATGCGCAACTCTGGCTTCCGTAGGGAGGCTATACAAAAACTCTATTGCGTGATCGTGTGAGCTGGGTCGATGAGCACGCGCCCTCAGAGATACACGCGCGGCAAAATGTCCCTACAGCGTGCATTTCGCGTAACGAGTGACGATGAAACGTTAGTGTCGATGAAACGTATCTACAAAACGTGTATCAACGAAAACGTGTTTTCACAAAACGCCAGGAGAATAAGAAAGTCAGTATTTTACCTGCTGTTGTCACATGTTTGTAGCCAGCTAATGGCAGGTGACTACCGATAGAATTTTGGGGAAATTATTTTCCCGGTTGCTAGAAAATAGACACTGCCTAACTCTAGAAATAATCCGGAACGGAACGGTCAATTGTTGCAAAGGAGTAGGTTGCAGAGCACTTACGATGAAAACGCCGGACTCGAAATATGTAATCCGAAATATATGTCGACACGGGCACTGTAGGACAACACAAAAACAAAAGGAAAGGGGCCCGTGAAGATTCAACACAATGTAGCAGAAGCCCAGTAATAGACCCCTTTCGGAATTTTGGCAACACTAAAAAACGTTTAGCCGGAATAGTAAAATATCTAGCAACATTGGGTGATCGCCGCCATTACGCAGGGTTCGACTCGTTCGACCGGTCGGCGTGCAGCGTAGCCGCCGTAGCGTTTTGAGCTATGGCTTGTGCGCGTGTTTTCTCGATCACCTGTTTGTCTAATGATCTATCGATACTGCCACATATAAGTGACAGAGAGGTGGAGGCAGTTTTACAGGAGCCGGTGAGGCACAAGCTACAACTTCTTTGTCGAAGCATACAGGGTTTCCGCATCGATAAGGGAAGGGCTAACTACTCACGGAACAGGCAAGTTCTTGTTTTGTGGTGATTTTTTTTAGTAAAATTCCATAATTTTAATACAGTTAATCACAGTGATCGTGTTTTTAGCGTGGCCACTCCGAACGACCCGGTACCCTGTCCCCGTCGTGAGCTTGTCGTTCGGTGACAGCCGAGAACTCGCTCTGACTTTTGTTGCCTTCGACACTTTAAATAGTCTACTTTCATCAAGCCTTATTGCTGTGATCCGCCTCCGATAGAGATTGTCTGTTTTGGGGAACATATGAGAGGACACCTGCAAAATAACATACATTCATCAAAAAGAGTTTCCTTAAAAATTACAATTGAACAACATACAATGCGTTCAGGAATAACAACCGTTGAACAGAATAACAATCGTTGAACATGCTCTAAACACCAACTCTTTGGCTGCATACTCACAAATTTCCAAACCGATTAGTAGCGTAACGTCCTTAAACGTCTAGCGGTACGGCCTTGGCACTCTGTTCAGGCCACCACTCCAAAAGTTCCCACGACCGCAAGGCGTGTTCGAGTGATCTTCAGATTCGGTGGACACTGCATTTAGTCTGTACACCCCCTCCACCCGACGTCGGTTTTCTGGAAAACTCTTTACCGGCGTGAGTAAAGTAAGCGAACTTGGGGAAGAAGTAATCATGCATCTACACGCCGAACAAGAACAGTGCTAATCACACTTCTCTATGACGCGCGAGCGTGCGGCTTTCTCCGGGGAGCGGTAGACTGGTGGCATTCGCGGAAACTAAGCTAGTCACGTGGCGCAACGTGGAACGGCCCGCTCGAGGGGTGTCGTCCTGCCCACTCTATCAGCTGGCGGCGACGCGGAAGGCTGCTCGCACGCTTTTTACAAACATCATTGCTCGAGCAACAAAATACATTAAAGCATGAAGGCGTATCAACGATGTCGCCATCAAAAAACAAAAAAAAAACAAACAAATATCATAAATCCCTTTACGTTTATCGCTTATCAAGCTGATAGAGTGGGCGGACACCCCTCGAGCGGGCCGTTCCATGTTGCGCCACGTGACTAGCTTAGTCACGTGGCGCAAAGGCTTATCTTCAGGGGCAAACCAACAATGAACCCAACGAGATGATTTGTCACTTATATCCTCTTGAAAGTTCGACCCGATGTGCAGTGGATGCTATCCGTGGCCTTGGCCTTCAGGCAGGTGCCGTGTTCTGCCTTATCTCTAGCTTGGAGACTAGTCACGTGATCCTACCCGGAGACCCGATTGGCCTAAAACAAGCATAGCGTCCACTCTACTTTCAATACCGAGTGAATAGGATAGCTCCATACTTCCTAAGAAACTGCCAAACCCAACAAGTGACCCCCCAGGGGAAATCCAAGCACAAGCTGATCGGGGCGCGCGACCAGCGTGGGGGTGCACTGATACACCTAGAGGTTTTTAAGGGAGAGGAGGATGCGCATTGTCGGTGTACAAGTACGCTGGCTGGGCAACGCAGGGTGCATCTTTCAGGAAAAAGGTGCATGTGCGCCCTATGCACCCAACTACACCCTTTTTTTCTCGGAGTGCATGATCAATATGTTGGGATAAAAATTTGTCAAATTCTTGATATCACTATACACCAACTCATGTTTACAAACAACCCGGCGCGCCCTCTCCCTCTTTTTCTCCCTTTCTCTCTTTCTCTGGTGCATGCGCGGTGGCCGGTGGGCAAAAAGCTCGGCGTCCTGTGTAAACAAGCCCTTGGTATACGCTGTTGTTTTTCACTTTGTGCCGTGTATTTCGCTCGGTATTGGTTTTCCTACGTGCCGATTGCAATGTCGGACTACTACAGCGGCCTCAGCGAAGTGGACAAAGCCCGTTATGACGCGAAGCTGCGTGTAAACGGTGTAGACTACGGCGATCCGTACCGCGTGGACGCCTCGGAATGGACGTTGACGGGTCGGCGGTGGCCCCCCGTTACTATGATAAACATAACAGTGTATCTGCTTTTTACGCCGAGCCGATTTACGCCGGACACATTGCAGGCGTACAAGTCCTTGGAGGCGTACAACTACTTCGAGTCCGGTAAGCAGGGCTGCATTCCGTCGCCTACCGAAGCCAGCTGTTTTAGGCCAGAGTTGAGACGATGTTTCAAGCGTAGTACGGACTGAGTTTGAATGATTTGCGCCACAGAGCAAATAATGCAAGGTGTTGAGGATTCATCTAGGTCATTCTGAGATCCGTAACGCCGCAACCACGTTTCGTTGGCGCTGTACATACTTACTCTAGTTATTAAGATAGCTAGCCTTTTCCCGTGTCGGTCTTTGATTTCGTCGTTCATACGTCTGTGGTTGAAAACGGCGTTTGTAGCACAGCTTCGAGTTTTACGTGATATTGCTTACCCTGCGTTCCTGTTCATTCCATGTGCGTGTATCACGCCAACGCGTACAGTAAAAAATCCAGTCAGCGAAGACGCCTAGTCGTTACAAAACACGTCTAACTGCTCGTCCAGAATGTCTCGTTCTCAGGAATATACACCAACTCAACTCTCTTACGTCACGCCGCGGTGGTGGCGCGCCGGACGCACTTCCGGTCTGGGGCGGTGGGCAGAAGTCGCCGTGCCAGACATGCATTCCTGTGTTCCTTCGGAAGATACGAGACAAAAAACCTGCCTTCTCGTCAAAATGCTGCGACGGGGGTTGTACCAAGAGAGTCTGGAAAGGTTTGAAGATCAGTTTTCATGTGTTTTTGCCCCCTCCGTTCGTCCAAGAACGTGGATAGTATCCGTGAAAAGGGCAAACCAGACGCTGTCGAACTACGATTGCGTGTGCGGGCAACACCTTGTGGTCGCCAGATGTATTTGCTTTGTTCCAACATAAACGAGAGAAAATCGTCAAGTTGTCCGAACCACCCACACTCTCAAGAAAAAAGGGTGTCGAAAGGTGTATTCGTACACCCTTTGTCCCATATAATACACCCCCAAACTTCACTTCGACATACAGCGCCCTACAGTCGAACAGACGGCCCGAAATTTTACGAGGGGCTTGATAGCCGTGTGATACAACTTATTAAAATAGCTAATGTACGTTTTACTGAACACGAAAAAAATAATCCGGGTTTTCTTGGCCCTACTGTAAAAACTTGGTGTTTTCTTTATGTGGTCTTTGATACGTACTTTAGCTATTTAAAATGTTGTACCACACGGCTATCAAGCCCCTCGTAAAATTTCGGGCCATCTGTTTGACTGTAGGGCACTGTACGTCAGTTTGAAATTCTGGGGTGTATTATATGGGACGAAAGGTGTAAGAATACACCTTTTGACACCCTTTTTTCTTGAGAGAAGACGCACTGAACCCGTGCACGGGTTCAGTGCGTCTTCAAATTCACACGGCCGCCTGATCGTTCGAACTTTCGTCTGCTCTTTCAAACATGTCTGCTTTTTGTCGTCTGCTCGTTCAAACAAAAGCGGCCCATAGACCGAACTTTGACCCGGTGATTGCAATAAGAAGTAATTACAGGCCTCAAAAGACTTAAGTAGGCTCGGTGTAAACAGTAGATACAAGATGTTGATCATTGGTACCGGTGGGCATCACCGACTTGTTACGCTTGGTCTGTTCCCGCTTCCGATTTTCAGTATCGACGTCGATCATCGCCGCTACCTTCTACACTTTTGCAACACGAGCGACGTCGCTACCGAAAATAGCTAGAAGAATCTCATCATGGTTTTGGCGTCCATTCTGAGGCGTTCATGCGAATGAATCGCCGCACGTCAAATTATTTACGGAAAGTTTAGCGGCATAACGATCCTTGATAATTTCGCTTAGGCGATTAAACTGGTAAGACATTGCGATGAGGACCTAGAATCGACAATTCCAACGCAAAAAAGAGTACGCAGACTCACACAGACGCCGACAACGTGACATTCGAGTGGTTTGTTGACGCGGGACGCGGTGCTTCTTGCCCGTGCCCCATTACGCATGCGTTCGAACTGTCGTCTGCTCTTTCAAAATTGGCTGCTTTTTGTCGTCAGCTCGTTCAAACGACAGCGGCCCGCAAACCAAACGTTGACCCGGTAATTGCGATAAGAACTAAGTGCAGGCCTCAAAACACTTTTGAAGGTTGGTTGGGGTAAGTAGGCTAAGTGTAAACAGATACAAGAAGATGTTGATCATTATTGTTACCAGTGGATGCATCACCGACTTGTAATGCCCGATTCTACTTGCGGTTTTCAGTATCGACGTCCACCATCTCAGCTACGGTCCACGCTTTTGCAGTCCAATCAACGTCGCGTCTGAAAACAGCGAGTAGAGTCTCATCGTGAGAGTCAGGCTTTAGCGCCTATTCTGCGGCGTCCACGTGAAATGAATCGCCGCACGTCACATTATTCACGCAAAGTTTTGCCTCGTTAGTTTTGCTGAAGCCGCTCAAGTAGTCAGACATTGTTAGGAGGACGTAGAATCAACAATTCCAACGTGAAAAAGAGCACGGGGACTCCCACCGACGCCGACAACAACGCAATTCAATGGTTTGTTTATGGGCGACGGCGGGCTTCTTGCCCACCATCCACCGCGCATGCGCGGCGCCGGTGGCGTCCGCTAGGGGCGCGCCGGTTTGTTTGTAAACATGAGTTGGTGTATAGCCTTGACTGCGTATTGCAGAGCTGTGCTGTGTACTGTCCAGTGACTAGCAGAACATGCGATCGCAGGTGTCTCCCGTTTTCTGCCAACAACTGATAGGCTGTTATGGAAGCCACTGGTGGCCGCGGTGTGCTCGTGTGACGCATCTACCATATTAGTAGAAATCGTTGTTGAACACCAACATGAACAAGTAGAAGACAACATTATTTTCATGTCACATATTTCTTGTGTTGTGCCACATGCATGCACATCTAAATTCACATGTCACATTCCTTCCTCCCACTTGCAATTCTGACGCTGCTGTTTTCATATTGTTCTCAAACATAGGATGTCGTGGACAGGATAATTATTGTAAAACCACCGCCATGGTGTCAAAATTAAGAGGGTATTTGGTTGAGAGTGGTCGCCATTTCACGAACTATAAACTGGCGTATTGGTTTTGTATTCTTGCCCAGACCATGTGCGTGACGTCCGGCTGTGGCAGCCTGACAGGCACGAGTTGTGTTTTGTGCGGGCGAATGTCAAGCCATCGCAGAGGGCAACTGGCCCACCCCATGGCGCATGGGTATGCCTGGACCATAAGACAGGTCAGGTGTATACTGTGGCCACTGCACATGTAAAGCGGGGTAAGTTCATTCATAGCTACACCGTCAACACAGCATTTTCAAGAAGCATTGTTTGCTCGTTTAGATGCTAGCTGATTTAACTATTTACCTCTTTCCTTGCAGTCTGGGTGAGGTCTGCAGTCATGTAGCTGCACTTTTGTTCTGTGTGGAATACACAGCCAGAGTGTCCCCGGAAGACTCGTGTACCTCTCAGCCGTGTGCATGGACCAGGACTGTAGCAAGAAAGGTCTGTTACAGTACTCATGCATATTGTAGATATGAGCTCTTGTGAAATATTTTTAACTATTCTAGATCCTGGTGTCTGGAACCCTATATGACAGATTGTGTAACTAAATTACAGCTGTCTTTCGTTTCTTTTGGCTACCTGCATAAGTGAAGCCGTGCACGAAAAGGGACTTTCGTATCCGCATTCAACCTGCATTCGTGCATCCTGCATTCGCAAACTCTTAAAATGTGTGCTCAGTGACGCTAAAGTTCAAGGCATTTTGCTATGAGAATTATCATGTAGGCCAACCCAACAAAATGTCAGGATTGTAATTATTGTCCTTGGATAACAATCCCAATGCTTAATCTTTTGCTCAGAACAAACAGTCTTCAGTGTTCGAGGGCATAATCCGGGGAGCTTTTCAGAATTGTGACAAAAATTATGCTTGTGCTTTTTGGTGACAGCACTGCTGTCTCGCAGTCAAAGGTATCAATGCAGCGAACAAGCTGTGGAGATCACAATATAGCATATCCATGTTCTACCTGTTATCTACATAGTGCAATGAATCTTTAACTCCATTGCTCAGCTTCATTGTACCTACCGTAGTTGCAGGTTTAGATCGCCACTGTAGTTTTCTCTGCTGTTGTAGCGCCATTGAACCCTTGATCATCAGTGCATATCCATGCATAAATGGTAAATATGAAGGGCTACATTTAATAAATATGACACTAGTTTATTCCTTTTGATCCATGTGCTATGATGAAAGTTTCTAGATGGAACAAAAGTTCAGTAGCAGCGAGGTGTGTAAAATCAATGAGCATTCATATAATCTTTTGCCACGCTTTGACAACTTGAGATGCAGGCCTTTAAAAAAAGGCGATGTAAATGTGGATCTCTACACCACAGGAGGACATGGTCCCTGTGCACCAGCTGGACCGCAGCAAGCCCGAAATGCCGAGCCGAACCCTTCCCGAAGAACCAAACCACGAATCCGGGGACTTCCAGCTCGCCGACAAAGCCCTCTTCCAAGAGATTCACCGACTGAACCTTAAAGCAGTCGTCCTAAGGTCCATCCCAAAGATGGACGACGAGGACACCGACTTCGCCTCAGAGGACGAACAGTCCTACACATTTTTGAGGCAAGCTAATGCTCATTCCTGTGTTAGAGCCTCGACATGGAAAACGGGGGCCAGTGAAGGTTTAAAAGGTAGCGTTTAATACACGTCTGGTGGGTACGCCTGCCCAGCAAAACGAACGGTGCGCCACGCGGGTGGTGGCGCGAGCTTGGGGTCAGTCGTCTTCTTTTCCGAGGGCGCTAACACTCGGCCATCCTGAAATTCAAGTGTCCTCACTTGATGTTTCTTCAATGTCAACATCAAAGGTGTTGACTCGTTTCAGCTCGTCGACGGGAGCTGTTGACGCGTAGAAACGTTGAGTCCGCTTGTGGCCAGGTATATCTTCAATGCTGTAGGTGTCATTAGAGAGTCGCATCGATTTTCCGCTGCAAGTGCGACTTCTTATTCTTTTTTTTTCTTTCTCGAGCCTCCGCTGTTGCTCACGGAAGGCTTGTTGTCGTATCCGCCGTCGTAGTTTTGGTGCTGGTGATTCGTATTGCGGTGAGGTCGCTTCCTTGGTTGTCTTCTTGCTGACGCGTTTTCGCTGTGCACCCGCTTGCGGCAGCACTTGCCTCCTTTCTGCGTGTTCGGTGGTGCTCGACAATTTCCTTCGGACTGTCTACTCTGATGTCGAGACTCGTAAGGGTCGTCATAGAAAATGATGCAGGGCGTAACCCGATTGCCCCTTTTCTTCATGTTGCATTGGTGAACAAATTGGCCTTGGCCTGCGCAGTTGTAGCAGTAGCATTCCTTAACTGGCCGCGTCTTGAAAGACGCTCGCACGATAGGACCGTCCTCTGTTGTAAGATGGTATCTCCTCCACATATCAGGGCAAAACTGAGGTCCTGTTCGTACATCTTCCGCTTCGATCGGGTCCAGCAGATCCCTCATCCTTCGCTTGATGGCGGTTTCAAACGTTTCTGAACACAAAGAGCCTCTGGCTGCTACATTGCCTTTCGAAATATTGACGTTAGAACTGGATATATTCAAAATAGGCAATACCGTATCGCCATGTTCTGTGACGTTGATTACACAAGCAGGCAAACCGTGTTCCTTGCTTTCTTGCATACGCAACTGTGCGTCAACAAAGACGTGTCCTACCCCAGACTCCTTCGTCGTCAGATGAACGAGACCCACGTAGTTCGGTGGAATCACAACAGACTCCTTGGCCCATAACATCAGGGAGCGTGGTGGAAGATCAGGGACCTAAATGTGTTGGAGCCGTCCATTATCATTAGTAGAACAGCCTCGTTCCTCAAAAATGCGAAGCGTGTTCGTTCTTCGCACGATGGTAACATGTGGTTCCTCTGTAAACGGTTGTCCAACAAGAAGAGGAATCGCTTTTGCTTCACTGGGAACAGGGATGGGCAGTATTTCAAATACAAGTATTTTAAATACGTATTTTAAATACTTTGTGTATTTTGTATTTGTATTTAATTACAAATTGGGTATTGTATTTGACGTGTGTATTTTAATACTAAAACGTGGGTATTTCAAATACATTGTAATTAAATACAATAGATCGATCTCACCAAGCGCTCCACGCATGCGTGACGCCGCCATAACTGTAGTTCGTAGGAGGCAGACGCCAGTTCACGCAACAGCTCATGCTACCTCGTGGTCTGCTCGCGCAAACCTCCAGCAGGGTTGTCGCGCGCGCAGAAAGACTACAACTCCCACGATGCATATCGGCAGCGGTGACGTGCTCAAACTAGCTGGTGAGATCGGTCTATTTTGTGGGCGAAAATACATCCCTCAAATTTATTGACTTTGTCCAGAGCACAAAGAAAACTACGTTCTGCACCAAAAGCAGTATCTCTCAATCAAGCACAAGCATTTAGTGACTTTGTGATTACGGTGCTAGTCCGGGGCAAGAATAGTGACGAAATCGACGTTCACAGGCAGACTGGCTAAATAAGTGCCTGTGACAACTTATGATGCTTTCCAGGCTGATTTCCATCCATATTTTTGCCTGGAACATTCTAAATGCGCGGGTCGTCCAGATGTTCGTAACTGGTGCGAGTTGAAACAATAAAAAATTCTCTAGCTAGTGCTGCGCGTCTTGGTCGTCTCGGTTCTTTGTTGCTCTATACCAAAATGTAATCGACAAAAAAGCTACTTGAAGCTCTGTACTTTTTTCAGCTATTACTTCCAAACTGATTACATTTTTTGTGATTATATTTCTAGTACGTTACTAGAGCCTCGCACACTAACTCCCGAGTGTGCAATTCAAAATTAAAATGAGATACCCAGAAACCCGTTGCAGGTGCCCTGAAGTCGTTGACGCAAATTTTGAGGAATGTATTTGGAAAAATATTTGAAGGAGACCAAATACATTTGGTTGTCCTTGTATCTTGTACTTAAATGCTTTTTTGGAAATGTAATTAGATTTGTAATTAAATACATTTTTGACGAAGTATTTTGCATTTGTATTTCGATACATATTTGCATGAATTTTGCCCATCCCTGACTGGGAACAACGTAGATTGGAACGCGGGCTGTCGCTTGGTCTACGGTGACACTTGCTTCCGTGATGCCGCACGGTAGGACCTTAACGGTCAAACTTCACTTTAGAGGCGGGCGGAAAGCAGTGTGGAAAGTTTTGTTTCCTCTTTTTTTTTTAATAAAGGGTTCCTCTTTTATTTCTGCTTTACCCACTTTGCTACGTAATCCTATCACAAACTCAGTATAAGAGATCAATAAAAAATCAAGCGTATGAGGGAACGAAGTATTGGAGAAAATTACTTCCAGGAGCGAAATGCGTGATATTTGTATAAGAACATTAAAGTAAACAATTTAGTCTTTTTTTTTTTGCTTGGACGCACATGCAAGATTTCTTTCACGGTTTACCACTATCAAAAAAATTATACTCATTGATTCCAGAAATCTTATTAAGAGCAGATAGCAGTCTGAATGCAAATTTCCTGCAAGGATGAATATTAGGTTGCACATGAGCTGTCATCACGTCTTCGACATAACCTACCAAATTCATGCTATATGTGTACGTACACACTCACGTCTAATTGGCACTTTCCTCCAAAGCATGCTGTTAGCATTACAGTGAGTACAAAGCAGACGCCTTCAGACATTGTGAAGCGGACATCTGCTGGTGGTAAAATATATTGCAAGGTTTATACAGTTATTTATACAGTTATGAAAGATCTTCATAACCTGGAGAGGCTTTTCATTATCATATTTAGAAAAGGCTACGACACTGCTGACTTATTAGGAGTTAGACCTATTTAATATTTTTTTTGTTATTTTTGCACTGGGATTTGCTTCACTACCTCATATTTGTTAAGAGCGAGTTGATAAGGACAACACTTTCCTTATGCTTTTCTAATATTTATCAAACTACCAGAAACTTCTCGGCGCAACGCACCTGCCTCCTCGTCACTAAAATGAATGTTCAGTATGATGCTGCGACATGATGCTGAAGAAAATGTATCTTACACTCGCGCGACGAAATTTTAAAGGAAGGCGCAAAACAACGTGCAAAACCGCCGAGCACACGCAAAAGGTCGCGGGATGCGGTGTAATGAATGATTGCGGTCAGTTAATGTGACATCAGAATCTCCAAATGCACGCAGAGTAAACCTAGACTTTCAACAAGACGTCACATTTTTAAGTTCAACTGTCAGTCTAGGGCAGTCCAAGCGAATATTATTTCAACACAAGCTGGTTTCCGGGAATTTGAATGCCCTTATCCCCTCCCCTTTTAGACGGCGATGATTTAGCTCTTGGCGTTATTGATTTCCGCTTACTTTCTTATCATTATAAAAGGCATTCGTAAATTTTGTTAAAGCAAAATATCAATCTTAAAAGTATAATTTGGGTAAGGTTTTGGTGGGTGCTTAAATTAAAGTTAATTTTGTATTGAACGTTTTACTTCCGTTTTCATTAAATTGGCCGCCTCACAGCTGCTCAGCCTTCACCGAATTTTTTTTTATTTGGTTGAAAAGAAAAACCGAATCTGTATCACTTTAATCTTGCTCTAATAATAGCAATAATGCTTGTTAATACCTCTAATCGTCTTGAAGAAGCTCATATTTTAAACTGCAGACTATATAACCTATTTATATGTTTGGTGACGCGAAAGGCCAAATGGAAGCTTTGTTTGAATTTGGACATTTGTCAAATTTTCTATTCCATAAATTTTGCATCTCAAACTAAATTAACCTAACATTTTATTAATCGTGAGAAGCTGCAAAAAAAAAACTTCAAACTACGGCTCGATAGGCTCTATGTAGGCAACTTATGCTATACATATGACACCAACTCAGATTTAGTCATTGAATCGCTCAGCTAACTATATAATACCCGGAAAAACTGCACCGCTTCCGGAATAAAACAGAAACCTGATAAGCGGTTGCAGTTCTCTGTCTTCTTCACTAATATACGTAGCGTCATACCCAAGCGGGATGACCTACACGGCCTCATTGACGATAGCGCAGCCGACATTATCATCCTCACAGAAACCTGGTTAAGTGAACACACTCATGACACTGAAATATTTCCACCCCACTTGAAATACAATATCTGTCGTCATGACCGGCGCTTAAGAAGGGGCGGTGGCGTCCTAGTTGCCATAAAAGGTAACATATCCTCCATCTGCATCACCCGCGATACTAATCTTGAGCTAATATGGGTATGCGTCCCCCCCCCCCCCCCCCCACATCACCCATTTCCGAAATAATAATCGGACTCTGCTACAGAGCACCCGACAGCAACAATACTTTACTGATAAGCTGCGCAACGCGCTCTACGAGCTTAGAAACACTCGCCGTAAAGCGTCATTCTTCCTTTTCGGCGAGTTTACCTTCCCAAATATCAATTGGAAAGGTCTAACAGTCGCACACAAATCTGCAGAAAATGAATCTAGAAAATTTCTCGACCTAACTCTTGATTTTACGTTCACTCATGTCATCATGCAGCCAACAAGGCTCGACAACACACTTGATCTTTTATTTTCTACCAACCCAGAACATATTCAGAACATCACTCATTCGCCAGGGTTAAGCGATCATCAAATGCTGCACATAACATTGTCGCTTCCCATTAACAGAAAAGCGCCTACACACAAGTTTATTAAAGACTACATGAAAGGAGACTTCACATCCATTAATGATGCATTGCAGGCGTGTTACGATGACTTTAGTAGAAAATTTAGCTCCAGAAATATTGAAGATAACTGGAATAGCTCAAACGACCTCATCAACATATTTATCCCGACTGTCTGCGTTCAATCGGACAAAAACCACCCCTGGTTTAATAAACCTCTCAAGTCGGTAAATAACAAAAAGAAACGCCTCTATCGAAAAGCTAAACAAATCGAGCTTACCCAAGATTTAGATGCCCATAAAAACATTTCAAAAGAAGATACCGCAAATATCAAACGTGCCAAGATAAAATTCCTATCTGATGACATGCCCTTTATCCTTCGGTTTAATCCAACTTGATTTCGGCAACTTTTATCGCCAAAATGTCAATCGCGATCACTGGCACGAACCGACAGCAACAACGACCCAATCACCGACAGTGAATGTGCAACGGCCCTAAATAACTTCTTTGTATCTGTGTTCACGACTGAAGACCTTGACAATCTACCTACACCTCTTCAGGTATCTAGCCATATCATGCCACCTGTAACGAAATCATCTCTCGGAATAACTACGCTGATTAGCAAACTGAAGCTTTCATCGTCAGCCGGGTCGGATAATATCAACTCCACAATCCTCAAGAACACCGATGTAATCGCCAGTTCATATCTTTCATTAATCTTCTAGCAATCCTTGTCTTGTGGCCGTTCTCCAAAAGATTGGAAACTTAGGAAACTGGTACCAGTCCATAAACATGGTAACCTATCACTTACATCCAGATATCGTCCTATATCCTTAACGAGCGTCCCATCAACACGTTTGGAGCATATACTCAGCACCAACATAATCAACCACTAGCACTCAATCAAAGCTTTTTTTATTTCACCAACACGTCTTATACAACAATGATTCTTAACTGAATTTTGTTATCTTATAAAACTGACCTAAGCTGTGCTAGCGGAAGGTGAAATTAACATGTACCAGAAAGGTAGAAGGACAGAACAATTGCCGATTGAATTTTTTGTCGGTCAGAAACGCACCAAAGACAGCCGGCATGGGCCCGTGGCTGCAGAAACTGCGGCCGCATTTTTTCGCAGCACATCGAAACTCTTTGTGGTTATCAAATATTTGACGTTTACAGGTTTTTTATTTGTTAGGAACAGGTATTCTTAGGAGGGAAATTATACGCGTGCCGCATTTACCGTATCGGTCTCGGCTGAGAAGTGATAAGGCGATAATCGTCATGTTTAGTTTCCTAAGCAATTAAAATTCATCTATCAATAAAAAAGCAAGGGTCGCAACGCGCTGCCGGCGTGATGAGACGGTGATGACGAAATGAAAAGATGACAACAGGTGCCAAAATTTAAACCTCACACCAAAAGCAAAGAGAAAAGGTAAACACACTACTATAGCACCGGCGGGGGTACCATTATCACTGGAGACGTCGTTACTCTGAGGCTACGTGGGGGCAGAGAACTTTTTTCTAAACTAGTTTCGTTTAGAGGAAGCTTGCGGATCTAAAATAATTTGGCCGGTAGCGCCCAAATGCTTACATCTTTATTATAACTTGGGTTTGGAGCATACAGCCCGGAGCATGGACATGAATTTGTAAATGCAACATGCCCGCTAAAATTATCGATTAAAAAGTTAATTAAAACATATATGTTAATTGGCCGCTTGTTTGTGCCAACAACTTCTTTCCCGTAGAAAATTAAATGCGTTAATTCAATTCTTCTTTTTAGGAAAGTGGGTGCGGCTAATAAAACACCTTGTATAGTATCTTACCTTTAGACTCCTAATTGGGAGAGAATGAGGGGCATAATAATCTACATTTTTTTAAAAAAAAGCAGAATCTGTCCTTGTCTCTTGGTGGGTGGTCCTATCAGTCCAGGAGACCATGTTCCTCTGCAGCCTGTTTGGCCCTGTTGATCAGCTCAGTCATTCACAAGGGTCCACAATGGTTAGCCGGCTGCCCCAGTTCTCTCTGGTGAGTCTCACTATGGGTCGTATCGCCGCGCTACCCAGGCGTCCTCACTCCATGGGGTAAAGGCTCTGTTATACTCCGACGTAACGCGTGCGCGCGTGCGAGCGCGTCACAGCGACGTCACGTCGGCGAAAACCCGACGCTCTATACTCCGGCGTCGTGGCGTAACCGACGCGACCGGCGGCGTTCGACGCAGCCTGACCGCCTCGACGCCAAAATGGAGCATGCCGTATTCCGCGCCGGCCGCGCCAGCGACGCCGGACCAGGATGCATCACGCGCTGGCTCTCTGTAGCCCTCGCGGCGGATACGAGCAATAGCAGACGACAGGAGCACCACTCCGTGTGGCGTCATGTTTGAAGAATCGGACTGGGTCGGTCGAGAAGCTCATCGAGGGAATTCATCCTCACCCGTGTTTCTACGATAGGAGGAAGCTTCAGTACCGTAGACCGTTCGCTTGTCAAAGATGTACCGTATGTGCATTGACCGCCTGCGCTTGCGGCGTAGGTGGTGCACCAATTAACAGTGCAAGCGCGAGCTTTCGTCGTGCAAGGTACGTCCACGCCATCGCTCGAACTCGGCGCTCAAGAAGCGCGAGAATTCCCGTCTGCTATTCGAAACGAAAAGGAACCGGAAGTGGCGCACTCTCACAGGAAACCCGCCCTCGTAGCCATATTCTGCGCATGCGCCGTGCTGGCGGCCCACTGACGCGCGCCGCGGAAGTCGCCAGGGCCGCCGGAGTCTAGAGAGGGCGAATTTTTGACGCACGCGGCGTGACTGACGTGACGTAGCCGACTTCAGCCAGCGTTCGCCTGCTCGCGCGTTACGTCGGAGTATAACAGAGCCTTAAAGGTTGTTCGGCACCTTGCAAGACTTGAAGTTATATTCGTAGCAAGGTAATTGTCTCAGGCGTTAAAGTGTACCATGTGCATAGGTGTTGTTTTCAAGCCACCTCCAAGAGACTGCTTCCTCCTTGGGTAGCTTTGTGTGAGGTTGTAGGTAGACCTTTCTTCCCAGTTTACAGTTTTTTGAGGACGCCTTTATCCGGGAGCAACGTGGCTCGTGCCGGGCTGGAGGCCCGGTGAGTATAATCTCGAGCCAAAGCCTGAGCCTCCGTATTTCCTGCCAGGTCGTCGTGCCCACGGGCCCAGGCTATTTGGAATTTCGGAAGATCTCTGTTTTCTGTGAGGACCTCAAGAGCCGGTGCTGCCACGCTTCATCTCTGAAAATATTTGGATGCTGCCTGACGAAATTGTCTTAGCCGCCACAGCGATAGCCGTTTCTTCCGCCGCTTCTCACTTGCATCCTAACCGTTGCAGGTGCAAGCTCTTTTCCGCTACCTTCAACTGCCACACAGCATATGCTCCTTTGCCAGTATACTTGTCTGCATCGGTGTATCTTGCGGACTCCACTTTCACCTCGTGACGTTTCTTCAGTGTTTCCACCATGGCTCTCCTCCGCTCCTTGTGCTCTTCCGGGTGCATATTTCTCAGGGTGGGCACCACCCCCCTCTTGTTTCTTAGGTCCGACGTCATCCATGGTTTGTCTTTTGTCTCAACCTCGGTACCGTACTTAGTCTTTGCAACGCGGCTCTGCACACGGCCGTGAGGTTGAGTCTTTCCAGTGGCCTGTTTTGTGGTTTTTTACCATCTCCTTTTACAAGTCGTAGACCCCAAGTTGCACGACCCTCTTCGCCGAGATTGTTGGAGGTATCAACAATGCCACCTTGAAGGTATTTCTGATGAGCCCGTTGATCTTCATTTATTCATTGTTTCGAAGCCACAGGTAGGATGATCCGTACGTAATCATGCTGAGCCCAAAAGCTTGCAACACTTTCAGTGAGTCCTGCTCCTCGTATTCATGGTTGCATTTGGCCACGCTTCTCACTATATGTGCGACTATAAGGAGGCGGTATCCTACAGCCGCTGCGCTGTGTTTGTTCCCGCTCCACCTTCTTGGATATTCGACCCCAGTATCCGGATCGCATTGACCTTCGCGATGGCGAATCCTTTGAGGGTAAGCTCCGGACCCGGGTTCTTCTGTAGGCACCTTTCTCTTGTACGTTTCTTCAGGATTAGCAGCTCTGAATTCGCCGGAGCAAACACTAGACGGCAGTCCCACCGGTATACATCATTCCCCTACACCGCGTCCTGCGAACCGTTCTGCTTGGTTCCTGCTAAGTCGGCTGTCGTGCAAACCTTCAAATCATTCGCACAGATAGCGTTATTGAATCCCCACATAGCCTTCGGCCTCTGCGGTAGGTTCTCATCGCCGGGTTGAAAAGTAGATGATAAATCATTGACACCTGAGGAGTCCCGTCCCACTCTACGGGAAATTCAAATTATTTTTCCTGAGAGTAAGTCCCCACTCCCAACGAGAATGTCTGGTTTACCAAGAGGGTTCGTAGAAAATTGTACGCGTTCATTCCGCAACCAGTGCATGTAGGCTCCTCAGTACCACCACGTGTAAAACATAGTCAATGGCGGCTTTCACAATCAGGGCTAAGATTGCGCTGTTGCTTATAGGGCTTAGGTTTTCGACGACATCTTCCTTCAAGTGCTGTAGAATATCTTGCGTCAACAGATGTGGTCTGAAGCCGTAGATGGTACTTGAAGAGTGGTCTCTCTCTTCCAGATTGGCTGTTAGTCCGTTAAGCATCACGTGCACGACCAGCTTCCCCTCGTGGATGTCAGATATCGGTCTCATATTCTGGATGGCTTTCCTGTCTTGGGCATCATCTCTACACCTGCATGTTTCCAGACAGATAGATTCTTATTAGTATCGCATCAAGGAAAGTCTTGTTTTTGATTTGATGTCTCCCTGGTGCCGTTTTTCTCGTCAGCCGTCCTAGAGCAGCTTCCATCTCAACTCTGATGGACGGGTTTTTCAGCTCTGGGTTGTCTTCTCGCTAGTAATTCAGGTAAATGGTTGCTTTCTCCGCCTCCATTATCTGATCACTCTTATCCGGGGAGTTGTTGATGCATTTATGCATCTGCTGTCGCAGGTTTGCCTGGAGCTCACCTTTGTTCAGCAGGGCTCTGAGAATTTTCCAGGTTCTCATGTTGCTCAAGGTTCCCAGCAGCTGATTGCACACTTGGTTACAGTTTTGGTTCCCATTTCTCGGCGTACTCCTCCACCTGCCTTGTGATATGCGCGATATTGGCTTTGATTTTTCGATTTGTTTTCTGAAGCTACCACCTTTTTAGCAGTCATTGTCTTGCCTCCTACAGGTGAAGCATATGATGATCCACCTCTGGGTGGTTAGTAGTGAGCTCGATTGGAAAACAAAAGGAGATTTGATAAGTATTTCAGCTCTTGACCTCATTTCTCTATTGGCAAACTTGATGCACATATTACTAGATGAAAAACATGGACGTAATTTGACTACAAGCTGTATCACCTAATAAAATAAACATTCGTTTCCGCTGATATTTATTTGCAGCAGTAGTACCCATTACACAAACAATTTGCTTCCCTATTGGCCGATTAACAAGGTGTCTTGCGCCTTTCAGCGCAAAACAATATTTACATTTGGTTTTATAACAAATGCCAGGTAGGCACATAAAGAGCGGGCACCGAATAGTCTGTCTTAGTTTCTTTATTCTTTATTCTTTATTCAATGATTACCCCGCAGTGTCCGAGGGCGTTACAGCAGGGGGGTTACAAGGATGAAAAGAACACGTCTTCATTGAAACAGCACACTTGCTCTTCAGACAGCCGATTCCACTGTGCAATTGTTCGTACAAAAAAGGAGTTTGCAAACATGCATGTCCTAGCGCGGTACTCTCTAATTTTAAGACTATGATCATTACGACTAGAAACATAATAGGGTTCTTTTAAGTAAGTCTCGCTATTTATTCCCGTTTTATTTTTAACTATTGAGTATAAAAATTTTAGTCGCAGTTTTTCCCGACGTACGGAAAGTGGTTCCCAGTTTAACATTTTTTTCATTTCTGTACAACTTTCTTTCCTCCCGTATCGTCCAAGAACAAACCTAGCCGCCCTGTTTTGTATTTTCTCCAGCTTATTTATCAACGTTTTTTGGGCTGGATCCCAGACAGCACATGCATACTCTAAAATGGGTCTAACACATGTTAAATAAGCAGTTGTCTTTAAGTTAGGTTGTGAGCATTTTAAGTTACGTTGGATAAAATTCATTGCCCTGCCAGCTTTTAAGACTACTTCCTCTATGTGGGCATTCCATGAACAGTCAGATGACAATATGACACCCAAGTATTTGTAAGTAAGTTCCTTGGTTATAGGGTTATTATTTATAAAATACTGAGATTCAATTTGTTTCCTTTTCTTTGTAAAACAAAGGTTAACACACTTTTTGTGATTTAAATTCATTTTCCACGTAGAGCACCAACTTTGAATACGATCAAGGTCTGCTTGCAACTGGGCGACATCATCTGAACTCTTAATCTTTCTATACACTACACAATCATCAGCAAAAAGTCGAATACAAGAGAAGAGTGCTATCAAGTGGCCTGAATGTTTTTCTAGGAATTGCATAATTACATACTATGTAGGACAGTACAGTCACAATAATATTTTCCGCCGTCTTATCCGCATTCCCTTCCTAATTGTGTGTATTTAAAAGTTTCACCCTTTTCAACAACGAAAAGTAGCTGTTTAGGTGCATGTGCCCAATCTTAGTTCTGCAAGAAAAATACAGACATAACTGCCAGTTTTACACTCACGGTGCCAAGTCCACAATGTATGTCGACTTTAGTGTTTATTCAAATTTGTTTACCCAAGTTATTCGACTTAACAATTCTGCCAACTTGTTTACTGCCGAACTTTATGGTCTTCTGGCAGCACTTGACTATATAATGAGGAGCAAAGTAATGAAAGCCATTCTTTTTGTAGATTCTCAAATCGTTCTTAGTGCAGTATGTTGCGTTACACCAATCACAAATAAGTTAGCTCAACTTGTACGGGCCCAAGCTCCGTCGGGACTCGCTGGTGGGTGTTACATTAAGTTTTGCTGGATCTTGAGCCATGTGGGCAACGCAGGAAACGAGGCTGGACAAAAACAAGCCGCCTTTTCAAAGAAACTTTTATCATCGCATATCTGCATGCCTTACCAAGACCTTAAAATGTCCGCAAGATTTTCACTTTCACGGTTATGGCAATCTGAATGGAAGTTAGCCGATAATAATAAGCTTCATACCATCAAACCAAAACTTGGTACATGGGAAAAGACAAGCGCCGAAAGACTAGGACAAGGTAAGAAAACGACGACACAAGGCGCACTCGCAACTGAAGTTTTATTTATGAAAAAAGATAGTCTTATATACACTTTAAAACACCCACGTCACTTTCCACGTGCCCATTCTTTATCCAAGAATAAACGCTCTTTATCTGACAGAGTCACGGAACGTTCGCTTATGCACTTATCTGCACCCTTCCTTAATGCATACGCCTCATGAATTTCCCTTGTAATCTTTTTGCTGTAGCGCCCCAGGATTGCCATGTCATTGAAAACTGGTGTGCACTCACATCGGTGGCAATGCACAGCCGGGTGCCCAGAAGGTGACTGTTTTAAGGAAGCAGCATGCTCTCTTGCACGATCATTTACACAACGCCCTGTTTGGCCCACGTAAGACCCACCGCAGGAAAGCGGAATGTCATATACAACACCGGTCTGACATTCCACGAACTTATTCTGGTGTTTTTCCTTACACTCGTCACTCTTCCCTTCCGCTTCCTGCGGTGGGCCTTACGTAGGCCAAACTGGGCGTTGTGTAAATGATCGCGCAAGAGAGCATGCTGCTTCCTTAAAACAGTCTACTTCTGGGCACCTGGCTGTGCATTGCCACCGATGTGAGTGCACACCAGTTTTCAATGACATGGAAATCCTGGGGCGCTACAGCAAAAAGATTACAAGGGAAATTCATGAGGCGTATGCAATAAGGAAGGGTGCAGATAAGTGCATAAGCGAACCTTCCGTGACTCTGTCAGATAAAGAGCGTTTATTCTTGGATAAAGAGTGGACACGTGGAACGTGACGTGGGTGTTTTAAAGTGTATATAAGACTATGTTTTTCCATAAATAAAACTTCAGTTGCGAGTGCGCCTTGTGTCGTCGTTTTCTTACCTTGTCCTAGTCTTTCGGCGCTTGTCTTTTCCCATTATGAACCAACTGGCCCAACTCACCATTTTGTTGGTACATGGGAAACCTCATATAATAAAATCGTTTCCATGAAGTCCTCCTGTGCCGCTTGAGAATTGGCCACTCGCTCATCCCTCATCAATACCTGATATAGGGGAGGAGCCGCCATTATGTGAGAACTGTGGAGAAACGTTATCTGTTCTGCGTGAATTCTCTTTCTTTGCCGTGGCCTTCTACGACAATACATTACCTTTTCCTTAATTTTTCAAGTACAACATCCCATTTCACCCTGTCTTGGTTCTAGAGGAGCAGCCTCCAATATCATTTGAACGCCTTTTAGCTTTTCTAGAAACTACAAGTGTTTTACACAAACTACAGCCAATCTGCAGTAGAGTAGACAGTTGGGCGGGTTGGTGGATATTGAACATATACCCACCAACGTCGTCTACGTGTTCCTATTCTCTGTCCTTGTCCTTGTGTGCGCAACTGTAACTATGTTTATAGCCAAGCTCTAGTGTAGTCCTAGTGTACTTTTATCAATGTATTTTTAGCTTACCTAGTTTGGCGCAGTATGGACGTGGGAGCTCTTGCGCCATAAGACCCGCAAAAAACAACAATACATGTGCCTAACATCTAATATACAGCATACCGGTCTCAATCAGGCTTGATGAAGCTCCAACTGCCCAGGTAGCACGGAGACCTGGGGCAAATTGTGTATTTTGTGTGAGACTATTGGACCTTGCCAAGCCCCTATGAGCCAAAGTATAGCCAAATCAAACCTTGTTTGGCAAGTGTCTGGTTATTTTAGTCCTAGTTCGCCAAAGATGTGTAAGGATTGGGCTTCACCTCCTAGTTAGGCTGTCGTTTGGTCTCTTTGTGAAAAAATAGCCAAACAAGTGCCACAGTTAAACCTACCGCTCCTTAGTTCGGCTGTCATCTGGCACCTTTTGGCCCAAACCGCTAAAAAAGTGCCAAAGTTAGCGTCGACTTCCAGATAACTGGGCTTTAATCTACTAGCTCTGTGACGAACTCGCCAAGCAAATGTCAAAGTGAGACTTACTGCCTGTGAAGTAGGGTCCCATCTGCCATCTTTAAACCCTAATTTCCGATGAACTGGCTAAAATTGGCTTCATATTTTTATTGTTCGGCTGTCATGCCGACATTTCTGGGCCTAAATTGCCCAAAAAGTGCTAGAATTAGGCCTTGTGCGTCAAATTTCAATGGTAATATGGCGTCTTCGGTCCCAAATCACCAATCACGTGTGAGTGTTAGGCTTCAGTGTGGGGTAGTCCGGTTAACAGCGGCCAACGTTGGACCTTAATGGACCCATTTTCAAACTTTCTATCATTGCCTGTCCCCCATTGCTTGCTCAGATACACTGTGCATTTGATTAATGAAACGAGGCCTACCGATTGGCGTGAATTCGGCTCAGTTGGTATATAAAAAAAGAGCGCTCTGTCAGCGTTCGGCTAGGGGTTGGATTCAATCACGGGCTTTGTGAGCGAGAAAGGGTGTCCGCTAATGTTGCTTGATGGATTTTTAAAAAAGGTCTAATCTAGCAAATTCGAGAGTTCGGTAATCAGGGCGGATCCCGTCGGCGCTTGTTTATTTATGTTTGCTGATAGATGACCGATAAAGAATTAGTAAAGCGCAGGTGGACTGGGACTCAAATAAAAATTACGTTTATGTCTGCCCGTAACTATTTATTTTATTTTGGGCGTCTCTTGATTTTACCAGCACAAAGGTTGGCGAGTGCCTTGCCGCGGCTGGACGAGACATCGGTGATTATGAAAATGCAGATTACGCCGGATTGTTGTACTGGCGAGTAGATACACGCACCTATATCAGGTCGGAGAATTGCATACGCTTCAAAAAACGCGCCGTGAGGCTGGTTCGAAGTTACCGCACCTGTTTCCATCGAGACCCCTTTCATGTGCGCGGGTTTACTCAAAACACGCCATTGTTGACCCCTTTCAAAATACGCTTGCCGAATATTTGAAAGTCGGAACCACTGAACAATGGCGGAAGAACTGACATCGTGGAACGTTCAATTCCATAACATAGAGAACTCCGGAGCGCAACTAACGCAGGAGCCGGCGAGCCAATCAAACACCGTTGAAAACGCTGCGCTGATCAGCTACTTTTGTGAGTGTGATTTTTCTTCTAATCCAATCAAATGCATAAAGTGTGTCGTGGCATTGTTGACCTAGTCCGTGATTGTGCAGAGACTCCAGAGCTGCCAAAAGAGGACATCATTTCGAAAGGGGTGCACTGAGCGATGCATTGCGAAAGCGAGCGTAGCTTTGTGTTTGTCTTGCATTGTGATTGACCACTCTCAAATTCCTTCATTAAAGAAAAGCAGAAGGGGCCGTTGCTCTTTTTTCGGCCTCCTGAAGCGATAGCGACCTGTCGCGTGGTGGCTTGCTCTTCAGAGAGTGTGATAACGTATGCGGTCAGCCGTGGTAAAGCTGTTCGCGGCGGTGTACAGTCGTAATCAACCTTAACTGGAACGCTCAACCCCGGGTCTTTTACAGCGGAGAGCTAGCCTGGCGGAAACCGTTCGTACACATTTGTCACGTGGCTGCGGGCCCATCTCTAAGTGCGGGGAGGGGGGGGGGGGGGGGGGGGGGCGGGGCGGTAGATTCTCATATCAAATCCTTAAAAAAACATACCTTCCACCGCTCGTTTTGTTTTCGTCTTCTAACTTTATTCTGCACAAATTACCCCATTCAATTCATGACACAAAAATAAGTAAACATAAATTAAAATCTTTTTAAATGTTGCGTATTGTACATCTTGTTGAACATTATGTGGTGGGATACCCAAACGTACTGGAGTCTACCGTGCCTACCGCCCCCCCCCCCCCCCCCCCCCCCCCCGTCTTTCCGACGCGCTCCGATATTGGCCCGGAGTCACTCCTGCAATAGATACCCTCACCTGCTGCCAGGCTAGCGCCCGGCGGATAAGTAAGCTCTCCCTCGAGAGTTTCATTTAAGTTTTATTGTGACTCTACCTAGTGAATACGCTGTCATCCTGCCAACTCTTCCATCAGACGAAGCGACTCTACTCAGCCGTGTACCACACACCGACACCTGGGGGCGACTGTACTCTGTCGAAAGTTTAATCGGGCCTCTACGACAGGTAGGTATCCGGGATGACGTGGCAGGCCTAGGCGCGTTCCCAATGGGGCACGTTTGGTTGCTAAACTCCATAGTTATGCAGTCAGGCAGAAGCACCTGAATGCAGGAAACCTACAGGTAAAAAGCGGTCTCTGTCTTTTAATGGACCCCAACAGCGGCAGTTCAAGGTCATGATCCATTGGCCCTTACTACCAGGCCTTACTATTATATGATGAACCGCTCATCCCACACAGCTGTGTTTTACCGTCGTCAGAAATATTGGCAGTCTGCACCAACTGTGGTTTTTAGATTCTATCCAAAGCACAATGGTCTTTTTACACTTATACACATTCTTGTTCATTCATTTTCACATTTTCGCTACTCGATCTACTTCCTCTTCTTAACCCTAGATTGCAAAAAGTTCAAACTTGGCGAAACACAAACTTAAATGCTGATGCGACATAAACCCCCAATCAATGAATCAAGATACATTTTTGTGAGATGCGTCTTTCACAGGAAATCACTATTATAATTTGAAAAGATACAGATTATGTTTGTTCGGTAGCTGTGTATGCGGTGCTCTGAGATCACAGGTAGCATTTTTTTTTGTCTTGTAATTTATTTTGTTGGTAATTTCATAAACAGTTTCTTTCGTAGGAACATGCAAATTTGTAATCTGGAGATTAAGACCCGTACGAGTTTTTAGCAGGTTTTCATTTCAGAAGAACCCTCAATTATCAGTTGAGAAGATACGGATGATGTCTATGATGTTGCTTGGTGCGTTTTGTCCTGTAATCTGAAGCGGCATTTTAACGTCCGGGAAATACTTTATTTCGTGATTTTTTGAAAACAGTTCCACATCTCTGAACATGTATATATTTGTCCTGGGGACTAACACCCGAAAACGTTTTTCGACTGATGCGCCTTTCAGAGCAAGCCACAATTTACACTCGAGAAGATACAGATGCCAAGAGTTCTTAAGCTTCGTATGCCTTGTACTGTACTACGAGACAAGAATTGTGATATTAGGCTTTTTTAATGATTCCATACGTAAACGTCCCTCTGATTTTTTTGGTCAGTTTCCCTTCGCCTATAGTCATCCATAGCATAAAAACGGCATGGGTGTCCTTTTCTAGTCCCGCCTCTTGTGTAAGGCTTTACCGTTAGTTTACAAGATAGCGTTTCGGGAGCTTTGAGCGTGCTCGCGGATCAACAGTACCGGATGACATAGTTGCAGTTGCGCGCACAGGGACAAGGACAGAGAAGAGGAACACGTAGACGACAGACAAGCGCACACTCACATTTCATGTATTAACGAAAGAAGAAAAGAAAGTGGTATAGAACGCGGAATCCGCTCGAGCGTTAGCCACACAGGCACGAGGGACCACAGGCCCGGGGGCTCGAGGGAGACACGTAAAATTACCCACACGAAAAACATGTGGCCAACGCTGGAGCGGATTCCGCGTTCTGTAACACTTTCTTTTCCTCTTTCGTTAATACATGAGTTGTGAGTGTGCGCTTGTCTGTCGTCAACGTGTTCCTCTTCCCTGTCCTCGTCCCTGTGTGCGCAACTGTAATAACTACCAACTCGCCCAACTGTCTACTCTACTACCGGAGGACAACTGAGCACGTGCCGAAGCCGGTAATTCGAAGGAGACACCACTGAACTCCGATGCACGCATCTGAGGTCACATCACAAAAGTGGCGCTGCTCACGACCAGCGCATGCCCAGAGGCTTTTTTCACCCGAAGCTGGTTTCTGCATACGTGCGGTGTCAGCAGTTACTGTTGAGAAACCCTGCCTTTTTTGTAAACAGCGTGCTGATGTCTACGTTATTGTAGGCGGGACATTCTGGTTGGCGTTGCACATGCGCATTCGCTCACAGCTAAATTAAAGTGAATGAGGCTAACGCCTGATTCAGTTCCTGCCATTATAGGGAACCACGTGAAGCCTGATTGGAGTGCGCCCTCTGGAATCAGGGCAGTTTCCGACGCGCCTTACAACCAGTGGGATATTTAGTTGTATATGTTTTGCAGGTTCTAATCCACCGTGTTTTTGTGTTTTGTGATATTGAAGAAATATGAAATAAGTAAGGAATAACCACAACAGATATTAGAGCAATTAGTATGACTGTTGCGCGTGGGCAATATTGAGGACGCTCTTAAATTTTCGTCCGTACCCACCTCGTCCTTTAAATTGTTGCTGTGTGATCCCCTCTTATGGTGTTGATGTCAGATTGGTTTCGCTGTTCGCGGCTGAAAAAAATATCATGAGCGAGCGCTATGTATCTATGTATATAATTGGGACGCCTATAATTTGTTTCACTTTAAGCCCAGACGCAGCCAGTGCTTAGACTTGATGAGATGAAGCGCAGAACATGAAAAGCGACCCATAATGATGTCCGTTATGCTTCCGCGCGTGTTCTATCTTTGTTGGACCAATCATAAACAAAAAAGGCCTAGTAACTTACGCTTCTCTAGCTATACTTGATTGGTCCTATCAACTCCTAGCGTGGGCTGCCTCTGGATTAGAGGGGTAGTCCTGCGGCTCTTTTAGAGTTACACCAACTAACTATATATTTGGGATCCTTGGTCTTTACACTGTCCAGTGTAGTAATATATGGTATCGCGAAAGTCAGAATATGTATTGTGGAGTCGGCAAGTGAAATGATGCCCAAATCCGCTTTTAAATATTGGCCTCGAGATCGACCTAGAGGTGGCGCTACGATCGCGCTATCATCATCATCAAAGCGGGGATAGGAGAACGGCCGCCCCATAGGCTCTCAAGGTTCGCGCGCGAGACGGCGTAGATTCTTGCGTTTATTTTGTCGCATACTATCGGTGGGAAAACAATTCTTGCGGAAAAGAATGCAGTACTCTTCGGTGCTTCAGTAAAGATCGAATCGTGTTGCCAGCGTGCGGCCAAAATTTATATAATCGCTTCTGTCGGTGCGTCTTCTGCTCTAGGCAGACGTTGGAAAGCATGGATCACCACGACAGAGGCCTGTCTTCGGCTGAACTGGAATATTTATGTTAAATATTTGTTTCTTTTAAAATGGATGTATCGGTTCATCAAGGTGGCAATTAAAAAAAAACAATAAATTCCAACCCAGATAACACAATACTGGTACTGTAGGCTGTGAAATCGCAGCTTCTATGCCTTTTAACTTCTAGCTTTTGCAGTAATATAAATATTTAGAATGAAGATAAGTTAGCGCTGTATTGTAAATTACCATGCTATTGAGCTCCTCTGCCCTTTTACTGTGCGAAAGTGTGGGTAAGTTTTTTGGAGTCTGAACAAATCTTTTGCGTTGCGATGAGGAGAGAGAGTCTCTTTCAGTTAAATTCTGCAAACTGCACGGTTGGCAGGCCAACTGAAACAAGTGAAACAAGCTCTTCTAATATATCTGCCGTGACTGTAATAAACAGGTGTAACCGAGCAACGCAGCAATGTTCCTGTTATTAAATGCTTTTCTCGGTAGTCTGGGTTCACCCGCTTCATTTTTCTTGGTGAGGGCGCGGATGTCAAGAGGCTAATACTATAAATTTCTGGCTAAATAATTGTAGCGGCAGCTCTCGGCAGCGATCCAGCACTTGAACGGTGCCAACCCTACTGAAAAAAACCATTTGAAATTCAAACGGGTGGCAAACTGGTCGCCCGTTTGAATCAAACCTGTCGATCCGTTTGGATCAAACGTGATTATGGGATACGGGTACCCGTTTGGAAACGGTACCCGTTCGAAACGGTACCCGTTTGATACAGGTGCCCGTTTGATACGGGTGCCGTATGGTACGAGTACCCGTTCAACATGGCACGTGACCACACGTTTGAACGTGCCCTTCGAAATTGCAAATTATGCGCTAGCCCTAAATGGGTATCGTCTGGGAGGTTGGTTATCTTAAACATATTTAAGACGTCCCGAAACTCATAAACGTATTTATAACATGGGGAAAACACGTAGAACAAATGCACTCGCGTAGGTGCTTGTGAGTGGACAGGAAAACCGACACAAAAGATTGTTTTCAATTCTCCTCGAAGTTTATTACTTCTTCTGTAGACAAGTACAAACGTGCAAGCGATCTGTGAACACTATACAGGTAGACTTTCGGGGAAATTATTCTCCTGGCTGCCGCGCGAATAGGCGCTGCATAATTCTTTAGATAATTTAGAAGAGTACGCGTAGAAGAACGGTCAATCGTTGCCAACACGTAGGTTGCAGTGCACTTACCATAACAATAGCGGACTTGAAAGAGGTAATCCGTGATATTTGTCGACACGGTCAAAGCAGGACAACCACACAAACACAAACGAGAGGGAACGGCTCCTTGGAAGTTTCAACACGATGCGGCGCACAAGCTGTCATTTGCCGAACCCAACCAAACCGCGAGAATTTGCGACTTCTTTGAAGAATCGCTCGTTGCCGACATACACGTGGGTCTTTTCGAACACTGATAGCTTTGGTGCACATCCAATACGTTGTCGAGAGACATCCCAATAAGACCGCAGGGTTAGGCGACAGATTGAAGCAGGTAGGACGAGCGAACTTCGAGCAGCAACTGACAACAAGCAGACAAAGAAAAAAGCGACTGCAAGGCGCGCCCTTCCGGATCTCGATGCTTATCAGCGTGAAGCTCGCGCGCTGCTGTGGGTCACGTGACAGGGGTGACAAGAGAGGAGGGAGGGGGCGAGGTCAAGGCGCTGGGACCACCGGGACGCGTATTCGCGACTCCAGCAAAACGGACGCCGCCAAGCGGGAAAACCGGGAACCAGCCGGTCCAGGTCGCTCCGCGCCCCTCCGCGTCTCTGGTGTCTTTCGCAGAGACGTGTTGTCGGCGCGGTGGCGAACAATGTAATTTGACGAAGGTCCGAATATTTCTTAAGTTTGCCTGAGTGATCATTAGTGTGGTGAAGCCTCAGTAGATTGTTTTCTTCTATTACGTGTTTGAAAGCCCGTTTACTCCACAGCACACGGTCGCGTGCTTTCGATTACTTGGATGGAGAGGAATCACTGAAAAACTTTTTGATTTCTTGTCTGTCTCGAATCACATTCAAAGTGACGACTGCTTGGTAACTGATACTGGAGGGAACATCAATGTTGCAGTCAAGTGAATAGGAAGGTTCGATAGCTGCTTTTCTTGAGTTTGGTTGTGTTCGGTTAGCTTCAAGTTTGAGCCACCCACGCCGGTCGGTGCGTTGGGTATTCATCTTGGCTGCTTTTCGCCGAAAAAGCCTCTGGACCACACTGAAGGAGTTGGGCTGATTTCGCAATTACTTGATTCAGGAAAACTTGCTCGCTGCAAGTGATGAATGAGGGAAATTATCTGTTTTCAAAAGGTGGGAGACAAGTCTTGCAACGTTAGATGCTGTCACGGCATTTTGACCTATCGCGCCTCCAATATTTATATTACGAGGACGTCGAAGCCAGCAGCAATATACGTCTACATTGGTCAGGTTGACCGGCCACAAAAAAAATACTAATTTTCTCCGTTCAGGATTCGAAGCAAAGTTCAATTCAGAGAGGTTCTGCGTGGATCTTCAATGAAGACTCTCTTCAGTTTGTCTCCGTGCTGCCGGCTATAGAACCATTTGGCTAAGTTTAAGCAGTATATCTCCGTCTGTCAAATATACTTTTATTCAGTAGCTCACCTAATAGCTAGTCAACTAAGCTCATATTTTCGCTTTAGTGGGACCCACATAACCCGCTCGTCAAAATTACTTCTCGATTGCTACTAAAACCTGAATTGAAATACGAGTATCAGCTGCTTAGTGGGGCGCCGGCGGGTTAACATGGTCCTTGGCTCAAGAAGCGGTTGCTTAATTTTCGTAATTTTCCTGCAGCCTGTGTTGTTGGCCGAGCAGACGACTGGAGCTGTTTCGTAAACGCGGATACGCACAAAAGCTCGATTTCGCGGACAGATAAGTCGCATGGTCGAGGCATGCGAGTTAGCTGAAAAGTTACTCTCTGTGGAACAATTCTATAGTCATCGCCGCTTTCCTTAGATGATCAAAACTGATTAGTATATTACCATCTCCCCGGAGCCCATAGTTTCGGTTTTGAACGAAATCTCCGAAACGAAAGTTTGACACGAAAATAACAAAAAAACACCGGCAAAACAAAACTATGCTTTGCAAGTTTATCTGCACCGGCTACACTAAACCGTCTCAGTTCAAATACCTATAAAATTGGGCATTAAACAAAAGAAAATCTGTTAAATTGAACGCGCCACCTGTTCAGGCGGCCCGGCCCAGCCGCCGCGACCTGGACTCAGCCGCCATGTTTGTTTGGTGGTGGCGCCCCCTATAGGTCGCTGGAGTCGCGAATAAGCAAACCATATCCCGTACAGCACCTGGCCACGCCCCCTTGTCACGTGAAATGACGCCACTTCCGCTAAAGCAATTTGTCATGTCACGTGACCTTACGTCACTTCCGCTCCAAACCGAAACCAGTTGTTTTATTAGTTAGCGAATTGTCACGTGACATGACGTCACTCGCGTTGCTGTGGCAAGGTAAACATGGCGCCCGCCGCCGCCTGAAGCACGAAGCGTACGCGGTCGATCATCGGTGCAGTCGCGGCTGAAGCCAGAAACGCTTGAGACGGGAAGCCTACGTGATCGACGCAGTCGCGGCTGAGACGCTGTGAACGCGGTGACGCGAGGGACTCAACACTTGGTGACGCAACTACGCGACGCCCGCAGTATGCGACGTCTCGCATCGTGCTTCTGCACAGGAGTGCGTAAAAGGCGCAAGTACTTCTCTTAGCGTTCTCAACTCGTCGCTTGATAAGAGCGAAGCAAAGTTACTACCAACGCCTACCGCTGGTTTCCGAAGTCGAGCCTTCGGTTTCCAACGTCGGGTCTCGATGTCGCCGCTATTCTTGCCGCGCAGGTTCGTCGCCGACGCGGCGGATGCGAACCGTGTCATGCATGAACGCTTGCCTTTTTCGATACGAAAATATGCTCTGTCGTCACGAACGCTTACGCCGACCCACAAGCTGAATTTGAAGTATCGCCAGCATTTTTATTTCGCCTGTACGTTGTCATCGCATCACCGTTACTCGCGGCGACGCAGATCTTCGTGCTTGCCTTCTAGCGGTGCCGCTGCTCTCCCGACCCAAAATAAAAAAAAGCTGCTCTACGCTCGAACCGCAAATTGGGGAAGTGGTAAAGAAATTAGCTTAGTACCGTCAGAAACACTCGTATGACGATAGGCATGCTCAGTGGAACTATGAAGAGAAAAAACAAGAGTGCATACTTTGAACTCGAAAAGTTTTTATTTCACCACATTAAATATATTGTTGCAATGCAGTGCTGGTTTCAAAGAATGCTATTTCCTCAGTCCCTTGCAAAATGGCAAGTTCACACTGAAAAGCAACAGTTTACGTGTACAAAAAGAAGTTCACAAATGGTAATAATAGTTTCTCTCGAGACCTAGGGTAAAGCAAACGGGCATGTCGCCTCAAACGTATAAGGCACATGAAAGCTGTAACTTTGGAAGCTACTACAGCTTATTCATGTAAAAGCAGCTTCACACACTTGCAACAGCTTATGACCAGTGGCTGACCAGTCAGTCACAAGAGGCTTAAATCGGTTTGAAGTCGTTCCCTTCGTAAGCAGTTTGCAGGTGAGTGAAACAGCCTTAAAGTGTGACACCTTTCGCTGTAAACACCAATTGTAAACAATGAATAAACCTCTTCTGTTCTTACTTAATTTGCACCATGTCGGAATTTTACATCACACTTGTGTGCCTGTGAAATTGTGTGTGCATGTGACAAAATGTGAAATTGAGCCCGAAACTGACACGGCTACAAAATAATCAGTTTTAAGAACTCGTGTCGGATTCAAAATTGCACCCAAAAATCCTGGACACGGAGCAGACGTTTGATTGTATCTGTTCGGATGAGCGGCTGTGTTTTTCCTTTCATTAATCCAGACAGTTCGAATGGATGTAACCTCTGCTTTTGTACATAACATGTGGATCTGAGCATAAACAACAGGGGAGGCACCCAGCATTAGCATCAGAAGAATGAAAACAGGTTAGAGAGCAGCTGGACTTAATTCTACTTGTTGGCTGATGAGTTCGTGGACGACATGAAGCGTGGAGTCTTCTGCCGCGCATGTCAACCCTCTGTGTACGCCCCTCTTTCAATCTCTTTTTTTTTTTTTTTGTCTCCGCTTTTGAGGAGATTTGGGGCTAAGGACATAGGCAACAGGTCACCGGTTCACACTCGACAAGTGCTTCCGGGGAGTCTGTGCCCAACTACATTGCTGTGCTGCGTCGTGTCGCTCGGCACTGCGAGTAGACATAATTTTCGTACAAGTTTTGTGACCAATTAGTTTGTAGGGTGTGTGAGGAAGCCATTTAGCGACACCTTCTCGCCACACCAGATCTCGCTTTCGCTAGGGCTCAACAACTTGTGATTGCTGCGGAGTGTGCCACAAACGGAAAACCCCACATTTCCGGACTCCAGAGATGGCAGAGGTTCGCCACATGGACAAACACCACCTACACAAGGCATGAAACGGTTCATCAATGCCAAGCCACAGCACTGGCGCACGGAAGACATCTCCGAGTACAGCTAGAAAATGTTGCGCACGGTGCAAGTAGCTATAATTCTGAACACGCCATTTCTGTGGTGGAAAGGGACACATCATACATGCATGCCGTCAGTAGTTGGCCGAATCCCAGCACCAAGCTTCGGAAGTGGAATCCAGTCATCATCTGGATCATTGAACTAAGGCAGAAATCTTCGAAGTTCAAGTAAATGAAATCTTCATCTGCATAGATGGGGAGGCTTGGTCAACAATTGTTCTAAAGAGATAGTGTCGGCTTGGAACGGCAGCATAGACTTAAACCTAAACAGCTCTCCGGACGTATTCACAATGTAAGTTGGTGGTTCTGGGAAATATCAATTTTTCCATGCGGTTCAAGGGAAAGGAGCGTGAGCCATTGTTACTGACCGTGAAAAGACGTGGAGCAAGCTTGCTTGAAAGAAACCGGTTTGAAGTATTCGATAAGCTACGTGATGCCTGAGCAACAGACCTTTCCAGAAACATGTGGTGCCCCCAGCGTCTACTTTATGCACTGCGACGTCCAGATGTATGGCACGAGGAATTGTCCCAGAAGCGAAGACGGAGTTGATGTTTGTTTAACAGTTTGTGATTTCAGAACACGGAGGGGGCAGAGGGAGAGCAAAACAGAGGGTGTGTTGACTTTTTTTTTTACCACTCACTCAATTTTTAGCATTTTCTGAGCTCCTAATGATAAGAAAGACTGAATCGTGCTACTTCTACGATATACAAAGCGTTCGAGCCGGCACGAGCGTACATCCGAAGAGCCCCACAATTCCCCCCGTTGCAAGGTCTCTTGGGATTTTCCGGAAAGGTCTTTTGCGCATTCAGAAAGGGAGAGAGGGGAGGGGTCCAAGAAGATGACAAATTAAAACACTCTTTGTCGAGGCTTGAGAAAGGATGGTCTTGCTCTTGTCTACCGCCTAACACAACACAAAGCACTACTATTTAAGGTGTCCTTCAATTAGCCGAGCCACTCCCACAGACTCAAGGACTGCCAAAAGAATTTCCAAGGGACTTCGAGTAAGGACTTGGCGGACCCACATACATTCCCACTAAATCTAAACTTCAAACCCAAGTACCACAAGCCTCGACTTGTTCCTTTGGCCCATGAGTCAAAGGAGTAGTACACCATCACGCAACTCGTGCAACAAGGAATTTTGCCTTGGTGCGGAAATCTGCATCGGCTACGCCAGTTGTACCTGTGGGGAAGTCAAACGGCGTGATATGGCTATGTGTATGTTATAAACGCATCATTAATCCAGTCTTGAAACAGAAGTCGTACCCACTGCCAACAGCACAGCGAATGTTGACTCAACTAGTAGCATAGTCCTTTATTACGCTTTTGGTCACAAAACTTCTCTGCAACGCTATAGAAGGGCTTGGTATGCGACTACGTGTGACACTGGGGTTGACAAGGAGCCTGAAAGATGCAAATCTAGCCAGCACCACTGGGAACTGGGCTATTGTAGTTCCGAACCCACTCTGAATGAGCCACCTTTAGATCACGGTGATGCATCAATGCACTGATAGCATTTCTCACAAGTCTAAGTGTCTTTGGCTCTGTACGCTGAGTCAACTGATCAAACTTTAAAACCTTCATTGCAGGTGCTATTTGTAAACAGTGTGATAGCCGCGTCCCACTAGAGCGACAAACAGCAACAAACGACAGCGACACACGACAACGAACGACACCGACAGACAGCCTGTTTGTCGGAGTCCGCCGTCCCACCTGGGCGGACACGACACAGAACACGGGGGCAAGGAAACTTGTTTCCTAGTGGGACTGGAGTTGTCAACAAAACACTTCAAAATACACAGACAAATAAAGTCTGGTGACGCGGTTTTCGTGTTTTGCTCTTTGGGCATAAATCGCGCCGACAAACACGGTGAAAGGCGCGACGATTACTTTATTTCTTGATTAAATCTTCAGCTTCTCATCGTTTGCTGTTGGCGACTTTCCGTAAACAGTGCTGACAATCAACACCAAACTTTTTCCAAACTAGAAATACCTGAATCGTTCCTTTTGTCGGCCGTTCGAGGCATTCTAGGTGAGCGCCACGGAGTTTCACGCTGATTTTGAGGATGTTTATAACTTTATATTCGAATGATCGAGGGAAAGCGCTCCTTTGTGGACAATACGGCATCCCGATTATCACAGAACGTGATGACAAGTCTCTCGTCTGCCGGAGTGGCTTGCCGCGGAACGTCGTGTCCTACTTCGTGGTAAGCAGGCTTACTTTGTTCGGTCCTCGCACATGGGTGTATCCATCCTGATGCAAGGGCGTAGACTTCGGCGTCTTGAAGCACCACCTTGTACACCAAGTTTTCACGAGCAAAACCAGCCAGAGCAAATTCGCTTTTGCAACACGACCGCCCGGCACCAGCCAGCAAGCCTCGCCCGTGACTACTACATGCAACCGAGGGACCGGAACTGCGGAGCCGGGAACGAGGAGTGGCAGTGGCCATCAAGGGCTTCTCGTTCCGGGAGGAAGGGTAGAAGGGTGGGAAGGGAGAGAACAGAAGGCATAAACGGGCGAGGAGGATAGGTTTGTCTCCGAGAGATGTTCCTCAGTGGGACTGCTTGCTGCACTTCAAGTCCAACGACAGACAAGAACTCGTCCGTCGTCAATCGTTTGTCGGTGATTGTCGGCGACACAGAACTTTGTGGTGTCGTCGGACAAAAACCGGTGTTTGTCGCTCTAGTGGGACGAGGCTATGAATGTTATATTCGGCGGCAACACTTATAAGAACACCGTGCAGAGTCCAAGTAACGTCGCTCTCACAATCCCCCTCGCTCGGATCAAGTATTGTCAGCGCCAGGAAGCCACGAACATAGATCAGACTCTCTCAACAAACGTCGCAGCATCCTGTTCATTGCACCGTCCTTTTAACAAAAATTCATCAATGAAACGCATTTGATCGCAGTATGCGTTCAATTAACGACGGGGAAGTTTCTGGACCCCCGAGGATGGACGACTCGGCTCATCACGGATGAATTATAAAGCTTTCTCCTGGTAAAAACTGAAGTTAGTAGTTGGAATGCCTCGAATCCTACTTCGAGGCTAAGAACATCACAAGCTCCGCAAAGTAGCAAGCCGTCTTCCTGGCGTTCTGCATGAATAAACCTATGACACCGTACAAGCCCTGCTCGCACCGAAAAAGCTTTCAGATCGAGGTTGAGTTTGAGATCATCAAGCGCCTCAATGAACACCACGACCCCAAGCCAGCGAAAGTGCAGAGTTGGTTCAAATTCCATCAACGGAACAAATCAAACTACAACGGGCTCCGTTCTCGAGTATGTGGCCGCACTTCCTCCGCGATTATCAACTTTTCAAGGATTAGCATCATCAAAGGTCGCGGCGAGCTGTCGTCACAAAAGACGGTTTGCCACGGTGCTGACGGCGAGAGTAGCAGTGGAGGGGGACAGGTTTTGTTCACTTCCGCATATCACACATCAGTTCCGTTAGCCACCACAGCAACTGCAGATTGGCAAATATTTTCTTTTCTTTGCGACTACACACCGGAATAGCGGTTTTTCGAGGCAAAGTGACATGTTTTTGGTCACTTGAGCTTGGGTAAAAAATATAAAAAATACAAACTGCCAATTCTTTCAACACTAAAATCGTTGCACCACCCCTTTGACGTGCATCACGCAGTAGTGATACATGACTGCGTGCCACTATGATGTTCATCCACATTGAAGCAAGGAGGGACGGCGATTGAACCTTGAATTCCTGGATCCTGCAGCCCAAGCTTCCTGCTTCATGTGCTCCGAGCTGTGGTGCACTAACACGCTCGGCCACCGATCCCCTCAGCAGTGCCATCGATGGGTTATGCGCCTCGGTCCAGCCCCACGAGCTGACCGCTCGACCAATGTCAGCGACCTTAGTGTAGCTGCATCAGTGTTGGCAACCGTTCTTCGTAAAGCAGTCCTTGGTAAGGAGATGAACAGCTTCACTCTGGTTAGTCTAAAACATTGAAACGTGCCACCTGTGAGAAGAGTGTGGGTTTCCGCGGTAAGGTTTTCCTAGTGTGCCACTGCGAAAAGCCCTCTTTGTGTCGCGACTTGGCTCAGGTTGCCTTTCCGGTTGAACCTTTTTGGTGTATGTTACTTGTACCCTAAGATTTCTTAGCTGACGCGGGAGTCTGCTAGCCTCCCATGCATTATGCACTTATTATAAAGTCGCATTCACTTAAGACCTGACTGCTTCTTCCAACACATTTCAAATCAGAGACTTGGGTTGCCAAAGGCATGGTAGCGCTTTTTTGGTCGAGGACAAAAGAAAGAAAGACGAGACAGACACGAGCGCTGACTGCAACTGTTTAATCAACATGGAAATGAGGCATATATACACGCTTCGATCCTGTCGATCAACCAACCCCAGGCCTAGCCGCCACTTGCATGAACTGCACCTCCTTATCGAAAAGGTCGATAGATGCAACGCTGACACACCCCAGCCCTGCCCTTTTTATTTCGTCTGCTTCGATAATCTCCCTAACAGTTCTATTTTTATGTTTAGCGAGTATGGAGCATGAGTCAAACAAAGGTTTGCACCCGCAGTCATGGCAATGCATTGAAAGGTGGCCATCCCGATAGTTTTTGATGTTTAGACTATGTTCTCGGAGCCTATCGTTCAGGCATCTCCCAGTCTGACCTACATATTTCTCACCGCATGTTAAGGGAATCTGATATACCACACCCTCAACACAAACGACAAACGGATTTGTAATTTGTCGTTTGTGTTGAGGGTGTGGTATATCAGATTTCCTTAACATGCGGTAAGAAATATGTAGGTCAGACTGGGAGATGCGTGAACAATAGGCTCCGAGAACATAGTCTAAACATCAAAAACTATCGGGATGGCCACCTTTCAATGCATTGCCATGACTGCGAGTGCAAACCTTTGTTTGACTCATGCTCCATACTCGGTAAGCATAAAAATAGAACTGTTAGGGAGATTATCGAAGCAGACGAAATAAAAAGGGCAGGGCTGGGGTGTGTCAGCGTTGCATCTATCGACCTTTTCGATAAGGAGGTGCAGTTCATGCAAGTGGCGGCTAGGCCTGGGGTTGGTTGATTGATAGGATCGAAGCGTGTATATATGCCTCATTTCCATGTTGATTAAATAGTTGCAGTCAGCGCTCGTGTCTGTCTTGTCTTTCTTTCTTCTGTCCTCGTCCAAAAAAGCGCTACCATGCCTTTGGCAACCCAAGACCAATACCAACTAGCGCAACATACAGCTTTGACAAATCAGAGACATGTGAAAGAGGGTTGTCCACTTACGCATACTAAGGTTAAATGAGTTTTATTAATGAGTTTCGCTTGAAAGGACGGTGAAGCGAACTGGAATCTGCGACGTTCGTTGAGAAAGTCTGATCTATTTCCAAAGGTCATCCATCCACCAGGAGCGTGACAATAATCCACGACGGGTCCCCTTCACCGACGCTGCTCATTGCAGAGGTCTCCATGTGTCTCGCCTTTACTGTCAACCGACGGGTACGACTTGACGAGCATTCCTTTGACTTTTCGTTGAACTCTTTGCTTGAAACACGCTGTTCCAAGTGTCCCTTGTGGAAAAATTTGCATGCATCTTTAGCGAGCTTGCATTTATCAGGTGAACGCATACCTGCGCAAAGGATACAGGATTTCTTTGATGATCTCGCCCCCTTACTTGTGGTTGCAGTGGAACTGGGCACATTACCTTGTTTCCGCATCTGGAATTGCTGGCTGGCGGCCGACTCTGTTTTCAATGCGAGAGTGTTGGCGCAGTCTAAAGTGATGTTCCGTTCCACTAGCAAACGTTGAAGGTGGGAATCCTTGATGCCACAAATTAATCGGTCCCTCATCATCACTTCGAGCAGTAGCACAGCGGAGAATTCTCTCGCCGGGGCTTGCGGGACCTGTCGAGTCTTTTGTGGTGAACTGGCATTTGACACAAGCATGGCTGTGGTGGCCGTTGCCAGAGAGGGTGTGGTCGTTGTGGCCGTCACTGTACCGAAGTTGCAGTCGGCAGCGATTTTTTGCAGTGCGGCCACATCCTCGGAGACGGAGCCCATCGTAGTTTGATTCGTTCCGTTGATGGAATTTGAACCGACGAGCACTTTCGCTGGCTTGGGGTCGTGGTGCTCATTGAGGCGCTTGATGATCTCAAACTCGACCTCCGAAGCTTTTTGTGCGCGGGCAGGGCTCGTACGGTGTCGTAGAATTATTCATGCAGAACGCCAGGAAGACGGCTTGCATCTTTGCGGAGCTTGTGATGTTCTTAGCCTTGAAGTAGGATTCGAGGCATTCCAACTACAAACTTCAGTTTTCACCAGGAGAAAGCTTTATAATTCATCCGTGATGAGCGGAGCCGTCCATCCTCAGGGGTCCAGAAACTTCCTCGTCGTTAATTGAACGCAAACTGGGGTTAAATGCGTTTCATTGATGAATTTTGGTTAAAAGGACGGTACTATCGGGGCATTGATGCATCACTGTGATCTAAAGGTGGCTCATTCAGAGTGGGTTCGGAACTACAATAGAAAGTCCTGGATGCCCAGTTCCCAGTGGTGCTGGCTAGATTGACAGCTTTCAGGCTCCTTGTCAATTCCAGTGCCACACGTAGTCGCACACCAAGCCCTCCTATAGCGTTACGGAGAAGTTTTGTGACCAGAAGCGTAATAAAGGACTATGCTACAAGTTAACATTTGCTGTGCTGTTGGCAGTGGGTACGACTTCTGTTTCAAGACTGGATTAATGATGCGTTTATGACATGCACATAGCCATATCACGCCGTGTGACTTCCCCAAGGGTACAACCGGAGTAGTCCATGTAGATTTCCGCACCGGAGGGCAAAATTCCTTGTTGCACGAGTTGCGTGATGGTGTACTACACCTTTGGCTCATGGGCCAAAGGAACAAGTCGACGCTTGTGGTACTTGGGTTTAAGTTTAGATTTAGTGTGAAAGTATGTGGGTCCGCCAAGTCCTTACTCGAAGACCCTTGGAAATTCTTTTGGCAGTCCTTGAGTCTGTGGGAGTGGCTCGGCTAATTGAAGGACACCTTAAATAGTAGTGCTTTGTGTTGTGTTAGGCGGTAGACAAGAGCAAGACCGTCCTTTCTCAAGCCTCGACAAAGAGTGTTTCAATTTGTCATCTTCTTAAACCCCCCCTCTCTCTCTCTCTCTCTCTCTCCCCTTCTGAATGCGCAATAGACCTTTCCGCAAAAGACCTTGCAAAGGGGGAATTGTGGGGCTCTTCGGATGTATGCTCGTGCCGGCTCGAATGCTTTGTATATCGTAGTAGTAGCACGATTTTCTCTTTCTTATCATTAGGAGCTCAGAACATGCTAAAAATTGAGTGAGTGGTAAAAAAAGTGGTCATCACACCCTCTGTTTTGCTCTCCCTCTGCCACGTCTTCGCTTCTTGGACAATTCCTCGTACCATACATCTGGACGTCGCAGTGCATAAAGTAGACGCTGGGGGCATCACATATTTCCAGAAAGGTCTGTTGCCCACGCATCACGTAGCTTATCGAATACTTCAAACCGGTTTCCTTCAAGCAGGCTTGCTCCACGTCTTTTCACGGTCAGCAATGGTGGCTCACGCTCCTTTCCCTTGAACCGCGTGGAAAAATTGACACTTCCCAGAACCACCAACTTACATTGTGGATACGTTCGGAGAGCAGTTTAGGTTTAAGTCTCTGCTGCCGTTCCAAGCCGACACTATCTCTTTAGAACAATTGTTGACCAAGCCTCACCATCTATGCAGATAAAAATTTCATTTACTTGAACTTCGACGATTTCTACCTTGGTTCAAAGATCCCAGATGATGATTGGATTCCACTACCGGAGCGTGGTGCTTGGATTTGGCCAACTACTGACGGCACGCATGTATGATGAGCCCCTTTCCACCACAGAAATGGCGTGTTTAAAATTATAGCTACTTGCATTGTGCGCAACATTTTCTAGCTGTACTCAAAGATGTCTTCCCTGCGCCAGGGCTGTGGCCATTGATGAACCGTTTCATGCCTTGTGTAGGTGGTGTTTGTCCATGTGGCGAACCTCTGCCGTCTCTGGAGCCCGGAAATGTGGGGTTTTCCGTTTGTCGCACACTCCGCAGCAATCGCAAGTTGTTGAGCCCTAGCGAAAGCGAGATCTGGTGTGGCGAGAAGGTGTCGCTAAATCGCTTCTTCACACACCCAACAAACTAACCGGTCACAAAACTTGTACGAAAACTATGTCTACTCGCAGTGCTGAGCGACACGACGCAGCACAGCAATGTAGTTGGGCACAGACTCGCCAGAAGCACTTGTCGAGTGTGAACCGGTGACCTGTTGCCAACGTCCTTAGCCCCAAGTCTCCTCAAAAGCGGAGTCAAAAAAAAGACGTTGAAAGAGGGGCGTACACAGAGGGTTGACATGCGCGGCAGAAGACTCCACGCTTCATGTCGTCCACGAACTCATCAGCCAACAAGTAGAATTAAGTCCAGCTGCTCTCTAACCTGTTTTCATTCTTCTGATGCTAATGCTGGGTGCCTCCCCTGTTGTTTATGCTCCTATCCACATGTTATGTATAAAAGCAGAGGTTACATCCATTCGAACTGTCTGGATTAATGAAAGGAAAAACACAGCCGCTCATCCAAACAGATACAATCAAACGTCTGCTCCGTGTCCAGGATTTTTGGGTGCAATTTTGAATCCGACACGAGTTCTTAAAACTGATTATTTTGTAGCCGTGTCAGTTTCGGGCTCAATTTCACATTTTGTCACATGCACACACAATTTCACAGGCACACAAGTGTGATGTAAAATTCCGACATGGTGCAAATTAAGTAAGAACAGAAGAGGTTTATTCATTGTTTACAATTGGTGTTTACAGCGAAAGGTGTCACACTTTAAGGCTGTTTCACTCACCTGCAAACTGCTTACGAAGGGAATGACTTCAAACCGATTTAAGCCTCTTGTGACTGACTGGTCAGCCACTGGTCATAAGCTGTTGCAAGTGTGTGAAGCTGCTTTTACGTGAATAAGCTGTAGTAGCTTCCAAAGTTACAGCTTTCATGTGCCTTATACGTTTGAGGCGACATGCCCGTTTGCTTTACCCTAGGTCTCGAGAGAAACTATTATTACCATTTGTGAACTTCTTTTTGTACACGTAAACTGTTGCTTTTCAGTGTGAACTAGCCATTTTGCAAGGGACTGAGGAAATAGCATTCTTTGAAACCAGCACTGCATTGCAACAATATATTTAATGAGGTGAAATAAAAAGTTTTCGAGTTCAAAGTATGCACTCTTGTTTTTTCTCTTCATAGTTCCACTGGGCATGCCTATCGTCATTCGAGTGTTTCTGACGGTACTAAGCTAATTTCTTTACCACTTCCCCAATTTGCGGTTCGAGCGTAGAGCAGCTTTTTTTTTATTTTGGGTCGGGAGAGCAGCGGCACCGCTAGAAGGCAAGCACGAAGATCTGCGTCGCCGCGAGTAACGGTGATGCGATGACAACGTACAGGCGAAATAAAAATGCTGGCGATACTTCAAATTCAGCTTGTGGGTCGGCGTAAGCGTTCGTGACGACAGAGCATATTTTCGTATCGAAAAAGGCAAGCGTTCATGCATGACACGGTTCGCATCCGCCGCGTCGGCGACGAACCTGCGCGGCAAGAATAGCGGCGACATCGAGACCCGACGTTGGAAACCGAAGGCTCGACTTCGGAAACCAGCGGTAGGCGTTGGTAGTAACTTTGCTTCGCTCTTATCAAGCGACGAGTTGAGAACGCTAAGAGAAGTACTTGCGCCTTTTACGCACTCCTGTGCAGAAGCACGATGCGAGACGTCGCATACTGCGGGCGTCGCGTAGTTGCGTCACCAAGTGTTGAGTCCCTCGCGTCACCGCGTTCACAGCGTCTCAGCCGCGACTGCGTCGATCACGTAGGCTTCCCGTCTCAAGCGTTTCTGGCTTTAGCCGCGACTGCACCGATGATCGACCGCGTACGCTTCGTGCTTCAGGCGGCGGCGGGCGCCATGTTTACCTTGCCACAGCAACGCGAGTGACGTCATGTCACGTGACAATTCGCTAACCAATAAAACAACTGGTTTCGGTTTGGAGCGGAAGTGACGTCAGGTCACGTGACATAACAAATTGCTTTAGCGGAAGTGGCGTCATGTCACGTGACAAGGGGGCGTGGCCAGGTGCTGTACGGGATATGGTTTGCTTATACGCCACCGGGACAGCCCCTCTCCTTCTCCCCAGGCATTCCAGGGAGATGCGTTTTTGTAGTCGGGTGATTTCAGATAAGATCGAACAGGGGGTGGCTGGTCGACCTTTTTAATTTGCTTCATAATTTTATATGTTGTTTCCCGATGTCTAAAATAAACAAAATCAGAATTATTTTCACCCAGAAAAAAAATTGTCAAACGCAAAAAATCGTACATCACGTAGAGGTGGAAAGTCGCATTTGCTTGCATAGCCGGAGGGGGCAACTTTGGTGATTAGTAACTAAAGTTATACTTCTTAGGTGAGTTTCATAATATTTTAGTATAATCTGTATGTACTTAGCAATGCGAAAAAAAATATTGTTATTGTTTAGTGTGTTTAAAAAAATTAATAAAAAACATCAATTTCGGCTCCTTGACCGTTTTCCCCCCAAATTTGCAGGCCTGTATCTTAGGAAATAATTTAGTCACAAACGTCATATTTTCATTTAATACGCTACTCATAAATGGAAGTACATTCACTAAAATTCAAATTTATTTAGGTGTGGGTTGGGGAGATTTTGGCAAGCAAACACGAGACAAGCACCAAAATAAAAAAATTTTAAGGGCGATTTTAAAAAAAAACCCGTTCTCGATTTTTTTTAAACTCTGACCGGTCAGTCTACTCTATTTGGGGGTTAATATCCATTAAAAACATGTTGCATTATATTGATGGTGTAATAGATACAGCACCTCTACCGAGCCCCTTCTGCGAAGCTCGGCACGGTGTACCCCTGTGGTGCGACGCAGTTATTGCGACTTCTTACTTTGAGAGAAAAGTAATTTTTTTATTCGTTCGAGTATAGCCAGTAATAGTTTGTCACATCTTTGTCACGTTATAATAAATTGAACATTAAATATAATAAATTGCACGTAATATACAACAGATTCCTGCCTTCATAGGTTTCAAAATGAACAGATTTTGGCGCAAACATTTTCTGACGGTGTGCACTTAGAGTTTCTTCCAAGGGGATCCGACAGTCCGTGCCACTTGCAAGTCGCAGGTCGAAGCTTCTGATGTTTTGCATAGCCACACATGCCACGACTGAATACCAGGAAAGGCGCGCACTCCCACCCACTCTTCATTTTTGCGCTGACGGAATTCAACAACCTCGTCTTTGTCCAAAAGTGTGAAATTCACTCCTTTTAGTTTTTGGGAAAGACTGTTCACCATGCATTTTGCAGACTGTATGGCCTTTCCTGCGAGCTGTCTCAAGTTGTGAAGCGTTGCTTGGTGTTTGACGAGTCCTCCAACTCCGTCACACGCGTTTTTTCCGTGCCCAGTGGCTGAGAATAGCCATTGTGCTTTGGGAAAAACATTTTTTTGGAATTCATGAAGTTGGAAGCGATTCTTGAAGTGACTGGCGGCACCGTCACTTACATAAGTCAAATGAGAGTACACAGCAAGGTTGTCATCGACCCACTCTCTCACTTTTTGTACAGCCAGACAGGCATGAGCGGAGTCATGGTGCAAGTCGTCACTGATGACGGCAAAACTGTATGTCGACTTTCTAGTAGTCACCACACACGTAAATATTGAGACCTGTTTTTTTTTCCAGTGGTACGCTTGAATCTCGTCAGGAAGGATAACAGTCCAGTTTTCAGCGAAGTCGAAGTGGAAGACAATGCTACCACGCTGCGCGCACTGCTTTGCTTCATAGATGGCTTTGCCTTGCGTCTGTCTGATATGGTTGTGAATGATCCACCTTGAGACAGACACACGAAGCTCCTCCAGAAAAGTGACCGGATCTAAAGTCTTTTTCACGAGCTCGCCTGACTCCCATGCTGCCAAAACTATCTCTTCATCCTCGGAAATGTTGAGTTTTTCGAGTCTGAGAGACTGGCCTTTGGGACAATGGTCACATTCGCCTAAAAGGCACTGGCGCGATGGCGGGTTGCAAATGAATGCAGAGTTCAATTCCGCTGCGTCAAGTTGTGAGCCAGAAGCGTTTTGTAGAGAGGCGACACAGAGGTTGTAGTTTGCGCAGTACACACAGACGCACGCTTCTTGCTGGGGATTGCATTTAACCCATCGGGGTCGCAGGGAGTAAAACTTCGTCAATCCGATGCCGGAGTCGGGATGGTCACTTTTATATACACGAAACGCTTCTCTGATTGACCGTGTCATAAAACGTTTCGGCTTGAGCGTTTTCTGGCCATCGAGCACAACGGAAATGACGTCTTTCTGATTGGGACTCTGCCTAGAACACTCTAACTCGTCTTTCATGTAGTACTCAACCGCTGCAGATATGTTTTCAGGGCTCACCTTACACCTTGTATAGGGATCGGGCACATACCACACGCCGTGGTCCTCCCTTAGCTTCCGGGACCTATTAATGATGTAGATCGATGCCTCTGGGATGATTTTCTGGATTTCATTTCTTGTCAAGGTTGATGGCAGGAGGGTCAGCAATTGACAGCGTTCCCGGGGAGAGGCTGTGGTCGCAAAGGCGCGGCGAATGTTGTCCGCCCACTCGGTGCATGTGGAGCACTTTTGCTCCGACGACCCCGATGCCACGTTTTCATCGTACGCAAGACGCATCCTGGAGCGCAAATTCTCAGTCACAACCTGCTCCAACTCCGTCTGTTTCCTCTTTACATAGGCAGGCCTGTCTCGACTTCTTACTTCACTTGGTGGTCTTAGTGGTGACACAAACGTTGAACGTACGCTGCGGTTGAGGTCTTCAATGGCCTCCTCAGGTGGCATAAAGCTGTCACCGCCCAACTCTGAGCTTCGCAAAGATATTTGCTTGGTGAAATGCGTAAAGCAATTGTAGCACAGGTAGTCCAGCTTGCTCACTTCCATGGAGCTGCCAGACAGGAGAATTCGCTTCAAACAGTCCACATCGAGCTCTCTCACACTGCGAAAATTTCGCTGCCACGGGATCTTCTTCTTGTGCTTTGCAAGGTAATCTGCGCAAAACACTCGCTCCGAGCTGTGTTGTCGCCATAACGAGCTCATTATGAATAAAAAGTCAACACGAAGTAAAGGAACAAAATTGCGGGTTTAAACTGTGGCTGAGCCGGAGTAACGCAGGTTAGTGACAAGTTGAAACAGGGACGCTCCTTCGTTCGAAGCACACAATTATACACAGAACTACACAAATTACTCCCGCAACGAAGCTCCAATCGTCGCAAAGAAAGAAAGAGAGAAAGTCTCCGGGCAAAGGAAATAGACAGCGGTGAAACTATTCAGGGTCGAATGCAGATATCTATGTTTTCTGCTGAAAGGCGTCCTTGAGTCACACCGTCACTCGTATCGGTTCCCCAAAAGAAACGGCGCCTTTTCGCTATCTGCCCAAAACCCTGCTTCCCACTAATCCCTTTTACTTTGAGGGTTTGTCCACATCCAAGCAGATCCTAATCACCGCCGTCCAACTTGGCGGCAACGTTTATTGCTTCCCAACATTTTGGTAGACTCCAGATGGAGAACGAAGAGGGCAACACAGAACGATCACCAACTCAGCGCCGAAAGATTGTTGTCTCTTCCAGTTTATTAGGAAGTCCTAACCACCGACCTTCAGACGCCCGATAGATAGCCTCGCCTCCCCCCCCCCCCCCCCCCTTCCACTTTGCTGGCTCTCCACATGCCAAGACGCCCATCACTAAGCAAGCCGGCCAACCCCTTTCCCTCCCCGTCCCCAAAACAGTTTTCCGACCGACACAGGCAGCCTAAAGTCCTTCCCCACCTCCCAACTTGCCCTTCCAAGAAAATACCGACACCGGATATCTGCAAATGATTCACCCTCTCTGCGATAACAACAACACATTTTTGTATGCTTTAGTTTTTTTTTTCTTTTTTTTTTTGCCGTTTTTTTTTTTCTTCATTTCACGCTTTTTCACACTTTACGGCACGGAAGAAAAGCAAAAAGAAAAAAAAAGAAAACGAAACGTTTAACCAGATTTACATCTAAGCAAACACATGTTGACCCTCCTGCGTCCACAAAACCAAGCAACACCCCACATAATACCCGCCAAAGTGTGGATGCCCAAAGGTTAACTTCAAACACATGAACGTCGAATATATATATATATATATATTCTCTCTTTTCACAAAAGAAGAAGTTGCAATCATTGCGTCGCAACACAGGGACACCCTGTGCCGAGCTTCGGATAAGGGGCTCGGTAGAGGAGCTGTATCCATTGCACCATCAATATGATGCAACATGTTTTTAATGGATATTAACCGCTAGATAGAGTAGAATGGCTGGGTAGAGTTTAAAAAAAAAAAGAACCTTTTTTTTTTTTTTTTAAGTCGCACTGAACATATTTTTATTGCGGTGCTTGTCTCGTGTTTGCTTGCCGAAATTCCCCCCAACCCACGCAATACAGATTTGAATGTTAGGTAATTTACTTCCATTTATAAGTGTCGTATTGATTTAAAATATGACTCTTCTGACTAAAGTATTTCCTAAGATACAGGCCTGCAAAGTTGGGGAAAACAGTCAAACAGCTGAAATTGATGTTTTTTTGTGATTTTTTTAAGCATAATAAACAATAACAATATTTCTTTTGTACTGCTAAGTGCACATAGATTGTGCCTAAAAATTGTGAAACTCACCTAAGAAGTATAACTTCCGTTATTAATCACCAAATTTTACCCCTCCGGCTACGCAAGCAAATGAGACTTTCCACTTCTACGTAATGTGCGACATTTTGCGTCCGACAATTTTTTTTCCTGGGTGAAAAAAATCTTATTTTTTTATTTTATTTCGGACATCGGGAAATAACATATACAATTATGAACCAAATTGAAAAGGTCGACCAGCCACCCTCTTTTCGATCGTGTCTAAAATCACCCTGTATTTATTGTGTAATTTATTCTATATAATGCGCAATTTATTATAACGTGCAAAAGATGTGACAAACTATTACTGGCTATACTCGAATGAATAAAAAAATTACTTTTCTCTTAAAGTAAGAAGTCGCAATAACTGCGTCGCACCACAGGGGTACACCGTGCCAAGCTTCTCAGAAGGGGCTCGGTAGAGGTGCTGTATCTATTACACCATCAATATAATGCAACATGTTTTTAATGGATATTAACCCCCAAATAGAGTAGACTGACCGGTCAGAGTTTAAAAAAAATCGAGAACGGGTTTTTTTTTTTAAATCGCCCTTAAGATTTTTTTATTTTGGTGCTTGTCTCGTGTTTGCTTGCCAAAATCTCCCCAACCCGCACCTAAATAAATTTGAATTTTAGCGAATGTACTTCTATTTATGAGTAGCGTATTAAATGAAAATATGACGTTTCTGACTAAAGTATTTCCTAAGATACAGGCCTGCAAAGTTGGGGAAAAAACGGTCAAGGAGCCGAAATTGATGTTTTTTATTTTTTTTTTTAAACATACTAAACAATAACAATATTTTTTTTCGCATTGCTAAATACATACAGATTATACTAAAATATTATGAAACTCACCTAAGAAGTATAACTTTAGTTATTAATCACCAAAGTTGCCCCCTCCGGCTATGCAAGCAAATGCGACTTTCCACCTCTACGTGATGTACGATTTTTTGCGTTTGACAATTTTTTTTCTGAGTGAAAATAATTCTGATTTTGTTTATTTTAGACATCGGGAAACAACATATAAAATTATGAAGCAAATTAAAAAGGTCGACCAGCCACCTCCTGTTCGATCTTATCTGAAATCACCCAGTCCCGAAGAACAAACGCGCGCGCGCGCGCGCTCGAACTTTGAAAATGGCGGCGGGGCTGCCAGAAGCTCGGCTTGCGCCCGAGCGAAGAAAGAACTCAGCGCAAGCTCGTAGTTTGAGTGCTGCAACGGCGGGCGTGCTCTCGCAATGCTCGATGTTCTTGCAGCCGCGTGTACGCGTGCTACCTTCGCTGCGTCTTGAATTAAAGTGAAACGGAGTCTAGACGTACATTCTTTCACGCGGTCGCGTCTTCTGCGAGAGAGATTCGAGCTGAATAAGTAAATTGAGGCAACAAAGATGGACAAAGTATTAAAGGTCTGTCAAAAATATCGGCTCACCAACGTCGCGCGTTTACGTAAAAAAAAAAAAAAAAAGGTGTTAGTTTTAGTTGCAGTATAATCGAAAATCAGCGCAATTGAAATATAAATATAATTACTTGCATTACGCGGACGATCTGAAATCGATGAACCGGCGCTCCCAGCCTTCCGGAAGACATTGGCTGCCACGGCTGAAACGCTAGGCGTGCCCACGCCGCCGATCTGTACGTTCAATATCAAACGGGCTCCGGAGAGCCGTTTGATTAAACCGGTGCAGTTAGCAACATGGTCGCCGGTTTGAGCAAACGTGCGACAACTTTGCCCAAACGAGTCGCCCATTTGCCCAGACGAGCGACCCGTTTGCCAAATAGGTGACCGTTATGGCTCATACGGGGGACCCCTTTGAGCCATACGGGCGACCCCTTTGACAAACTGGTGACCAGTATGGTTAAACGGTTACAGGTATGGACCCGTTTAGTTTCATATGGGCGCCAAATGGTTTTTTTCAGTAGGGAAGCTCACGGGACAGACACGAGCTAAGGACACGAGGTGCCCGAACTACGAGCTGCACGGAATCTGGAATTCGGCGAAGGGCCCTCGATGGGGTATACTTCGTTTCAGCTTCGGTCCAGACACAGCCAAAACTACAAGCGCGAGCTCCGGGCTTTTAGCATCCCTGCCAAGCGCGCGCGCTCGTGCAGTGCAAGCACTGTTCTGGGCCACATGCTCGCGCTCGTAGCATCGGCTGCGTCTGGACCGAAGCTGAAACGGAGTATAGTCAAAAAGGACAGTGTAAACATTGTAAATAAATATGTAGAGTGTGATTTACCGAGCCTCCGCTCCTACATAATCTTGTATTCAAACACAGTAGACTTTGCAACCCAAACAAACGGCGCGCACCACGACAGAGACAGCATCGGCCGCAGCGATACTCTTTTACTGATGATGGCTAGCGACCTTTACGAGACTTTCCGAACAGCCTCCGCCCTCACCTAACGTATATCGGGACTGGGCAGTTCATCGATTAACTTTCAGATTATTCAAGTAATGCTTTAATTACAATTTTTTTTTGCCGGTTAACTGGAGTTTTGTGTTGGAGAAAGTCAACAAGGAGTAAAAAATGCCTGCTTCAATGCTTTTGACGTCTTTATTTCTTTTGTGACACAGGCTTGCACGGTGAACCACTTCAGCGTGCTTCTCATTTCGCCGAGGGTGATTGCACTGTTTAAGTATAAATAATAACTAAAAAAATACTCCATTTTAAAATGCTTAACTTCCGCGTTCATATTTATGTAGGACTCACAATGTGAAGTTTAGAATGGGAATGCAATATGGCCATTTATGGCATACTAAAACCAATAAAAAATGTGTAGTTTTAACCTCTTTCACGCAATATGACCGGCGAAAAATCAACATACGGATTTATTGATTGATTAGTCTATTAAAGGATAGCGATCAGCCCGATTAATTTTCTAATCAAACCACAGACCCACTCAAGATTCAGTGCTTTATGAAAGCCATGGTTTGTGCGAGATAACAAAAATATGTGGGACCAGCGATTGTATACAAGCCAACACAGTAAGATTATGGAAGCTTCCGACTTAATAATAATCGCTTTGCTGAATTTTTACGCTTGGGAAACGATACAAGACAACCTTTAATAAGAAGAAACGGCAACAAAAACATAAAACATTTAATAAGGAATGTCAAGCTCAGCCTGGAACGGGCTTGCGTCGTCGAGATCCATGCTTCTGAGCGTGCGCCCGTAGCAGACGACGCACGGCGGTATCCCCGCTTTCGCCCGTTTCCTATTTCGGCCGCACGGTGGCGACACGGTTGGATCTCGAGGCGAATACCCGCTCTTCACTGCTGTGACGTCAGGGGAAGAGAGGCATGCAGGTCGAGCGGGTAGTGTAGAAATGGACTATGCCTTGGATTTGTTCTGTGCTTCTACGTGAGTGCATCAGCGACCTTCCAGAGCATTCATTTGACACCATAAAATTGTTTTAAATCACTTGGGAACAAAGCCTAGACTGCAAAGGGGGAGCCTCTGTTTTCCGTTGACATCACTTGTTAATAGGTGCCAATATACTTTCACTTAAAAAAAAAAAAAACAAGGAGAGGACTACGATTGTGAATTCTAAAACTTCGGCAAAACATTGTTTTTGCTCAATATTGCTGTTTTTATTCCAGCGATGATTGTTGGTGCGTTACACAATTTTTCGAGTAGATCGGGGACTATGAAGGAAACGCCGAAGTACCACTTTTAGCTAAAGCGAGCAATAGTTGAGCATTTAAGTTTCAAGGTTCCATTATAATACCGCAGAATAATATAGGAGAACAAGTTTTTGACCACTTCAAGATTCCCGATACATAAATATTTAGACGGAGACGATTCAATATGTCAAGCATGCGACAAAAACACTGAATGTGCAGTTACTTCAGTTTTAATTGAATTACCACCACTGTAGAAAATTTTAATTATCACTCGTAGTAGGGACCACAATGACTAAGTAAAAAAGCAAAGTTGGCTCAAAAACTCTTCCGACCAAGCGTGGCGTGATTACAAAAAGACACTGACAAGTTACTACTTTGTAAAAAACGTTCGTTGTCTTCATTCATTTTTTTTTTTTTTTTTGCTGAAAGTGTTATGGATGCTAGCCGCTCACCCAACCAATGAACCGCCTCGCTTTCATTTCTCGACTGCGCCTTCTTCTTGTGAGCTTAAGCAGGATAGCGTGAGCACGTCGTGAAAGATTGGCGTACGACTGGCCAAAGAGTACGTAGCTTCCATTGCACTTTAAGCATAGGGGTGAAATTAACATGGCTGGGTATTCCGAGTATCGTCACAATCTATAGTCTCAACAAAGCGCATATTTTTATTTATTTATTTATTTTTAATAAGGTCATTTCATACTTACTTTCCATACCGAAAAACCAAGTATAACGTCGTTTCCTTTTATGAATTATGGAAATGAAAAAGGAACTGCAGTTGTTTTTGGAGATATATAATCAAGAATGCAGACACAGGAATAATTTCTGAACGCCTGAAATCCTGATAAAATCCAGATAGGTTTGCAGTTCCAAAATCCAGATGGTGAAACTTTATACTGTTTCTTTTATTCGGTAGCGTTAATTTCAACCTCCGATAGATTACAGCCCCAGTCCCGTCAGAGGTCAGTTAGGAAACCATTTGCAATTGATCTGATATCCGCCTACCAAGGAGAGCATTCATATAATGACGCCAGGGTAATATACCGCGTGGCATCGAACTGACTCCTGGTGGGAAATCGCGGCTCATATTTTTAAGAATAGTTCACCACAAGGTGATAATTGATATGAATAATTCCTGCACGCCAGTGCACATTGAGATATATCAAACAAAACCGCTTGGTTAAATTTTACATACATTGATAGCTTAATTTCATAACATTTACTAAAGTACAGTAACCAACCTGGTAAATAATATATATTGGCAGAACATACCTACTGCTACTACTAACAGAAATAGTGCGTGTGATCGCAATATTCGTACTCTAACTAATAACATAATATTATTAAACATTTATTATGATAGACATTATTTGTGCAAACAAAAATTAACAGTGTTCACTAGGGTACAGTAAAAGTTGTAAAATGGCTTATGACAAGTGGTTGGGTATATATACTTTCGAAATATTTGAAACAAATGTGCAGATATGGCCATTTACTCATGCTTAGACGTTCAATAGCAAACACGGACGTTCAAGAGGTCACATGTACGCGTACTAAAAAAGTAACATGTATACGTTCTCAACTCTACAGTAAGGTGTTTCTTAACCTGTTTTATTAATATTTACCGTTAATCATACCAACATAACAGTAATCATAGTGCTGAATATTTGCACTTTGTTTGTATTTGTAATTATTTGTGCGCGTTAACTGTCGCATATTCAGCCTGTACAAAGGGTTTTGATATACTGTTACGCCACTGCGGAGTGAAAAACTGTACTGACTGCTTCCCGCGCAGAAGGGATCACTGTCCGCTGCGACAGCTTACAAAGTAACGTTCCAACATAATTCCCCTTCACGCTCATGCAAGCCTGCCGCCGAATGGCCCATGAGCCCATTCGCATGCACACGTGCACGAGGGAGCCGATGAACACTTTTTGCATGAAGGTGTTGCTTCTTCATATGCCGGAACCATCGCGAAACGCAACTGCCTGGATAATTGGAAATGAAATAAAAATCGATTGAAGTATTGTTTTGCGGTTCGGTCGACTGAGTTATCCGCATACTCACGTGGGCGCAGTCCGAATGTTTGTGAAAAAGTTTGTTAGACCCTGCAATGAGCCTGCGAGGAATTATGGCTGGTTCACACTGTTGCAATCGTTTACGACCGAGGCCACCAAAAGGTTTTTTTAAGCCGTTTACGGCTGTCATTGCTGCTGGACGGCACGGTCGTCAGCCGTCACAAGAGGTTTAATAACAGGTAATGTCACACTCGGTCGTAGCCGGCTGCAACATTGTGAAACAGCCCTTACCCTCTAACAAACAGCATCATACCAAAGGGCGTCAACAATTCCTCTGTTTTATTAACAAATATATCGAAAAGGAGTTTTGTTCTGAGAGCGCTGGTCTTAGGCTCTCGTTTGCGGCTTGACCAGCATCGACGTCGGTGCAGTCCCACGTTGCATTCGGGTCGTTTCACGTAATAGCGTCACACGTGATGACACGTGGGACCTCACGAGGGCAAAATTCCCATATCTAAAATTGGACGAATATTTCCCTCACAACTTAGCAAAAACGTTTACCCTCGTGTCGTCACACGTGACGTCACATGTGACGTCACGCGAGGTCAGACGGGACGTCACTAAAGCTAGGGAAATCTTCAGTAAATGTAGCGGGAAACGGTTTCCCCTAAATTTGGCGGAAAAAATTTACCCTCGTGACGCCACACGTGACGCTCCATTTTTGCCCCCCCCCCCCCCCATTCTGCTCCTCAAGAGCTGCGCTCTAATTGTGTATTACTGAGAATTGTAAATGTGTTTATTTTCTTTTTTTAAGTCGTTGTGAAAGTTTATTTTTTATTGCGCTCCTACCGGAGAGCAGCCTACAGCAATGAATCGGGACACAGCAGTATTTTCGGTGTTCATATAATGTAACCAAGAACGATTGAATAAATCTGTTTTGATTGTTTTGTATCAGAGAAAACCTCGACTAGACATTTCTGAGTATACCCAAACGTTCGTGAGCATTCTGACAATTTAAAAACGTGTTTATTTTAAGATCAAAAGTAAATGACATGAGTGCATTCTTAGTAAGTGTCTTTGGATTACTGGTTTTGTAGACAGAGCAGCTCGCCCAGAAAAGCTAGCGGTAAATCGAACGGGAGTAACCAAGCAAATGCAATTTACTCAATTACATATGCAGGGTACAAATACAGCTGCATGACACAGTCTTTCTTTAATATGAATATAATATATTGCCAGCTTACGTAAGTAAAGTTAACATTATACGAGAAAAGAGTCAAAGTACAGGCTAGCTGGTGGAAGTCAACCATTTCGTCGTTTACCCTGAGACTGGGGGGTTTTTCGAAGAGAAGAAGTAGCAGAAAAAACAGACAGGTCTCAAACTCAGCTATACGTTTATTTCAACAACTTCCTCTTATATAGTTCGTTTTCGTCGTCAACAACCAATCACATACGACTTGTCCTTTGCACCGTGACTTTTCAGGTTCCACTCTATCACAAAAGAAGCGGACACTCCCAACGTTTCCAAGTTTTCTGCTACTTCTTCTCTTCGAAAAACCCCCCAGTCTCAGGGTAAACGACGAAATGGTTAACATTATACTTTTTTTTTGGGGGGGGGGGGGGTGGGTTGAGGAGCTGGGGGGGAGGGTAAATAAAAATATATTTTCACCTTTAGCGTCTTGGTGTAAACAATATACCTTGCAAGGCTCGCAGACAGCCCATATGACTTCGCATTCAGCGAACAATACCTCCCCCCTCCCCCACTCGCTTCCAACTTATGCATGATGAAGCATTTTGTCTCTAATAGCGGCAGCCGGACCAAAACCGTGAAAGGATGGAGGACGGAAAGGTGCAAAGAAGGGGACGTTAAGATATCGGCAAGCCAAGCGTTCATATCTCGCTTAAGGCTAATATGACACGTGGCGTAAAAACATAAAACTAGGCCGCCTTCTCCAGGAGTCTTGGCCATGCATATTGGGGATGTTGTCGATTGACGAAACAGATTCGCACTTATGCTGTGATAATTAATATTTATTGTTTTGCTTGCATTGTGCCTAAAAGAATTGTAGATTTTTTTTCTAGTGCAAGCTACAGGTAATTGAAGATGTTCCGTGTGGACTTTCTTTGATATTTCTTCTAGGATGGTCTTTTTGCCGTCAGTGCAAGGCACCTTTGGTCTTTCGCCCTGTAACAAAAAAATTTATAATAAACACAAAAATACAGTTAAATGTGGCGATAGTTCAGCAACATCACAGTAGATAAAACATAAACTCAGTAAATGTATCAAATAGGCTACATTATGATAAGCGACAGTAACACTAAAGACTGCAAAGGGAATACTGGTTGTTTTAGTGATTAAATGCATGTTTTAAAACCATTAAATCTACATTTATATGGTTTGGGCACGTGGTTTTTATAGACGTGGGGACATAATATGGAAGGATAGTCGTATCTAAAAGTGGGATGATTAAGTAAAATTTCTTACGTAGGTTTATAAATATTAAAAATAACCATATCAATCAATGTAGAAATTTTCTAAGCGCCATTAAAGAGAACTAACTCAGTAAATGAAAAAAAAAAATTGCCAGCGACCTTCGTTTTTAAAGTCCTGTTACGCACGAAAACATTTAATGATAATTGGTGAGAAAACTGTAGTGTCACGTAAAGTACATTTGTACATGGTTGTAAAGGTTTACGTGACCTCAGGTCACGTGATGTGGACTTCCTCCACTAAATTTAGAGGAGAAACGGGTTTGGTGTCTGGGACACAAGACGTAAATTTTCGCGCTAAATTTAACGGGTAATTAAAATGATACAATGGTCACGTGCCGTCAATATGCCCAAGGTGTATAAGCCGCGTGACCTCAGGTGAAGGAAATTTCCCCGCTAAATTTAGCGGAAAATGCTCGGACGGATAGCCAAACTTTAGGGAATGTGGGTTAGTGTTAAAAAGCATGTCATGCTTTAAACAATATTTGGATTGCGTTGAAAGCACGCAAGTGCGCTAAACTTGCCCCTCGTGCAACCAGCGCTGATAAAACAATGTGAAATGGCGACTAATAGATTTCTAACGATCCTCGCGGGAGCGTTTTTGAGCCTAGAGCCTTGCTTGTCTTCCGCAGGTGGTAACTTGGCGCACGACCGCGCTTCCCAGGCCCTACGACTGTTTTATAATATTGAGTGGCTTAGAAGTTTTCGATGACACTCTGCAAGTTTGTCAATACAATTATGTAATAATTTTTAGAAATTAAAATTTTATTTAACGAATCTTAGTTAACTAGCGAACTTCCAGACAGGAATATCCTCTAAAGTATGTCCCGGGCATTGATAGCTCATTTGTACAAACTGCATCTTTCTAGCTATGACGGTTTTTTATATCTCTGTAAGGCAAATACATTTTTGTAAAATTGTCGAGTGTTGCCAGTAAGACCAAAAATTACCGAAAATAGGTGGTTCAGGAAGAAAAACAAATCGGGAACAAACAGACAGTTATAGCGGAAATGAAGGAATGTAAAAAAGAACATAGTAATTAGAAAACTAAATACCTATCAGGCGATAATAAAGCCACTTGCTATTAGCAAACCCTTGGTGAACGTTATGCGAAGTAAAGAAATCAGCAAACACCGGAACATGGGAAGCGAGGGGGTGCACTACCGTTACCACTCCTTCAGCAGGCGCAAAACTAACAGTCCGATAATCCTGATTATAATAATATTATCCTAGTTTTGACACAGCCAGCTTTTTGTTTTCTGCAGCAGATGTAGAAACCTTAGCGCACCTTCGGTCTCTCCGCGAGTTTTTAGTATTTCTAAAATCCAAATGATTATAACGATTGCATACTACAACACTCTGAATACCAAGTGGACTCGTGCCCTTTTTTCAAAACATCTTTAAATTCAAACCCTCTGCTTCTGTAGTACAGAGTGTTCACTCTAGATCTTTTTTTTAAAATTTGTTAGTGTTCGATTTGTGTTAACATGTGTGGCCCCGAATATTCAAAGCATGAGATGCCCATAAATGCATACGCTCAACAAACAAACAATATAAAATATACGCAAAAAAATATTTTTTCTCGACAGCGAACAAACAATTAGGGAGCTGGACTGATGTCGACTATCTAGAAAGGGCGCACACATAAATGAACAAAACGCTTAAAGAATGCTTTGCCGTTGGTGCTCAGTGTGCTTTAAGCGAATGGTGGTGTACTTCGCCCTATGTTTGCATAAGGAGAGTGGGTTGGCTAGAGTACTCGCTATGGCGGGTTACTTCATATGGTGCATTGCACCATTCAGTTTGTCTCTTTCGTGAAAACAAGCAACCTGTATTTTTGTGCTGTGAAAATATTCTTGCACCTATTTATCATTCAGCCAGTTCTATATTCAAATAAGTGATGGGAACATAAAGTATTTTTTGTCACAAGTACTTGATAAATGCTTCCAAATATTTTTGTGCTTCTCTACAACCGAATTCAATCTCTCTCCTCTTTCAAACGCAACAATTCCTGAGAAAAGTTTGCCTGGTATGAGAATCGATTATTGAATGCGCCAATAACTTTAACTAAAAAACACGAGACTTGAATTATCGCGCTTTGGTGTAGTTTCTATTCTTATATTCATAACGCAAATATCAGGTTTAGGGCACAAGATGGCCCTAAAAATCGCAAAACACATGATAAAGAAACAAGAGTCTAACGAACACAGAAAGGCGGTGCGTATAGTGACGTCCGAACTGCGCTATATCAGGAGAAGTTAACCTTTACAATAATTGTCTTCAGTATAGTTACCCATTTTACTTGTTTTTTAACATTTTTAAGTACAACAATTAAAATTACTGAACGTTGTTTAGCGATTTTTTGTTTCGTCCGCTTCTGTTTCTAAGTTATCCGTGTCGGTATATGTTTTGGTGTCTGCAGTAGGTTGCGAAAGAGAATGTCAGCTACGATTGTCCACCAAACTATACCAGACTGTAACGAGACATTCCCGAGGACACTTCAACTTAAAAGAAGCGTACTACGCTAAACAATGCCCCGTCACTGTCGGTCTCGTGATTGACTAGGACTTAAACAACATGTCCTGAGCTCACAAACATGGTAAAATTTCGTAACTACTTCGCTCGTTGCAGAAGATATTAGAAGCCATTTAAACTTTTTATAGGTGCTCCACTGTAAAAGATTTTTTAAACACAATTTTGCATTGAACTTTAGGCTTTATTAATCCGAATAAATTAGTAAATACACTGAAACACCAAACATTCAGCCCTTTCTTTCTTCAGACAAAACTCCTTTTAAAAGATTCCCGTGTCCAAAACGCGTCCCCATTTTATGGCCAAAAGCATAAAAATTAGAAACAGAAGGTAGCTTTTAGATTTTCCATACATTTCTTTCCAGAGAATTTAAGTTAAAATGCTACAAACACTTCAAATGTGCTAAACCCGAGGCCGACCACAAAAAAAAAAAAAACAGAAAAAAGGAAAACACACAAATGTATTAATGCGCGGTCAACGCTAGGAGCGTACGAGCCAATCAGACACATTAAACGTGCAGTGCCACAGCGCTCATCGCCATTTTCTGTGAGTGTTTTCGCCTACTTATTCAACCCAACTCAAAAACTGTGCCGTGACGTTATGGGTTTAGTCCGCCATTGAACAAGAATGGCGCAGCTCCCACAGAGGGCAGTCTTTCGAAAAGGCTCTATTGGACTTCACGGCTAAACTATAAAGCTGTACGAAGGTGTATAAAGGTGTACAAAAATCTGAAAGTGTAAATTTCACACAATGTTAAGAGTTTACAGTTAAGTCGCCAGCTGCTAAGTGCTAACCCATTTCGTCCTTTTCTATGTCGCCACCATAAACACTAAGTTACTAAATGGCTTAGCACAACACTAAAACTACATCGCTTTTTCGAAAAAAAAATCCTGACTTAGTAAAAAAAAAGCCTGCATACACGGGTGCAAGATTTGTTGGAATGTCGACGCCACGGAGACAGTGGTATGATACACTGTCAGACCTTACGCAAGATTGCGGCTAGATTTGCATCTGGTGTTTGTTTCCTGTTTGAATTCTGCGTACTTTGACGTACATAGCGCACTCTCATTGCTTTCAAATTTACTTATGCTTGCAAATCTGTTAGTGACAAACACTACTGCAGAGAAACAAAATCTAACCTGCCAATAAGACAATGATAATCTCAAACCATCAACGTCGCTCGCCTTATTCCCTTTTTCACTTTTTTTTTTATTCTGACATTCTGTAGAAAAACAGAGCAGCATTGATTTTAAGAAAAGTAAGGTTATAACCGGATGCTCAGCGAGTATCCACTATCTTGGAGAATTGTATGTGCGAGCAATATATCATATCTTACATTAAGCAGTCCTTCATCTCGTTATGGGCACAGTGAGAAAATGCAGAGCGTCCTGGCATATTTATGCTTGGGGCCATCACATATCCTGAACCCAGGCCGCAGTCAAGACCATGATTTCCACCATGTTCTCCTTCGTGTTTCATTCCCACTCTGCATGTTGTAAAAAAAGAAAAGGCAGGAGTAAAAGCAATAACAGCATATCACCTAAAACGATAAGTCCTATGTACGGTACTTTTAACTATAATCTCAAACCGAACAGGCACCCGATTCGAGACCGATGTCAGAGAGCGGAATTGTGTCGAACTGGAACAAGATCGATACCGCAGTCGAACATCGCGCTCCCGGAGACCAATCGACCGTTTTGCTCTTTCTTTACAGTCGATGGATTAGAAGGGTTTTATGAGGCATTGTTTTCAATTAAATATCATCTGACTGTCACATGACCTTCGCGAGTGGCAATGGGATGAGCATGTGCGTAGTCTAGACGTTCGCAGCGCTGGACTGCAGGGATGGCTCATTGCGGTCCCCGGAGTCCATTGCACGGCTAAACATAGTAAGGTTTTAAACACTCAATGAAAAGTTTGTTTGCATATATATTTTTGCAAAGATACAGGCTTCAAACCGCCTCCATCCGCCTCACCACCCTGGCACTCTAGTCAAACACGTCGCCGATCGGACATTTGGAGAACTCAGGACAACCGACCGGTATGTTTTTATTGCAACTCGTTCGGTCACGTTCTCCGGTACTGCGGACGCCGCATCGCGATACTTACCCGCCAGCCCCTAACAACCAGTACAGCAATAACTCCGGAAACCGCCGCTCTTCCTATGACCACCGCCGCAATGATAACTCCTCTTTCCGGCCCTTCCCTGCTTCTTGCGCATCCTATTCAGACAAATTAACGCCGGACAAGTTCTTCATGACCGCCGTTCGCCCAGCCCCGTCGCGCCGGCAGAGTCCCGCCGTGGTCGTTCACCGTCAGCCTATCCTGCTCGCCTCCGCTCAGTTTCGCTCTTCAATGATCCTATTCCTTCCCCCTCGCACCAGTGAAACTAAACCCCGGAGCCTGCATCGACAATGAAGGTCAGGCTGCATTTTCACATATTATAGAAAATCCTCCGTTTCTTGGACCGACGAACGTAGCTGTAGAAATAGGACGACAAAACTTTCACGCTTCGGTGGACATGTTATAGGCGCTTGCCCGAAGTCCTCACTCCCCTCTCTGGGGGGCACCTGTTGCGTATGAAAAATGGCGAACTGGTGCAGCCGCTCGGATCTTGTACAGCATCATCTTGTACAGCATCATTGCAGGTGGGCCGCAACCTATATGTGGTAATGTTCACCGTGCTCTCGAGCTGCATCACAGGCGTCATTCTTAAATGGGATTTTTTATCTTCAGCCGCCGCTTTCATTTACTGCGCCACTCGTGAAATTCACCTTAATTCCACCGACGACCCCAGTCCCAATTCTGATGCGTCACTCGCCGCTCTTCACACCGACCATGATTTATTCCTACCACCTCAGTCGGCCGTCGCTGCAACACTGGTCATGACAAAACCAGTTCAAGGAACTGTGGGCCTCATTGAACCTATCGATACCTGTTTTAATAAGAAAGGAATCGTCATTACCTATGATGTCGCCACAATCACAGACGACAGATGTCACATCTGAAAAATGAACACTTCGATGCAGCGCCAGATCCTTCCCCGAGGTAGCCGCGTTGCCACTCTTCAGGTGCATAATGAAGACGACTTTGCTGCACTTGCCCCCGCATTCCCCTGTACCAAACCGTTGACTGAAAATAATTCGAGCGAAGCAGTAGAGAAGGTGATGGCTTAACATTCATTGAAGCCAAGCGACACCAGACGCGCTTCCTCCTAACTTCATTCAGAGATTTTTTTCGATTCCGGGGGCCATGTGTTAACCCATACCACACTTGTTGAGCATCACATCGATACTGGCGACTCCCCTCCACTCCGAAGCAGACCACACAGAGTATCTGCCCCAGAATGTAGAGTGATTCAAGATCACATCACCGACATGCTAGAATAAACTGATTGAACCTCCATCTAGCCCCCCGTCCTCCCCCGTGGTGCTTGTCAAAAAGAAAGACGGCACCTGGCGCTTCTGCGTGGACTATCGCCGCCTCAACAAAGTGACACAAAAAGACGTATACCAACTGCCCCAAATAGATGATACCCTCGACACGCTACAAGGGTCGTCCTACTTTCCATCCATGGATCTTCGAAGCGGGTATTGGCAAGTTCCTCCTGCGTCCACTTACAGGCCTAAAACAGCGTTCATAACACCTGATGGCCTTTACCACTTCAAGGTCATGCCGTTCGGCCTCTGCAACGCGCCTGCGACATTTAGCGCAAGATTGACACCCTCCTCCTTGGCCTTACCTGGAACATTTGCCTTTGTTACCTCGACGATATTGTTGTCTTCTCTTCTACCTTTGACGCACACTTATCTCGGCTTCGTACAGTCCTCGACTGCATGCGTACTGCTGGCCTGCTATTAAATTTCAAGAAATGTACTTTCGTTACCCATAAAATCAGTCCTCGGCCACTTGGTCACCGCAGACGGTATGCGACCGGACCCAGAAAAACTGCGGGCGGTATCGCGATTCCCTGCCCCACAATGCATCAAGCACTTACGGACATTCCTGGGTTTGTGCACCTACTTCAGAAATTTTCTTCTGGAATTTTCCAATATTACTGAGCCTCTCAATCACCTTCTACGTAATGGCATCGCTTTCACATGGGGTCCAAACCAACCAACAAGCCTCCTTTGAACGCCTCAAGACGGCCTTAGCCTCGGCTCCCGCTCTTGGCCACTTCGCCGAAGGTCAAGCCACAGAAATCCGAACTGACGCCAGTGGCCATATAATAGGCGCTGTTCTCGCCCAAGCTCACAACGGCCAGCAGCGCGCCATAGCATACGCTAGTCGAACGCTAACCAAAGCTGAACGCAACTTTTCTACTACCGAGAAAGAATGCTTAGCCGTCATATGGGCTGTATCCAAGTGTCGCCCTTAATTATATGGCTCCCCATTCCGTATTGTATCTGACTACCACGCCTTTTGTGGGGTGGCTAGTTTGAAAGATCCCTCCGGACGTCTCGGCCGCTGGTCATTAAAGCTCCAGGACTACATCTTCACAGTCGATAACAAATCAGGGAAGCGGCACCTCGACGCAGACAGCTTTTCTCGATGTCCGCTTCCAAACGACGCGCACCTTCCTCCTCATGCACAAGGTCCAGATGACACAGCAACTCTAGACAACATCGATGTGGCTACAGTGCAACTCTCGGACGATTCTCTGCAACCTCTGATTCATTATTTGGAAGGCCAACCAACATCGTGACCTCAACGCACCACACGACGCGCCCGTCTATTCACTCTTCCTAGTGACATCCTTTATAGACGGAACTACGAGGCCCAAGGATGACTATGGCTCCTTGGAGTTCCAAGAAACTTGGAAAAGAAAATATTAGCTGCAAATCACGAGGACCCCATTATCTAAAACTTATTATCTAAAACTTATCTCAAAATCAGTGAAAATTTTTTTCTGGACCGGCATGCACCGTACTATTAATAAGTATATGCGCGCATGCCATTTATGTCAAGCAAACAAAACGACCAACAACTGCACCTCCTGGACCACTCGGGCCGCTTTCTCCACCAAGCCACCCATTTCAGCGCATAGAACACGACTTCCTCGGTCCGTTCCCCCAGTCACAAGAAAAGAGTCGATAGATAATTGTAGCTATCGACAACCTAACCCGGTATGCCGAAACGCACCGCTCCCCGCCGCCACAGCTCTTCATGCAGCCCATTTTTTTCCTTCATTCCGTCCTCCTTCGACATGGCGCCCCCAAATCTATTATCACGGACCGCGGCATGCCGTTTATAGCAAGCCTTCTTCGAGAATGCTGCCGCCTTGTGAACACAATTCATAATGTCACCACTGCATATCATCCACAAACAAATGGCTTGGCGGAACGGTTTAATCACAGTCTGACCGACATGACATCCATGTATATGACAGATGCCCAAGACAACTGGGATTTAATTTTACCATGGGTTACATACGCCTACAATACCAGCCGTCAAGCCACCACCGTTCACTCTCCGTATCACCTCTTGTATACACGCGAGCCACTGTCTACAATGGGCACGCTTCTGCCATACATAGACGATTCTTCTCTGGACGTTTACACCCAAGCCATCGTCTACCGCCGGGAAGAAGTTCGGCAACTTTCCCGCATACGAACATTAGAATCAAAACAGAACAAATTATTCGTCACGCCGAGATCCGCACTGCGTTACCTACAATATTGGTGACGAGGTTCTCATTTGGACGCCCTCTCGCAAGCCTGGAAAATGCGAAAAGTTCCAAAAACAATTCAGAAGCCCCTTTCGCATCTCTCGCCAACTGTCCCCAGCGAACTATGAAGTGACTCCAGTCATTCCGCCCCGAGACAACCGCTCTAAACCTACTGATATCGTCCACGTCGCCCGGCTGAAACGCTACCCCCGCCAAGTCCCCTAGCAGCATGGCCGGCGGACCGGCCCTTTGTCAACGGGGAGATAGCTGTTAGGAAGGAAGAGGAAGTGAGGCTAAACCAAAAAGGCCCCGCGCATCTCGGGCAGGAGCGGAAAGCTACAACGATTCTCCTGGCGACATGATCATAGTCAAATCTCTCTTCATTGTAATAAACTCATCTATTCACCGCGAGAGCCTGACAATATATATATATATATATATATATATATATATATATATATATATATATATATATATATATATATATTGTGTTCCTACAATGTAACCAGCACTTCCATGCGTATTCCCTGTGTGAGTGATAGGCGCGGTAACCTGAAGCAGTTAGTGAGTGTTGAGTAAACAACTATACATGCGTTTCTAGTTCTATGATGTTATAATATTTCGAAAAATAAAGCTTTCTTTTGGTGTGCTGAAAGCATCATAATCCTCGCCAAAAGCTGCCGAAAATGCATGGGAGAAAGCAGTGTGTCGTCGTAATTGACGCAAGCTCAGACTTTGTTGATGTTACTTCTGGAGTGCCACAGGGTCAATGCTGGGACCATTTTTATTTATTGTGTTTAATAATGATAGAGCATCTACCATTAACTTGCCTAAAAGCTGTTTGCGGATGATTGTGTTTTGTGCAGCGGGGTTGACAATGTTAGTGGAACGTCATTTTTACGGTTGTTTCTGGATAGAATATCGGATTGGTGCAGGATTTTGGAGTTAGACTTGAATGTGTATAAATGTGTGCAAGTCATTTTTGGAAGGAAACGTAACCCTGTCCCATCACGTTATTTTATTGATAATCATAAATTATGTAATAACACTGATGTTAGATAATTTAAGATTACCTTGTCAAGCAACCTTTTTGTAATATCCATGTCATTGAAACTGCTGAGGCCAGCCGAACTATAAATTTTCATATTCAAATTTTCGTGATGTTCCACATAAAGTAAGGGAGACAGCCTACTGTTGTTTGGTTAGACCAGCACTGGAGTACGCATGTGTTTCGTTTGATTCCCACCAAACGTACATTCCAGATAAGTTTGAGAAACTCCAAAACCGTGCGGCGAGATTTGTAACAGAAAATTATAGAAGAACCAATAGCCTTACCAAGATTAAAAATGTACTTTGTTAGGAAAGTTTGTTGTTAAAACGAAGAGATTTTAAATTGAGGTTACTGCTCGCCATTTTTATCCATTTGACAGGTATTGATGAAAGAAAATACACAGAACAACCTATTATTCAAATTGTGTAAATCATACAAGGCAGATAAGAAAAATTTTCTGTAAAAAAGATTAAAAAAAGTTTTTTTTTTATTTCCACACGCAATCGCTCAGTGGAACCTGTTACCCGAGTCTTTTTAGTAATGAAGCCGTGGGACCATATAAGTCAGGAAATGGTTTTTATTTTTAATGTAGCTGTTTATTTTTTATCGTTTACGTATTCTCCTTCATGCGAGACAGGATGTGTATTCAAGTGTTCTGCCCTTTTTAGTTTTTTATTAAGCGTATGAATTCATGAACTGTACCTGCTATTTTGACGAAGTTTCGGCGCTGCAGGTTTTCTTTTGTAAATAAACAAATAAAAAAATACAAATCTTCCGAACCGGAAACTTAACAAAATTGAAATAAAAGATGGATTGATATAAATTATTTAACGTAATATTTTGCTCTGGTCGTTCTTCCTGTGGGTTAATAGGCTATGCAGCGTATATGATATTAATATTCCAAGAATGAAAAGGGTATTTAAATTAGTCCAAGGGCGAAATGTTATTTATCTAGGGTTGAGATCAGGCATTCGAAACGAAATACTTACTGGTGACCCAGTTCATGGGCTATAAGTCGTGCAGATGATTCATCGCTTAATCCCTGAACCGATTGAACGGTTACTTTGTTTCCTTTCGAGCAGACACCACAGATATTAGTGCATCCTGAAAATATATTTCCTTATATCAAACACTGTACTATCAGTAGAGCTGTTTTGATGTTTTGAGAATCGCGGAAGTCAACTTCATGCAAAGGCCGGGTGAGCTCAAGAGTGCGTCGCGGGGATGGTGGGGTATTCAAATATAAAGAAGGGCGGCTAATAGGTATGCTCATTGAATTATGTTTACAGTTCAGCACAGTACTGTCTATAGCACGTAAAATAGAGTATATGCGTATACATATACAGGGTGTTTCAAGAAACATCAACAAATTCGATATTGCGAAAACTACGCGTCGCAACAAAAGAACGCTTGGGTAGTTTTGGTCCTGGGCCAGGGGCTTATTTAGAAAAATTATTAAAGTCCGGTATAGTTAGATTGTTAATTATTACTGCGTAATTAACTTTTTAATAGTATGTTTAAGGGCATGGTTTCAATTAGAAAATTGCTCAGAGTCATGAAAAAACACTAAATCAACAAGTTGCAGAACGATAGAAGGCACGCGAGCATTTTACGGTTTTGTGAAAAACCACACAACTTCGACGGGTCTTTAAGTTTCGGTTTTGCAATCAGAGCGTATCTCGGCCCCGACGGCACCGCGCCCCGTGGAGAAATAATGAAACCGGCCTCCGCTGCGTCGCGCGATGACAGCGCAGCAGAGGTTGGTTGCACAATCTTTCCACGGGCCGCGGTGCCGCCGAGGCCGAGATGCGCTCCGATAGAAAACCGAAACTTAAAAAACCCGTCGAATTTGTGCGGTTTTGTAGATGATTCGCGTGCCTTCTAAATGCTTTGTTTTAAATGTTTCGCGTGCCTTCTATTGTTCTGCAATTTGTTGATTTTGTATTTTTTTATGATACTGAGCAAGTTACTAATGAAAACTACGCCCTTAAACACAATATTAAAAAAGTTAATTACGCAAAAATAGGTAACCCCCTAATTATCCCGGAATTTAACAATTTTCCTATATAGGCCCCTGGCGCAGGACCAAAACGACACCAGCCTTTTTTTTTACGACGCGTAATTTTTGCAATATTTAATTTGTCCACTTTTCGTGAATTACCCTGTTTATATATGTATATATATAATGTATATATATAATGAAAAGATATGCAGATGCATCAACTGTATTGGCACGAATGACCCAAAACTTCACTAAACCGCTGCATGTCAAAATGAACGCCGGCGCCAGTATTTCAACTCTGGGCCTCTCACTGTCCGGGTGGGTGTGCTAACAAAAATCACAGACATCGAAATTCTAAATACAAATATGGCAGGATTTAACGTACCTACTACATTATCGTTTTGCGGATCAGGTGGTATCCTGAGGAAAAAAAGAAAACGAGAGAGAGTAGGTTAGTTAAACGTATTTCTTGAAACGAGAAATACCGTTCGCTGGGAAATGATAATCACACATATCTGGTCAATATTACGGCTGTTTGCTAATTTCCTATAGGGGCTAATGTAATATATGTTATGCATCAATATTTCCACCCATGAACACTCGTTGTTGGCACTGGGCTTTTTCACGATCAGAAAGTTCTGTTTAGGTCATAGTCTATAAATAACCTACGTATTTTTGAAGGCTCAGTTTCTGTCCAAATATACCAGATGCCAAGAATCCAAACATTGACGCTGGTACCGGATGCAGAGAATTTATGCCTGGCCGTTGGGACCCAATGCCTACGTTTGGAAACGCACAGTTATTTTATACAAAAACATACATGAGATTTGCAAATATACAAATAAATGCGAGCCCAACTTTTGGTGGCAGAGGACATTACTATATATGCATTTTTAAATTCCGATGGAGACAAATCCTTTTTTTTAAACCCCTGAAATTAATTATATTTTGTTTAATTGGTTAAAGGTACGGATTGAAAACTTGCCATCTCATCCAAACACCTAGAGCCACATTAGTATGAAACAGCAGCTAGGCTAGCCGTTGAATAATTTTTCAATAAAAAACCCGCTATTTCTTTCAAAAACTTCGCATATTTGTAATAAACCCGGAAAACTACACGCGTTAAATACGTAATTCCAGAGGTTCTGCTAGAATTTATTGTCTAAATTTGGTGCCGTGCAGTGCTGCCCTAACCCACTCATCTGTCCGAAGACCACTCGTGCAGCCTACTTTAGCGGGTGCAGCAACAATATTTCGGCCTAATCAAACAACAAACATATTTAAATATTCTGACTTTAGTCGTCCCAGCAGATTAGTTTATCTTCGTTAATTGTAAGAAGCTCTTAACAAATAGGTAAAAAGATGATTCCATAACTAACATTCAAATTTCCACCCGTCTTACAAATTCGTGATGTCACAGGAATGCAGCATTGCACGTCGAGTAGTCACGTTAAAAAATAGGGCATGTAGCGTACATTTATGCTACTAAGCGAGTGACCAACTGAGTTTTGACAGCATTTCTTTGCGCCATAAAATATTTTGTGGTTTCGTTCACCATAGCTCGAAACGCTAACATAAAGGCTCATGTACAACAAGCATATGTTAAGACAAGCTATATGTCTCGGGCTTGTGCTAAAGCTTCGAGATCTGGCCATTTAGGTTAATTTAGAGACAACAAATGACGCTCTTGGGACCAGAAAACATGAGATAACGGCCGTTAATAGTCCACGCTCTGTGTATAATCTCTTGTCGACGTGTCGATCGAAACCGAAACCATGCCACTCTCCTCCCTGGCCAACTAGTTCCCAGAGAGCAACGCGCGCCGTGTTGCATGCAGGGCTTTATGGAAGTAGTCTATTGCCAACACGGCTTTCGAACGTAGTTTTCTTGTGAAACACAGCTTGTGTTGTTTACTAATGATTGGTTAGTTGCTATTGATGCCGAGCTAATAGTGGACCGCATTTTCTTAGATTTGCCTACGGCTTTCGACTCTGTCTCGCACGACCTGTTTCCCTTGAAACTGAGTAAACTTAATATTGATCCTAACATCATGGGCTAGATTAACTTATGTTATCTAACCGCCGATATTATGTTTCTGCCGAAGAGCGAAATTCTTCCTCTACTCCTGTAAAGTCCGGGGTACCATAGGGATCTGTCCTGGGGCCTCTCTTGTTTCTGCTACACATTAACAACCTACCATCGCAAATTGTGTCCTCTATTAAATAGTTCAGGGCTGATTGTGTACTGTACCACGTAATAACTGATGCCCAAGACTGTTTTTACTGCAGTCAGACGTTGAAGTAGTTTCTTCCTAGTGCGGCAAATCACTAATGAAGCTTAATGTTACTATATGTAAAAGCATGCGTGTTTCCTGATTCTTAGCAAACACTGACTCTGCCATATACATCCTCAAGAATATACCATTCGACGCAGTTGCTTTATACAAGTATCTTGGAGTTGATATCCCTCATACCATATCCTCGAAGATGCACTTCGACTATGTCTTAAATAATGCTAATCTTATGCTTGGTTTTTTTGCGCTGCCACTTTGGTTTTGCTAATCTTACGGTCAAACTGCAATTATATAAAACCTTAGTTAGGCCAAAACTCGAATACGCCTAGTCCGTATGGGATCCGGGACATGTAACATTATCACACATTCTCGAATCGGTCCAGACCCGAGCAGCCCGTTTTATCCTTTCTAATTATTTTCGTACTGGTAGTGTTTCATCAATGACGACAACTTTGAACTTACCTCACCTTGCTTTACGCCGTAACTTCTTTGGTCTTTGTCGTTTCTATGAAATCTATTATAATAACCCAATTCTAAAAGATCAACTACTTGTTCATGCGCCATAAGTGTCACCTTGCAGTGATCTAGTGAAAGGTTGGTATTCCAAGAACATCTAACGATTAGAACAACCTCCCTGTCTTCATCGCGTCCATCCAGCACACTTCATACATCAAGAAGCTTGCCAAAGATTGCATCGATATCGCCCACTCCTCTCTGTAGAGCCTCCGGGCCTTGAGAGTGTGAAAATAAATTAATTAATAAATTTGAAATCTCCAATTTTCTTGATCCGGTGTTGCATTAAACAAGCGAAAAATGAAATTTTCATACTCGTTCTTGAAACACATCTGTTGGGAAATTCACATAATCATTTTCATGAAGGTATTTTGGCTAATGTTGACATTATCGCGTTAAGTTTTATTTTCTTACCCTGAGACAAATGCCACCACATCGTGAGCATCACGCCGCCATGATCGGAAGACAAACTTATTAAGGGGCTCTAAAGAGTTGCAAACCTTCAACTGTCTGCCAGGAGTTAATTTTAAGTGTGATTTACTCTGAAACGCAATGAAAGGCATTTAAAATTAGTATTTTAAGTGACAGTTTAATATTGCAACAATATACTACGTACCAATAATTTATGAATGCCAACAACGACAAAATGAGGCCTTGGGGTTTGAAGCGCAGTGTACAACACGTTAACCTGTAAAAGAGAGAATAATGCTGATCATAATAAAGACATACTAAGCAGAAAATATTTATATTGGCGAATCGGTCAATGTCGTAAGGCTATGTTGAGTCGGTGAATCCAGGAATATCAAATAGTCACTGAAAGTGTTGAGACGCGCCCTTCCGCTTTAGACGAAACGTGAGAACACAGCTCTTCATGCATTTACTTGTCATGGATTCACATGTTGAATCAGTAAAAGAACATCAGATGAAAGAGAAAAACAAAATTTTATGCCCATAATTAAAAATTCACACGGAATATTTAAACTTTTTTCTGGAATGTTTACTTGAATCTGTTTCACAAATCCTATGCAATTGATTTAATGACCGCCGAGGAAATCATTTGTTTTGAAAACTTTCATTGTATAAAAATAAGTTTGATTACGTATCGATAACTTTGTGTCTCGTTAAGTTTAGCGATAATATAGTATGAGGTTAGCCGATGAGTATTCGGTAAATAAAAATATTTCCCAGCTGTCTCACGTTTTGTTTGTGCCTTTGCTTCAAGTCGTAAGTTTCCCTGAACAAAAATGTTTCCTTAGTACGCTTTTCATTTATCTTATGATTCATAAGAGCACTGCGGGCTGTATTGGATGTTAAATAATCTGTAATGCTAATGAACATTTGATGGAGCTGATGCATGTACATTCTGTTTGTTCGCAAATTGGTGATTTTTTTAAAATAAATGCAGCAGTTATAGGCATGAATAACGAATAACACTGTTTTTATAACATAGGTAGATAAAGCATACTTTGATAAACTTTTATGATCAATTCTGCCCTGAGCAAGTGCTCTCCATAAATCCCTTCTTCCTTATGTAGTGAGACGAGGATTTAATAATGAAATCTGAGCCGGTCATGATTCAGTATGTAGTTTAATATAAACCATAAAGAAACGTTTAGAGTAAAAATAGATTTGATGTAAACAAATCCAAATTTAAACGATAACTCACTCTCAACCGATAATAATTGCACATAACATAGGAAATTATAAATGCATAGTGCTTGCGGTGTCTCATTCTACTTGTATATATATTACAGCGGAAGATATGTGCAAAACGTGAATGGCTGGTTTCTTTTCCTTCTTTGGATGACGTGCTGCCAATATATACAATACGATGAGGCTGAATCCTGCCCCGTCAGGGGGTGGAAGCGCTGGTACGGAGCAAATTTAATCGACTGCTCTGAGAAAGGAGCAGCTCTTTCAGTCTTTCCGTAGGACAATAAACGTTCTCTGAACAACCCCTGACTGCCGAGGTGTTGTCGTTGCAGCAATACATAACACTAGCCTAAATAATGTATTTGTGTGAAAACAGCAAGGCAAATCCAATGACATAGTCTTAACTTTGAGACAACTCTATTTTTTGTAAAGTAATCATAAAATAGGTGAGGTTAGAACAGTGCTTCCTTGCCAAGGTAAACCCGTCAAAAGGTTGATCTGTGTAAAGATGATCTCGAAGGACTACATAATTTTCAGGAATCGTTTTTTTGCATTGTTGAAAACTAACTTTTTCATAAAGAAAAAATGCGTGCATCAATTAACTGCATAGAGCTAAAGGACGCCAACACACATGGAAGCTTCAAATTGAGTTCAGTATTTTGGAGCGTTTTGGACGTGGAATTGGTTCTTCATTTCTGTCTTATACAACAATGATTCTTAAGTGAATTTTGTTATCTTATAAAACTGGCCTGAGCTGTGCAAGCGGAAGGCCAAATCTACACGCGCCAAAAAGGTAGGACAGAAAAACTGCCGATTGAATTTTTTGTCGGTCAAAAACGCTCCCACGACAGCCGGCATGGGCCCATGGCTGCGCAAATTGCGGCGGCATTTCTTCGCAGCACTTAGAAACTCTTTGTGGTTATCAAATGTCTGACCTTTACAGGTCATTTTATTTGTTACGAACCGGTATTCTTAGGGGGGGGGGGGGGGATTATACGTGTGCAGCATTTACCGTATTGGGCTCGGCTGACAAGTGAAAAGGCGATAGTCATCATGCTTAGGTCGGTAAGCAAATAAAATTAATCAATCGATATTTTATAGATACGTTTTAACAGCCGTGTTAAAAAATTCAGTATTGACTGAAATTACAATTAGTGTTAAAATCAAATGAACAATTCCTCCTAAAATCTAGCAGTTTGTTAGATCTTTCTTAATCAGTCACCAGTTTTCGTAGCACAATTTTAAGATTTTAATGGCCAACTTCTGGGGACATTCAATGGAAAATGGGTTCAGAAGAAAATGAAAATTCCCACTAAATTTTGTTTATCATTCAATGGTACTTACAGTCCCGGGCATTGGGAAACATTACGATATATCGTAAAGAAAAGAAAATTTACCAGTTTGGTGAATTGTAATTCATACGACACAATGCACAAAAAATTGTGGAGCCCAGGAAGAAAGCTTTGTATGTGTCGTAAATTTTAAATACAGCTTACATAAATTTTATGACTGTCATATAAAACATTGCCGTTGAACATTGCGATGTTCGTGTATGTTCAGGAAAATTCAAATTTAGAGCGTGCGCCATGGCATAGATGCCCAAGGTTGGGGAATGCTCAAAAGGGCAGCCGTGAGCCCTCGCCCCAATTGCACTTGAAAGAATGACGTAGTCTCTTCAGTCATGTAATCAATATCTTCACAACAACACATTGATAAGTTCAATGATGACACAAATGACGACGTAACTCAAACGATTACGCCCGGAACTTGGTTTCCATAACATCCATAACGTCTGAAGTTTCATTACATAAAGGCTTACCTTATTCATTACTATTCCCAAATATTGATTGAGATTACTTCCTTTCTGTTTTTGAAGAGCATCGTCGTAGAGTATTCTCGTTTCAATCAGAACTATTTGTCGCAAGCGTCGTATTCCCTCTAATATAAAATTTGAAATTGAAACGTTGTAAGAAAAAGCTTGATTTTTATCTTTTTTTATAAACCTTACACGCTCCTGCACATCTAAAGCATTATTGGGGGATCCACAGTGCATTATAGTAAACATAAAAAAACGCCTAGCCTGGTAGATGCATAGGAAGCATAGGGGCCTAACTTATGCCTTGTAAGGTTTTGCTCCATGGCGCTTGTCGGTGTCAAAGTACTTTGTCTGACTATAGCGCTAGTTCGGCGATCCTGGGGTATGTCAAGGTTTGACTTCTCTCTGGCCCGCCCCGCCACAAGAGTGAAAATGTAAGTACCATACTTGAGTCGTAGCTACAAAATAAATCTTAATTCAGGAATTTAAGAGAGTGCCAAAGATTGACCCGTCTCCTATCAGCCACTTGAGGGCCGAGTTAGTCTGGCACTTGTGCAACGATTTGGGCCAAAAGATGGCCAGACGAACTGTGAAAAAATTAACCCTAACGTTGACAATTGCTTAGCTATCTAGGCCCACAGGTCACATATAATATCCGAACAACCAGGCAGAAAAATTAAATCTAATTCTTGTTTGGTTACTTTGGCCTAGAGTGGCGAGATCATTGCAAAACTTTCGAGAAGTGAAACCTCACTTTGGAAGTTATTGGGATATTTTGGCCCAAAGTTGCCAGATGAGAGTAGAATAATGTGGCAGTGAGCATAACTCTGGCACTTAACTGGCGATTTTGGTCCAAATATTTCAGTTGACATCCAAACAACCACAGAATGAATCTTAACTATGGCATTTGTTTGGTGAATTAGGGCCAAGATGCCGACTGAGGGATGGGCAAAATATATGCAAATATGTATCGAAATACAAATACAAAATACTTCGTCAAAAATGTATTTAATTACAAATCTAATTACATTTCCAAAAAAACATTTAAATACAAGATACAAATAAAACGAAATGTATTTGGTCTCCTCCAAATACTTTTCCAAATACATTCCTCAAAATTTTCGTCAGCGACTTCAGGGCACCTGCAACGGCTTTCTGGGTATCTCATTTTAATTTTGCATTGCACACTCGGGAGTTAGTGTGCAAGGCTCTAGTAACGTAATAGAAATATAATCACAAAAAATGTAATCAGCTTGGACGTAATAGGTGGAAAAATTACAACGCTTCAAGCAGTTTTTTTTGTCGATTACATTTTGGTATAGACCAACAAAGAACCGAGACGACCGAGACGCGCAGCACTAGCTACATAAGTTTTTTATTGTTGCAACTTGCTCCAGTTAAAAAAAATCTGGACGACCCGCGCGTTTAGAATGTTCAAGGCAAAAATATGGAGGGAAATTAGGCTGGAAAGTATCACAAGTTGTCACAGGCACTTATTTAACCAGTCAGCCTGTGAACGTCGATTTCGTCACTATTCTTGCCCGGGACTAGCACCGTAATCACAAAGTCCTTAAACGCTTGCGCTTGATTGAGAGACACTGCATTCGGTGCAGAACGTAGTTTTCTTCCTGCTCTGGACAGTGGCAATAAATTTGAGGGATGTATTTTCGCCCACAAAATTGTATTTAATTACAATTGTATTTGAAATACCCACATTTTAGTATTTAAATACACACGTCAAATACATTACCCAATTTGTAATTAAATACAAATGCAAAATACACAAAGTATTTGAAATACGTATTTCAAATACTTGTATTTGAAATACTGCCCATCCCTGTGCCGACTGTTCCTTAAGAATGGTAACGTTTAGCCGACTTTGGCTTGCTCGACTTCTCAAGGCCTTTAACAATCAGACAATAGTTCAATTTTTGCCCATGCCTCTGCATGTTTTTGTTATTCCGGATTTGATTATGAAAAAAAAAGGGCCGGTTCAAAAGCAAAGAACAAAAATTTACGTAAAACAACTTCGTATACTTTACTCAGTCCTGACTAGATCCCACCGGCTCTAAATAAACAAAAAAATAACCGTACTTGAGTTTTTTTTAAACTTCAGTGAAGCAGTGAATACATTCCGCAATGCCAAAAAATGAATATCAATTCAGAACGATGACTCCCATACTGCGCCGCACAAACGCAATATGACCTTACATACAGCAATTAAACGTAAAGCAAACGGTCTGATAGCGTTCCAAGTGAAGCATAAGCTTCTTTTTTTAACAACATGTTCGGCATAGCATGAGCATAAGAACTCGAGACGTTGTTATTGACCTTTGCGATTGAAAATGCGCCGAATAAAGAATATTGTAATATTCTATACTGTCGCGTTAAAATCAATTATTTTAATCAATGTTCGTAATAATATTTAGGTTGCTATAAATACCAAATAATACTAATTCTGTTTAAGGTTCTGTTCAAAGTACTTGCGTTATGTCGTGTCAATGCTCAATTAAATTCGTTTCAACTTTACTCACCTCTGTGGATATCGCCCCAAAATGGTCGTTGTGTTACGTTTGTATAATCAACTGCAAAATAAAACGAAATTGCATTTGTCTGACGAATCAATTGTTGCCATATATTTGTTCAGAACGGAGTGAAAACAAAGTAGCTTGTTTCCGCTTGGTAGGAACATTTCACTACAAAAATATATTGCATCTTGCAATCATTTACTTGATTTATAATATATAATAATACCGTAAACATATTTTATATGGAATTATAATAGCAAAGTCAGGTTCACGTACTACAAAAATTTAAGGAAATAAAATTCGAGGAATAATGCACCTGAGTTGTATGTTTTCGGAAAACGGAAGAACAAAGAAATAACTGCGCGGCACCGAAAAGTTCACACAATAAAAAACCTTATATTTATCTTGATAATATTCGGATCAATAAAAAAACGATCAGGGCTTTATCCTACTGGTAGCTAACAATTATGATAAGAGCGTGAAGTGGGTCTTACCATAATCAGCATACATTGGGATTGACGTATCATTAAACGTTGATATCAAGTGAGCAACGATTCCATCTTTTGATCGGGGATTAAATGGTACTGGCTTGATTGATAAGGTGTCGGTGAGTATACCACTCTGCAAAGGAAAATTCAGAATAAGGTATTAAAAAGTTTATGGCATAGATTATAATAACGTCTTATTAACAAATTTCATGAGTAATGACACGAGCATATCATACCACTTGGACATATCCATTCAATTCTTGGACCACAAGAGAGGAGCCGTATTTCCTGTCCTGGTACAAACTCTCTTCAATTTGCTTGACATTCAGCTGGCAACAACGCGAGAGTATTAATTGCAGCGCTGCAGACGTCATTAGAAACACTCTTTCATTATTAATAACCGCATTATGAGCTATTTAGATATCAAATATAGCCCAAAAACCATGACTAAACTTTGAATAGGCGTAATATACCAAAATTATATAAGGATAGGAAGCATATGAATTGCAACCTTCTTGGCAGCGCCGAATTCGGACCCATGCTTACGATTTCGTTATAAGTGTACGGAAGGCTATATGTACCAATCGAATTTTACAGAAATTATCGCCTCTAAATATTTGGTCGTTACATATATATTTTAGAAAAAGTCTCGTTTGGGTTTAAAATATAATATAAACACTTACAGAGAAATCTTATTAACTTGAATGAGTGCGCACAGCTTGCACCCTTCAGGAGATGTCACTCCCATTGTCTATAAAATCTCAGACAATGAATTAAACCAGTACTTATCAATCGTCACTCTCCGTTCAGCAACACGGTGATCGTATTTCTGCGTCACGGCGAAAGCCATCTGTACAAGCAGCTGTAATGATCAGAGCTCAAATCTTAAGTTTATGCCATCAAATTTTGATTTTGGTACTGGTTGAAGGGACAGTCTTATATGGTATTGACATTAATCCCGCAAAAGCCAGAGGATGGTTATAGAGATCAATCCAATAATCTCCTTCTCCCCGTAGAGTTTTTTTGCCTAGTGGAAGGTTGCACGCCTTCTTAGCATTCGCAGAAAATCTCTTGTTCGAAATATCTAATAACTCATATGTGTTTAGGTCGAGTAACCCGGAACTCACTGCCTATGAGTTCGGTGCTGGAAAATTGTACATAACCGTATCCCCCCAAGAACATGACCTGGGTGGAAAGTGTATTTTGCGTAAACGCCAATGTTTCTTTTATGTGCAAAACGTCATCTTGAACGCCCTATGAAATTGGTGGGCGGCAGCAACGAATTCTCATGAGGTATATGTAACGAATGACATTCATAACGTGCAATCGCTAAAGAGAGAAGCATAGAGCGAGGAGGGGAGTTGTACCAGTGTGAGTGTTTCAGTGACAGTTTCACCGACTGCATATAACGCTGTAACCCGAGTCTATTTTTACACATAAACCCACTGGAGATATGAGCACTTACCGAACTGTTGGAGTAGTTCACATCATCGACCATGGAGAAAACAAAGTTTTCCGAAAACAATTTGCTCTTCTCTAAGCTCAGAGTCAGCCCTTCTCGAATATGGAGCATCTTCTCCCCATTCGCACCTCTCGCTTCGAGAATTCTCGGGAAAACAAACTCCTTCACAGGAGGTTCTGTGAGAAGCGATTTCGTCATAGTTAGAGATGTTCAACGTTCAACCTCCAGGCTCGAATGATTTCTAACTTTTTTTTTTAACCTGTGACTAACTTCCATATACTTTGTCTCCTGAATGTGCGTTGCACAGCTGCTACAAAAAAAAACTTATACATGTCTTAAAAATAATTAAAATAAAATTTCAATTTGGTGTTCAGATAATCGATGTCAGATAATAGATATCATATCACTAGGCCCCTAAGGGTCAAATTTTGCCTTAAAAGTTTGTAAACGTTTAACCTATTTGAACTCCAACCTCGGCAGGTTTACGAAATCATTAGTCGCAATTACTTGAAAACAAACAAATAAAAATTGCTCAAAGAAAACTTTAGACTCATTTAGTAATCATTACTTACTAAAAAAGACTGAATAAACGAAAGTAAAACAAATTTTTTCACAGTTTAATTCTCACTCTGATCGGGATTACAATTTGTACATATATATAAATCTCGACTAAATTACACGCTATAAAAACCACGTCCAAGTATTAGCAAATTTTCGACTAACTCCTGCTTCTTCGAGGGGGGCGGAAAGCACTGTGGAAATAATACGTTTCACGTTATTAAATAAAGGGTGCCTTTTCTATTTGCGGTTTATATAAATCGTTACCTCATACTCTAACAAATTCAGTACGAGAGGTAAATAAAAATATTGCTTTGGGGTGAACGTAGTATCGGAGGAAATTACGTCCAGAATCAGCGAAATGCGTGACATTTATTCATAAATATTGAAATAAAAAAATGAAGCCTTTTTTTATTTAACGCAGATACAAGTTTACTTTCATGCTTTACCACAATGAAAAGACTTAAGATCATTGAGTACAAATATGTTATTAAGAGCAGGTATTCATCTAAAAACAGAGTGCCTTCAAGGACGAACATTAGGATGCACGTAAGCTGTCATTAAATCGTCGACATCGTATATTCAATTTATCCTATATCTGAACATCCACACTCATGTCACATTGGCACTCACCTCCAAAGCATGCTGTTAGCATTACTGTGAGTACAAACCACACGCCTTCATACATTATGAAGCGAGCAGCCGTTGCCGGTAAAATATTCTGTGAACTTTGCGGATATTTATACAGTACTGAAATGTCTTAATAACCTGTGGAGTCTTTCCTTCATTAAAGATGGAAAAGGCTACGCCACCGCAGAATTATTCAAAACTTGATGTTTTCACTATTTGTTTTTTTTTGTTATTTTTGCTCTGGGATTCGCCTTCCTACGTCATATTTCTGAAGAGGGAAATGCTAAAGACACCACCTTCCTTCTTATTTGACAATATTAATCATAACACGCGAAAATTGTCGGCACAACGCATCTGCCTGCTTGTCACTAAAATAAATTTTCACTGTAAAGATGCGACACGACGATGAAGAAAATCAATCTTACACTGACGCTACGAAATGTTAAAGGCGCCAAACAACGCGCAAAACCACCGACCACATGCTAAATGTCGCGGGATGCGGTTTTATAAATGACAGCGGTATGTTAAACTGGCATAAGGTTCTCTAAATGTACTCACAGTTATCCTAAACTGTCAACAAAACGTCATATGTTCAAGTTCAACTGTCAGTTTGAGGCAGTCCCATAAAATATTATTTCAACCCAAGGTTCTTTCCGTCACAATAAATGCCCTTATCCGCGCTCCTCGAAGACGGAAAGGATATGGCTCTTGCCGGTATTTATTTCCGTTTACTTTCTCATTTGCTTAATAAAATTGAAACTGGTTCTCCACGAATGCCATTATATATAATGCATTTGTTTTACGCTTTCGAACAGGATCTCAATTTGAAAAAAAGAACATAACTTAAGCAAGGGTATAGTGAGTAGTTCCATTAAAGTTAATTTTGTTTTGAATGTTTACTTCAGTTTTTCTTACATTGGCCGACTGGCAGTGGTTCAGCCTTCACCAAAAAAACATTTAATTTCGTTTCAAAAGAAAGACCAAATCTACGACACTTAAATATTGCTCTAGGGACAAAAATATTGCTCGATAAACGTCTTACCTTCGTGACGGTGCTCATCTTTTTTTAAACGTTTAGACTAAATAACCTATTTATATGTTTGGTTACGCGAAATGCCAAATGAACATTTAATTTGAATCTGGACACATAACAATGCACTTTTTAGATAAATCGTGCATTGAAGAAATACACTAACTTTATAAAAATCGTGAGAAGTTGGTATCGGAATGGCTCGCAACGTACTATATTATTGCCGAGTTGCTGCACGTTTGCTGTGTAAGTATGTGTCAGAAATAATTTGACTATGCAAATATCGTTTATTAAAAACAAAAAAAAATGTATTTATACACTTTTATTTTTGCATTAGATTGCCTGACTTGCCGACCACTAGAAACGACGTTGTCTGTGCAATTACGCGGCTAATTAACGAATATATTTTAATACTTTATTATTTAAGGCCTTTAGACGGCATATTGCAGTTACAAAATTGATGGCCCAGCTTTAAATTGTATGCTCAACAGCAAAGCCGCAATAAACTTGTAAGCATTTGGGCGCTACTGGGCAAGTTATTTTAGTTGTTTGAGCTTCTTTAAACCTAAACTAATTTAGACAAAAGATAACGTCCCTACCTCTCCTTGCGTAGCGTCAGAGTAACGATGTTACATGTGATGTGGGTGTCAGCATTCGCTGTCAGCTGTAAACTTTGGCGTCTGATGTTGGCGCCTGCTGTCCGAGCCGATTCTGCTGTGTTTTCATGGGCAGACCCTGCGAATGATTTGGGTTTACCAATCCATAAGGCTATTTGCACAATTTTGTCGAACAGCCTTTATCATATCGATAAAAACGCAAGGGACGCAACGCGGTGCCTGCGTGATGAGGCGACGAGGATAAAATGAAAAGCTAACAGCAGGCGCCAAACTTTAAACCTTACGCAAAGCGCAAGGAAAAGTTAATCATACTGCAATAATCGTTACTCTGATGCTACGCGAGAGCAGAAATATTTACATCGCTGTCACTATTTTCTACATTAGTGTCAGGTTTGAGGAAGCCTGCGGAACTAATATATTTTGGCCGGTAGCGCTTAAAATGTTGCACGTTTAATACCCGTTGCGGTTAGAGTTTATAACCTGGAGCTTGGGCATCGATTTTGTAAATGCAATATGGTCTTTAAAATTATTCATTGAAAAAGTTAACTAAAATATATAGGCTCATTGGCCACTTATTGGCAGGAACAACTTGTTTTTGGTCGTCGACAACTTGGCAAACTAATAAAAATTTAAAGGAGTCCTAATGCAACTCTCATTTTGTTAGAAATTGGGTGCGGCTGAAAAAAACACGGTGTATATTATCCAGAGATGTAGAAGTTACTTAAAACGTAATTAAGTTAGGCTACTGAATATTGACGTCAAAAGTACTTTGAGTTTTTATGGTAAAAAAGAAGTACAGGGGTTTTGATCCGTTAGCCAAGTTGTGCTAGCCAAATATGAATCGGCTTGTTTTTTTAACAGAAAGGCTTTAATAGCTGGTTCTGCTGCTGCGTGCCAAATTGTTTTGCACTATTTTGTTTGTTTGGTCAATGGTGTACTGCGAATGTGTAATTTCTACTTTGAGGTTTAGCACTCTCTCAGGTTAACATTTAGACGTGTTTTCTTGTTTACAGTGCTGCTTAAATTACATCTAAAGTACTTGAAGTAAAGTACAAAGTCAATCAAAGGTTACGTACTTCAAGTAAAGTATTAAGTACACCGGGCGCAATGTACTTGAAGTAACGTTCATAAATAAAATATATTTCAAAGTACTGCAACCAATTTTAACACAATCTTTCATGATGCCCTTTCATTCCCTATACAGTGCTTTTTTAGCTGATATGCTTTGCTCCAGGGGCAACCGGAGGTGCATCAGTTTTTTACGGATATGACAGCAAATATTGTATAAGGTCAAGTTGCCACAGAGCTGTAGTTTTACTCTCGCTGGCGAGCTATTTGACACAATCAACACATAAGACACTTATTTGTGTCGGTCCTATAGCCGCCTTTACTGCACTAAGAGAAATGACAAGATGACGTCGCGAAACAGAGCGTTTTCATACGACGATACGCCATTTTTTGTTTTCAAACTCGGGGACTGTACATTAAAGTCGGGAGTTTAATTTTGCTCGGACAGTGCAAGTACCTGTTCAGAGAATTCACTTCAAGCAAAGTACAAGTTTCTAAACAGTAGTGCTTTAAGTATCATGTATATAAAGTATTTTTCATATAAAAAGTTTTGGGGAATTATTAAGGTTTATCGAACGATCTTTGAATCTTTGAAGACATGCATATTCTTAGTTTTGGGAGGAAAGGCAACGAAAAAGGCAATCTCGTCGTTGCCCTTTAGCACGCGATTCTTCGAGTACAGTACAAACTACGGGAGCACTCGAGTTTCAGAGCAGGTGCTGCATTTTGTTGTCTCCTTCGAGTGAGGATGCAGCGTGTACACCTCCTGTAGTGGGCGAGAGTTTCTACGCTGTGGAGAAGCGGCGACCAGCCCTTTCTTCAAATGGGTCGTCTCCTTGAACTTCGTGAAACTGAGAAACGCCAGTCTTCAGCGCTAACCTCGCAGTTACTCGGCCTGTCTTGGGTCGTGTCTATTCGCTCCCCACGCGTCGTAGCAGTGCTGTTGCAGGGCGGGGGGGGAAGGGGGGGGGGGGTCGGACTGTCCAAACCATTCCCCCTCTTCCCCATTCCTACGCCGTATGCTTTTTCCTCTTTCCAAATATCACCTGATCTTTCAACAACTTATCTCTTTTCTGCAGTAATGTTTGGTGATAGACAAACAACCACAAAAATTCGAATGTAATTTGTAATTTAAATAGGAGTTACTGCGAAAAATTAAATAAGTAAACTACTAATTACCAAAATATAAATGTATTTTAAAGTTACTAAACTACTCAAAAAAGCAGTTGAGCTACAGCAAGTTAAGTAGAGTAGTTGAACTACGTACAAATCTGATAATATCTCATATTTCGACTTCCACTTGGGGAATACAGAGGGAGAAAATAATCTCCATTCATAAAAGAACAGAAGCTGACTTCGTCTCATGGTGGGCGGTCCCACCAGACCAGGAGACCATGGTCCTCGGCTGCCCGTTGGGTTCTGTCAATCAGCTCGGCTGTTCACCAGGGTTCACGATGGTCAGCCGGCTCTCCCAGTGCTCTCTGGTAAGTCTTACTGTGGGTTGTTTCGCCGCGCTGCTCTGTCATCCACCAGCCATGGGGTGAAGTTTGTTTGGCCCATATTCGAAGGACGCTGGATGTCATATTCGTAGGAGGCTGGATGTCTTAATGGGTAATGTGCACTATATGCAGATGTGTTCTTTTGCAGCTACATCCAAGAGACTGTATCCTAACTGCATAGCTTCATGTGAGGTTGCAGGTAGACCTCTCTTCCTAGCGTGTAGTGTTCTAGCATCTCTGCACTCCTTTTCGGGACGCCTTCATCCGGGAGGAACATGGCTCGATCGATCGGCAAGGATACCCGGCGAGTATAATCTCCGGCCAAAGCGTGGGCCGCCTTATTTTTCTGCCAGGTCTTTGTACCCCGATGTCCAGACTATTTGCTATTTCGCAAGCGCTGTTATTTGCCAGGATCTGAAGAGCGGCTGCTGCAACTTTCCAACTGTGAAAATTTATGCATGCTGCCTTTGAGTCTATGATTGCTTTTATGTAACCCCGGCTCGTCGTAGCCGCCAAAACGACGGCCGTTTCTTCCACCGCTTGTCAGTTGGGTCCCAACTGTCTCATCGGGCAGCTCCTTTACCTTTACGCTGACGTCTACCGAGAAGGCAGCATGTGTTCCCTTTTCTGAATAATTAGCACCATCGGTGTATGTTTCCCTCCTGTCGTTTCCTGAGAGATTCTCCCCTGGCTCTTCTCCGCTCCCTGTGGTGTTCCGGTTGCATATTTCTCAGGATGGGCTCCACTGTTATCTTGTGTCCCCGGTCTAACGGGATCCTTTGTTTTTCTCTTGTCTAACCCTCCGTACGGTAGCCGAGCAGTTCCAATGTGGCTTTGCCCACTGCCGTAAGGTTGAGTCTTTCCAGTTGGCTTGTTTTGTGGGCCTCTACCATATCCTACAACAAGCCCTGGACCTCAAGTGCTACGACCTTCTCCGTCAAGATTGTTGCAAACAGCCACAATGCCAGCTTGTAGGGTTTTCTGACGAGCACCTATATATCCTCTTTTATTCGTTTTTTTCTAATCCCAAAGAACGGTATTCCATATGTCATCCTGCTGACCACCGAAGCGTGCGCCAGTTTCAGTGAGTCCTGCTCCTTGAGTCCATGCTTGCAATTTCTCACCCTTTTCATTATGTGTGTTACTTAGGAGACCGTTTCCTGCAGCCGATGCAGTGCGGTTGCTCCCACTCTATCTCCTTGACCATTCCACCCCGGCATCCGGATTGTATTGACCTTCGAGATGGGGAGTCCGTCGAGGGTAAGGTTTAGATCTGGCTGGTTCCGTGAAGCTTTTCATTTGTTTGTTTCTTTAGAATTAACAGATCTGACTTCTCCGAAGCAGACGCCAGGCTGCAGTCCCTCAGTTATGCATCAGTCCTGTACACCGCCTCCTGCGAGCTGTTCCTCTCGTTTCCTGCTGAGTCGGTTGTCGTCCACAACTTCAAATCAGTGGCATAGATGGCGTGATAGATTCCTCCAATACCATTCGGCCTCTGCGGTAGGCCTTCAACACTAGGTTGAAGAAGAGTCGTGAAATAATTTACACCCCTAATGAAAACTACACCAGGCCGAGGGCTGGCGTGACTTGATGTGACACCAGACTTTTCACAGATGTGATTTGGGACATTTTCACACCAGCAATCTGGTGTTGTGGTGTGACACTAGCCATCTGGTGCTCAGGTGTGACATCAGGTTTTGTTGTGGTGTCATGCCACAACCTGTTGACTGGGTGTTGCTTTACTCAGAAAACAGGTACAATGATAAGCTTGACAATAACGCTGATGTCATAATTACTTCATTCAAAAAATACAAAAAGCACGACAGTAAATACTCGAAAGTAATTTGTAATCTAAATATATGTTAGTCCGAATGAGTAATTAAAGTAAACTACTAATTGCCGAAATAAAAAAAGTGAAAGCCGTTTACAAACCCCTGTAACGCCGAATTGGAGCGCAGCTCTTGAGGAGGAGGAGTGAAGGGTACTGAGGGGAGGGTAGACCCCTCCTCCTTCTCCTCCTCCCCTCATTCTTTAATATGCTCCGGGGGGGTGTCACGTGACTTCGGGGAGGGGGGTCACGTGACCTCGGGGAGGCGTGACCTGGGGGTCACGTGACCTTGGGTGTCACCTCAAGGTCACGTGACCCCCAAGGTGATCCCCACGTGACCTCAGGGGGTCACGTGACCTTGGGGGTCACGTGACCTGGAGGGGTCACGTGACCTCGGGGGGTCACGTGACCTCAGAGGGGTCACGTGAACTCAGAGGGGTCACGTGGGGGGGTCACGTGACCTTGAGATGACCTTGGGAGCGGTCACGTGACCTCGGAGGTCACGTGACCTTGGGGAGGAGACCACGTGACCTCAGAGGGGTCACGTGACTTGGGGTCACGTGACCTTGGGGGTCACGTGACCTTCAAAAGGTCACGTGGGTTGGGGTCACGTGACCTTGAGATGACCTTGGGAGGGGTCACGTGACCTCGAGGGTTCACGTGACCTTGGGGGTCACGTGATCCCAAGATGACCCCACGTGACTCCCAAGGTCACGTGACCTTCAGGGGGTCACGTGACCTTGAGATGACCTTGGGAGGGGACACGTGACCTAGAGGGGTCACGTGACCAGGGGGTCACGTGGGGTCACGTGACCTTGGGATGACCTTGGGAGGGGTCACGTGACCTTGGGATGACCTTGGTTACGCCGACGGCGACGCCGACGGCGACGGCGACGGCGCTCAAGCCGGGAACGGGCCCCTAAGAGCTGCGCTCTAAAATGTGATTTAATGTTACTAAACTACTAAAAAAAGCAGTTCAAATACAGTTAGTTGAGTAGAGTGGCTGAACTATGCACAAGTCTGATATTATCTCACATTTGGACTTCCAATTGGGGTATAGAGAGGGAGAGAATAATGTCCATTCATAACAGAACAGAAGCTGTCTTCGTCCGGAGCCACCGCCCTGCGTCAAAGAAACCGGCGCCCCGTCGCTCCACAATCCATGGCCTTTCAGCTTGAGGTAGACTCATGCCTTAGTTACGCTGATCCTTTCTGCGTACCGTTTCGCGCCAGTTATCCCCTCTTTAAATGCATCATATTCGACAGATGGCTCGATTTCCTTGTCCAGTTCTTTCGGGCAAGCCTCCTTAAGTATAAGAATATCAAATCTTCCTTCGAGCTCACCGATGTCGGATGGATCTGTGGCCAGCAAAACGCCAATCTCGTTGAAGATCTTTTGTTGTGGCGGCTCGCAGAGTAGTCCTCTTTTGCTTCAGGCGGTCGACGCCCTCTTGGCTCGTAGTAGGCATGATCCGACCGTTGATTATCAAGTTTCGGCACCAAAAACTGTAATAATTACCAGCTTTCTTTGTTGTTTTTCTACCAGACTATGTCTAACTATCTTCGGCACGTCGTAAGTCTGGAAAGCACACCAATACGCATCTTTTCGGCTTCGACTCACAGTGAAGACTTTTTTGTTTTCTCAAACTTCAACAAGAATACTGGCGGAAAGGGAAAGTTAAACCACCGAAGAGGCGAGCGCCTGAAGCTGCTCAAGGCCATCCGGGAAAGTCCTGGCGACGAGGTGGCACCTCTTGAGCAAAAAGAAGCCCGCCGCGGGGTCTTCGGTGACCACCAAGACGGGAGGGAACGAGGCACCACGTCGGTGGAAGGGGCGTCACAAAAACTAATCAAAAACACGCTCGCGGGCGGGGGGAAAGGTAAAACAAAAATACAACACCCCTATTGAAATATCCACCAAACCGGTTTGGTGTGCACTAGTGTTTCTGGTGTAAACATCAGACCGGCGTGGTGTGTTCTGCTGCGCACGTCAAACCCGCCTATCGTGTTCTGGTGTGCCCACCAGAAAACGTTAGGCTGGTTTGGTGTGCCCATCACACATCCTATTGTGGTCCGATGTTAACACCAAGACACAACGGGCTGATCTGATGTGCACATCACGGCACACTAGGATGGCTTGATGCGCACACTACGCCACACCAGACCAGTCTAATGTGCACAACACGGCACACTAAACTCGCCTGACATGCACACCAGGTGCCTCTGGTGTGCACACATCACGGATATTGTCACGAATGACAAGTGATGAGGCTGCGAATAACTGAGTAAACTGAACGTTTAATGGGGCGAACTTGTGCCCAAAATAAAATAAAAAAGGAGACAGAAGATAACAGCTTGGCGTCGCGAGCGTCGAAGTGCGCGTAAGAGCAGAGTCGAACGCTGGGGCGAGACTAACTCCGCTCGCCTTTCGGATTCCTTTATGTACACTCGTGGGTTTCTGGATCGTTCGGCGTAGAACGTTCGGTGTATAGAACATTCGGAACTCGGTAAGATGAGAATGTTCTCGAACTTACAAGAAGGCCAAGTTGAAAGAATTAATAAAAGGACAGTCCGCTAACTGGTATCGCACCTACACCTTCCGCGCGACAGTCAAGCGCGGTAATCCCTCGGCCACGCACGCGCTTGCTCGTCATAGCGCGTGGCACGATAACCCCCTTTAAAAGCGCATCGTCTCGATGCGACGTGCCGGAAAACAAAAACAGCAAAAAAAAAAAAAAACAATGGCAAACTACGTAGACTTGTGCAACACAATCCTCTCGAGCGTATTACAAAACACAATTCACAGTCCTACCGATCGTAGTACGACCTGAGGCACACGACGTGGACGACTTCCGGTCGTGGAGGGCGGCGTGATGAAGTTCGTGTTCCGTCGGGCATCACCTCGTAGTTCAGATCCCCGAATCGACGAAGCACTTTGAAGGGGCTAAAGTAGCGCTTCAGGAGTTTCTCGCTGAGACTCCGGAGCGAATCGGTGTCCAGACCCACACACTTTCTCCGATCTGAGAGTGGACGTCCCGACGACGAAGGTTGTAGCGGCCTGCGTCGCCGCGTTGCTGGTCTTGAATCAGGAGTCGGGCAAGCTGGCGGACTACTTCGGCCCATTGAGGAACCACCTGGGCGTTGTCGCTCTGATTTTCAGATGGCTCATGGGGCAGCATGGCGTCCAGCATGGTCATTACTTTCCGATCATGTACCAGCTGGAAAGGTGTGAATCCAGTGGTGTCTTGAACCGCCGTATTGTAGGCGAAGTAACGTAGGGCAACACCTCGTCGCATGCTCTACGTCGACGTACAAAGAGATCATGACGGCGATTGTCTTGTTGAGTCGCTTCGTCAGCCCGTTGGTCTGCGGATGGTACGCAGTGGCGCGACGATGGCTGGTGTGACTGAGCCGAAAGACTTCTTGGGTCATCTATGCCATGAACAATGATCCGCGATCTGTAATCAGAAGTTCGGGAGCGCCGTGCCGGAGGACGATGGACTCGATGAAAAACTTGACGACTTCCACTGCAGTCCCTGAAGGAAGGGCTTTCGTTTCGGCGTACCGTGTGAGATAATCTGTGGCGACGATTCTCCAGCGATCTCCCGATGTTGACGGCGGAAATGGGTCAAGTAGATCCATTCCGATCTGTTGGAACGGTGCGGTCGAGGGAGCAATCAGCTGCAGGAGCCTTGCCGGCTTCGTCGGCGCTTTCTTACGTCGCTGGCACAATCGGGTGTAGAGGTGAACGGCTCTGGGGAGCTTTGGCCAGTAATACTTTTCACAAATACGGGCTAGTGTTCGGCTGTAACTGAGGTACCCGGACGTCGGGTCGTCGTGACATGCCTCAAGGTTCTCCTACTGAAGGTTGGTTGGGATTACCGGCAACCACGGTGTGTTGTTGTACCCGAAGTTCTCTTTGTTGAGTACACCTTGTCGAATGGCGAACGTCGGCAGTACTCGTGAGAAGACACGTGGCACGGTGCTGCCGTCCCCTTCCAGGTGCTCGATTAATGCGTGTAGCTAAGGATCATCCCGTTGACGTCGTGCCATGTCGTCGGTGTTCACTGGTCCTAGGAAGCACTCGTCATCATTATCGTCGCTGCAGCCTGAAGGGGTTTCGACGGGGGCTCTGCACAGGCAGTCGGCATCGCTTTGCTTGCGGCCTGACTTGTAGACCACAGTCTTGTTGAACTCTTGTAGTCGGAGACTCCATCAAGCGAAGCGTCGTGACGGCTCCTTAAGATTCGCCAGCCAGCAAAGCGGGTGGTGGTCCGTCACCACGCGGAACAGGCTCCCGTACAAGTACGGACGAAACTTCGTGATTGCCCAGATGTAAGCAAGGCATTCTTTCTCAGTCGTGGTGTAATTTTTCTCCTACTTGCACAATATCCGACTTGCGTAGGTAATGACTCGCTCGATGCTTTCTTGCACTTGGACCAGTACTGCGCCCAGTCCCGCGTTACTTGCGTCCGTGTAAACCTCGGTTTCCGCCTCCTGATCGAAATGTCCAAGCACAAGAGGAGTCTGGAGTCGTTGTTTCAGCTCGTCGAATGCCGGCTGCTGCTCCTCGCCCCAATCGAACTTCTCGGCGTCCTTCGGGAGGTTTGTGAGCGGGGTGGAAATTTTTGCGAAATCCCGAACGAAGCGTCGATAGTAGGCGCAAAGTCCAAGGAATCTTCGCACGGACTTTTTGTCTGTCCGCAGCGAAATGCCGCGATGACGCGAGTTATTCCGGGGTCTGGGAGGACGCCTTTGTTGCTAACCACGTTGCCTAGGCGCTTCAGTTCGTCATAGGCAAACCGGCACTTTGACGGCTCGAGTGTGAGTCCGGCAGTCTGAATGGCTTGGAGAATGGCTCGGAGTCGTCGCAAGTGCTTGTCGAAGTCACTTGAAAACACTACGACTTCGTCGAGGTAGACGAAACAGTCCTGCGACTTCAGCCCTGTCAGTACCGTGTCCGTGACACGCTGGAACGTTGCCGGCGCCGTGCAGGTCTTCAGGTCCAGGTCCGTCTTCAGGTCCATCAATGAAAAGTATCGAGAGTGACGCAGCCGGTCTAGCATGTCATCGCTTCGGGTGAGTAGATATACGTCTTTCTTCGTTACCGCGTTGACCTGCCGGTAGTCTACGCAGAACCTGAGCGTTCCGTTCTTCTTCCTAACCAGCACGACTGGAGAGGCCCACGGACTGCTTGAAGGCTGGATTATGTCGTCGTTCAGCATATCTTATACTTGCTCTTGGATGACCTCCTGTTCTTTTATGGAGACTCGGTACGGCGATCGGTGCACAGGAAGCGCGTCATCCTCATTGACGACGTGATGCTTCGCAACGGTGGTTTGGCGCACCTTCGACGACGTCGTGAAGCAATCGCTGTATTCGGCGAGGAGGTCACTCAGCTGCCGTCATTTCAGGCCTGAAAGCTTGGGGTCAATATCAAGCTGCGCTGGCGGCGCAATGTCTTGCTGAGGTGGTAATGATTCTTCAGCAAGCCCGGCGATTTCGGCGGAGTTCCGAAGTTCCTCGACGTGGCCCGAAGCGGCACCTTTTATGAGGTGGCGCGTTTCTTGTCGGAAGTTTGTCACGAGAACCACGGTGCGCCCATCCTGAAGTTTGGTCACTCCTGTTGCGACGCCTATTCCTCTTCCCAGGAGCAATTGTAGGTTGCGTTCCAGAACAACGTCCCCGCAGGTAGCTGCATCGGTCAGGACGGGTGAGACAACACTTAATCGCGGCGGCAGGTTCACGTGGTCGGCAGAGACTCGGACGGCGGCTGACGCTGTTTGGGGATTTCCTGAAGGTGGAACTGACGTCTTCAACGTCAATCTGTTTTTACCAATGTCGATGACGGCGCCGTATTCACACAGAAAGTCCATGCCGAGAATGACGTCTCTGGCACAATCTCGTAGAATGACCAATTTCACAGGGCACGTCTCACCGTGGAACTTAACACGAGCGGCGCATCTCCCGACTGGTGTAATGAGATGCCCTCCGGCGGTTTTCATTGAAGCCCATTCCAAAGCGTTGTCACTTTTCGCAGGCGGCAAGAGAGCCTCCCACTCAAGACTGAGTAGTCTGCTCCCGTGTCCACGAGTGCCGATGTGTCGAGACCGTCGATAACAACGTTTAGGTTGTTAAACACCGTTGCAGGGGCGTCGGTGCGATGCGGGGCATCGGAGAGTGGGAACGCTCCGACCTTCTTGGAGGCTGTCTGCTTCCGTCGTTTTCGGAACGTAACTTCCAGGCGTTTCCGCACTTAGTTTTCCCGGCGACGCAGGGGAGACAGGCTCTCTCGGCAGGGCCGTGGCGCTGGGGACGCTGAACGTCGTGGCGATGGGGAGCGTGCTTTACGGCGGAGAGGCGACACTGGGGAGAGCGAGCGTCAGAGGTACTCCTTGATGTCGCGAGGGTTTACGTCGCATTTTGGGCGAGGGTCGTTCAGGCGGAACCCGCGCAGCCCCAGTTGTTCGTAGTCGTTCGTAAATGTGGCCGGCTTCACCGCAGTCATAGCACAACGGGCGTCGATCGGCCGTCCTCCACACGACGGTCTTTCGTGGCGCTGGAGGTTCACGTCGGTATGGCGTCTTATACGGGTGACCAGGGGGTGGAGGTCTTCGGGTAGCTGCGGCGTAACTCAGCGTCGGTGGTTCGGGAGTGCGCTGACAAGAACTTGCGGCTGCAGCGCCTGCTGAACTTGTTTCCGGACGATCTCAGCGATTGAGGGCGAATTCGGGATTGCGGCAGCAGGAAAAAGCTTCCCGATTTACTCCTGCACGACATCCCGGGCGATCTCGCGGAGGTCCGGGTCGTTGCAGCTGAAGGTCGAGAGGGCAGCGACGCCGAGAAGTCGCTGGTAAAGGGAGGCCCGTGCTTGAAAGGCACGTTCGATGTTGGTGGCTTCTTTGACGAAATCTTCGACGGTGGCTGGGGGGTTGCTGACAAAGACACCGAAGATATCATCTTTTACACCTCGCATCGGAATCCGAAGCTTATTTTCGTCGGTGGCTTGAGGGTCGGCGCGAGCGACCAGGCGCAGAACATTTTCGACAATACTGGTGATCGCCTCGTTTGTGCCCTGGATCCTCATTCGTAGAAGGTCCTCGGCCCTCTCCCGTCGATATTGGTTGGTGAAAGTCCGTCTCACAGCAACCTTGCAGGCGGTCCACGAGGTCAGAGAAGTTTCGCGATTCTCGAACCAGTGCCTGGCCGTTCCTTCGAGCGCGAACTCTGTAGGCGCTGTTCTTCCGTCCATCGGTTGTGCTGGGTCACTAGCTCGTACTGCTCTAGCTAGCCCTCGACGTCTTCATATGGCTCGCCATGGAAGGACACAGGCGTACTGGCAGCGACGGGTAGGACAACGGCGGGTGGAGTGGTCATCCTCGCGGTCGTCTTCTGTTTCTGCGGCAGGGGTCCCAGTTCCGGGGATTGGCCTTTGGTACGGCGGCTTGCTCGGGAAACGGGGCTTCTGCGAAGTGTAGCCTTCCGGGGCTGAGCACCTCACTTGGCCGGGAGGTCTTCGGAGGTGTACGATAAACGGGCATAGAAATCTATAACCCGCACATCCGCCAAAATGTCGCGAATGACAAATGATGAGGCTGCGAATAACTGAGTAAACTGAACGTTTAATGGAGCGAACTTGTGCCCAAACGAAAATGGAGACAGATGATAAAAGTTCAGCCTCGCGAACGTCGAAGTAGGTATAAGAGCAGAGCGGAACGCTGGTGCGAGACTGACTCCGCTCGCCTTTTGAAATGCCATATGTACAGTTTCTAGATCGTTCGGCGTAGAATTTCCGGTGCGTAGAACATTCGGAACTCGATCAGACGAGAATGCTCTCAAACTTACCAGAAGGCCAAGTTGAAAGAATAAATAAAAGAACAGTCCGCTAACTGGAATCGAGCCTACACCTTCCGCGCGACAGTCAAGCCTGGTAACCATTCGGCCACGCACGTACTTGCTCGCCAACGCGCGTGGCAATATATGTCTGGTGTTGAATGAAAACATGTTTTCTTGCGAAATAAATAGGAAGTATACAGCTATAGCACCACATTTGATTTTATAAGGTGCGTAATTTAAGGGGCGATGCAACGATTCAGTTCGAATAATATGTACAGGCTGTCAAAAAAAGTGTTGTTTTTGTTTTATCGGAAAAAATAAACTATGCATCGCCGAACGCTCATTCTTCGCCCAAAAGTAGCGCAAGAGGTCACAACGAGATGCCAAAGTTTCAGCCCGATCCGGTACTTTAGTCAAAAGTTATAAGTGATTTTATGAAAATTTCAATGAAAAAATGGTGCTCATTTTTGCCCTTTTTCGGTTTCTGGTGCCATAGAACCCCATGTATTCAAAAACTCAGTGGGCCACCATTTTCCATTGAAATTTTCAGAAAATCATTTATAACCTTTGATTAAGGTATCGGATCGGGCTGAAACTTTGGCATCTGGTTGTGACCTTTGGCCGGAGAATGAGCGTTTGGCGATGCGTAGTTTAATTTTGCGGTAAAAAAAACGTGTATTTTTTTTGTGAAACCCTGCACTTTGCGTTATCATGCTGACACGGTGTCAAAAACTTTTAACTATACGCTTCAGCCTGACGCACAAAATAGAGGTTTGTGTCGTCAACAATCGTCAACAGCTTCTCATCAATGAAAACTTGAAAATATTTCAGTGAGTTTTTGACATCACCAGAGTCCGTAAACACGGGCTGCGCAGGCTCACCGAAACACCGGTCTTGCTTTCGCCAGTCAAAAACTTGCGGCGGTGACTTTTGTTTCTTTCCTGACGTTGAATGGCACAAAAGACAAGGACACAAACAGGCAGACACACAAAGAGACAAACACAGGTGCTGGCTTAAGCTAGACTAAAGACGTTTCTGAGATCGTCTATTCTTGGTGATAACTCATTCGACGGGCTCTAAAGATCCTAAATGTCCAAAAATTATGCTCGTTCAATGCCTATTTTTCTACTAAAAATATAAAACAAATTGAAATAAGAGAAGATAGTTCATGTTCTGCCATAGGACGAGAAGGTGAACTATCTTCGAAAGAGTGTACATGCGGATGAGAGTGACAACAGTGTCGTCTGACAGCCGTGTCCCACAAATTACAGTTTAGCAGTGCCAATGATACCTATCCAGGGGTTAGTAAGCTAGCCCGCTTCACTTGTAGACTAGAAAAAAAAGACAGAGGTGAGACATATTGATGCGTATTTCTGAACACAGAAAGGAAAGGTAGTGAGCTATGGTGATGGCACACTCAATTCGTGTTTTCGTTTCATGTCTTGTCATGAAGTTGAGCCAAAGGTGTTTTTTTTTCACATCGCTCGTTGCTCGGGGCTGCACATATTTGTACAAAGCATGGGAGTGCACAGCAGCATACTTCCTTCGTACTTCGCAATTTTGAGTTCAAAAATTGTCAAATGCTTCTTTAAAAAGTACCTACAATATAATGTGCGTGAAAAGCACATGGAACAATTTTTTTATCTCAATATTAGTATTTGATGTATGCAGCAATAATCGACCTTCTTTCTTAATGCATATTCCGAATCTGAAAGTCCTTCTCTTAAAGGGGTGCCCGCGGTGCCTTCTTAGATGGCCTATTGAAGGTCGTAACACATTCTATGTGCTTAGAGCACATTCTGTGCTTTAAGCGTCCCAAAAATATGAAGTTACAATCATGTCCAGCTTATTTCACTAATAAAAATGTGATAAAAGCAATTGGAATCCCCGACGTACAAAGGGCGCCACTGAAGCCGGCCGAATGTAGACGAACAACGAACAGGGCACATCAGACAATCACAAGCGATAGCTTCACGTGGGCACAAGCAGCCTACCAGTCCTGTTCGTCTGCACAGGAAGCCCTCGCTTACACTTGACTGACGAGTGTCTTTCGCCGTTTCATCCTATTCGGCTTGATTTGGTTCAACCGCATAGGCTGTCTTTGATCGCATTTTTAATAGTGAAATAAGCCGCACATGATTGTAAGTTTTGGACTTTTGGGATACTTAGAGCAGATAGGTTGAGTTAGGAACATAAATAGGCCATCTAGGAATCCTACGGAGTAGGATAAGTACAATTCAGCATATCTGTAAAACAAACCAGGAACATGATTGCAGACGAAAGTGAAGAGCCCATTTGTGTTGCCTGTAGTTCTCCACTTGCTTGACAATGTTTATTTTTTATTTATTTTATTTATTTATGACATACTGCGGACCTAAATTGTCCAAGCAGGAGTGAATACAGATCGTAAAATACACGACAAAAACAGTCTTCAACAAAATATATAAAAAGGCCACTAGGTTAAAATATACAGTAAATAACAAATGCCAAAATACAGGACACGAAGCCTTCAAGAGCAAGATACACATTACCAGTAAAAACCTATACGGTCATGGGGTAGGAAGAAGGAAGTGACTCAGTGGGCAGAAAATTCCAGTCATTGAGTGTCCTTGGAAAAAAGGAAAATTTGAAAAGATTAGTGCGAGCAAAATAAGGAGTCAGTGAGTGTGGTTGGTGATGTCTGGTCTGTCTCGTAGCAATGGGTTTTGGATATGCATGGCGATTAATAGATAGCTTGTCATTTGCAAGAAGAAACAGAAACTTTAGCCTTGCTATTTGCCTTCGTTCCTGCAACAATTCAATTTTGTTTATCTGCATTAGAGAGGAGGGAGAATCTGATCGCTTGAACTTATCGTAAATGAATCTGACTGCCCGTCTTTGAACCCTTTCCAATTTATGTCTTTTTTGGTAAAGGGATCAAATACAACGCTGGCGTATTCCAGTTTAGGTCTCACAAGCGTGTTGAACGCTAACAAGTTTACGTTCGGGTGTGTATTTTTCAACTTGTGTCTAATGAGGCCTAGCTTTCTAAAAGCAGCAGATGTAAGGTTGTCGATGTGTTTTGACCAGCCCAAATACCTATCAATTGTCAGCCCTAGATACTTGTAATGGTCTACCTCAGAGACGTTATAATATTTTATTTTGTACTGAAAGGAGAGGTACTTTTTTTTGTTTGTGATTCTAAGAAAGACAATTTTCTCGAGATTCAATTTCATTTTCCATTGGTAGCACCAGTCTTGTATAGAGTTTAAGCTTGAGTTAAGTGCGAGTTGGTCATCAGTACACAAAACATCTTTGAACAATACACAATCGTCCGCAAATAAACGAATGTTCACTCCTGGGTCCACAACAGAAACAATATCATTGACGTATATCAAAAACAATAGTGGCCCAAGGACACTTCCCTGGGGTACACCGGAAGTCACATCAAGCATCTCTGAGCAACCTGAACCAACCTCGACATACTGTCTACGACCATGTAGATAGGATCCGATCCATTTAACGATGGCTGAGTCAAGACCAATACTTTTCAATTTAAAGAGCAGTTTACCATGTGGCACTCTGTCAAATGCCTTGCTGAAGTCTATGAATATGGCATCTATCTGACAAGATTTATCCAAAGTGGAGGCAAATTCGTGCACCGTGGTAACTAGCTGTGTCACTGTTGAATAGCCCTTTCGATATGCATGTTGAAACTCGGTTATTAAGTTATTTTTATCGAGGAAGTCAGTTACCATATTTGAAATTATATGTTCTAGTAACTTACACGATGTACACGTAAGCGAGATTGGCCTGTAGTTGCTCAGAAATAAGTGATCTCCTTTTTTAAACACCGGCACAACACGTTCTAGGAGCCAATCATTCGGCAGAACTCCCGATAAAAATGACGTGCGGAATATCACTGTTAAGAAATGTGCTAAGGGTTCCGCGAAACGACGCAGAAAGGCATTGAGGATCTTATCAGGCCCAGGTGACTTTTTCGTTTTCAAGTTCAATAACATGGAAAATACGCCTGCAAGCGATACGCAATCAGCATTCAGGTAGGACGGCTCATGATTTTCACACTCGTACGTTTCAGCGTCAGAAAAAAACTGACTGGAAATATCCATTAAAATGACGAGCGATCACTATGGTGTCATCAATCAGTGTACTGTAAACACATATTTGGTCAATGTTACTCACTGCAGATTCATCTTGTCCATGGCATCAAAATGCAAGCCTTTTCCACGCCATGGAAAATGCAGCCTTTTCCACGCTGTGGAAAAGGCTGCCTTTCCTGGCCGCTTTCTCAGAATGGTCAGCCGATCACTATGGGAGCCTGCGGAGCTCTTTGACAGGAGTATGTCAGGGCAAGCCTGCAGGCGTCTCCTCCAGGAGGGTGCAGTTGGCAAGAAGCCTTTAACAGATGAAAGGACTGACGCTCTACCAGGTGGGTGTTTCTGACCAACCTGGAAGGGCAGAGGATCTGTTGCGGCTGTGCTGTGCTGAGCTGTGCACATAATGTGTGTACAGTATGAGTTATAATTTACTGCGCTTTGAGATATTTTTATGAAAATATTGTTGGTTTTGCCTTGTGCAGCACACATGGACAGTCAGAGGCACTATGAGGTGAAACAAGGTGAATGCGGGCAGACCAGGTGGAATGCCGCGTCGGGCGCAGCGCTTGCTTTGCGCACTGGGAGCAAGGCCACGAGGTTCCATCTTCATTCAAAGCCGATAATATGGAACCAGGTTAATTCGAACTATTATCTGAACGGACTAGTAGCTGCAATAAAATGCATAGCGAAAAATGCGGTTCTATCGAAAAAAAATGGCAGCCTCTCCCAATAGATCGAACTGCGACTAGCAGCACCTCTGAGCTTTGCAAGCTGGCTTTCCGCCTTGCGCCAAAACCCTCTTGGGGGAAAGCCACCTTGCAGAGAAAGCTGGCTATTTTCTTTTGGGCGGCCGCGTCGACCGCCCAGAAGTAAGAAAAAATCTCTTCCGCGGAGGGAGATGCTGAGCCGGTGAACGCAGAAGTGGCCACTAAACAGCTGCGGTGAGTGTCCCTAATGACGTACAGATGCCTCTTCAAAAGTAAACTACTTTTCTAAATGTAGCGTGCTTGTTCGTTGTCAAATTCATTACCATGCTTATATAGAATTGCCCGCTATATCGAAGTAGGAAACGGTTTTTTGCGAGTTTGATATAATCAGGTTTGATTGTATTATGTTTCCCACAGGTAGGAGAAAGCAGATTGAGCGCGGGAGGGCAGCCGAGTGATAAATTGACTGAATATCAGGCTGGACACGACAGAACTTTCTTGTTTACTGTTGTAGCTGTGATTTTATTATTTTAAGATTTTTTTTAATAACTGCTCGTGTATGATTTTTTCATTCACTGTAGGTTTCATTACGCAGTACCAACTTGCCCAAGCCATCATCTTAGCCATCCAGATGTGCTGGGATAAACGGCATGGAAGAAAAAAGCCATGGACAGCCCTGTGTGCAAGGGAATGTGCGCGAGTGGTGCGTGTTAGGAAAAAATAAAATAGTGCGTTTTATTTTCTTTTATTACACACACCACAGCGCACTCTCGCAAACAACACTCACTCCTTACACACAACCAACTCGCCCTAGCTGCTACGTTATTTTTTTTCTTTGTACTTTTGTTTCATGGCAGAATGAACACCTGAACCTGAACCTGGTGTTCTTTTTGCACAATTTGCTAGCTGTTGTCTTCAGCAGTATTTTCTGCATCTAAATTATACCGCGCATGCATGACCAGGTCACCCCAGAAGACACTAGATTGGCCGGGTCACATCAGAACACACTTGACAGTAACACCAAGACACCAGAACACGCCAAGACAGCAGAGCACGCCGAACACGCCAAGACACCAGGACACGCCAAGACCCCTGTCTGAATTTCCGCTCTGGTGTAAACGTCAGAAGCACATGAGACCCGGGCTGGTGGATTTTTTTCAGTAGGGACAGGAGTCACATAAACTGCGTAGAATGCAGACCAGGCTGCCTGGTGGGCACACGAGCCCGTGTAGTATTATACCAAACTCTTTTGTTGTGCACACGAGAATGGTGTGTGGGTGCACCAGCACTTCTGGGGGGCACACCAGGCTAATGTGCTCGATACACCATCATTGCTGGTGGGTGCACCAGGCTGGTGTGTTTGATAAACCAGCATTGCTGGAGGGCACATCAGATATTTTGGAGTCCCACCAGGATTCTGTGATGTCACAACAGGATTGCCTGGTGTATTTTTCATTAGGAACCTGAGGAGTCCTTTCCTGTTGGAGAATCACTTCTTAATCCTTCCAGTCCACACTTCCAACATCGCCGTCGGGTCTGCCAGGAAGGCCCATAGGCGTTCATTATGCAACCAGTCCATATAGGCTCCTGAGTACCACCACGTGGAAATCATTGTCCAAGTCATCGTTCGCATGCATAGCTAGGACGGCGCTGTTGCTTCTAGAGCTTTTGTTGTCAATGACTTGCTGCTCTAACTACAGTAAGATATCTTGCTCCGACAAATGCCACTGAAGCCGTACATGGTACTTGGAAAATGGTCTCTCTCCTCCAGATAGAGCGTCACTCTGATAAGCAGCATCGGAACGACTAACTTCCTCACGTGGATGTCAGAGATACTCTGAACGGCTATCGTGCTCTCTATCTTAGACATCGTCTTTACATCGGCAGGTCTCGAGACGGACAAAATCCTCCCAGTATTTCAGCTTTCCTTGACATGTTTTAGCAGGTAGTCTACTATCATGCATCAAGGTTTCTGAAAGTCTAGTTTTTGATTCGATTCCTCGTATGTCCCTTGTTACTCGTCAGTCATCCCAGAGCAGCCTCCATCTTTTCTCTAGTGAATGATTTTTCCAGCTGTGTGTTGTCTACTCCCTCGCAATTTGGGTATTTCGTCGTGCGCTGTAGAGGATGTTCCCCGAAGAACTCTGTTTTCACCGCCTCGAGTATCCCCTCACTATTGTCCGGGAAGTTCAAGATGAATTTCTGGATCTTCTCTAGCAGAGTTGCCTTGGGCTTCGCCCTGTTCAGCAGGGCCCTAAGGATTTCCCAGGTTTTCTTGCAGCTGATTGCACAATTAGTTCCAGTTTTGCTTTTCAGTTTTCGGCGTTTTCCTTCGCCTGCCTTGTTATCTGGGTAATCATGGTTTTGAGTTTTCGATTTCTTTTCTGCCTTACCACCTTCTCAGTAGCCCTTGTATTACCGCGAACAGGCAAAGCATTTGAGGATCCGCTTCTAGTTTGCCTGTCGTGAGCTGGATTCGAGAAAAAATATTACGTGATTTGAAACCTACTTTCCGCTTTTGTACTCATTTTCTGCATTGCGGAGCTAGACTGATCTGTTACAAGATGCGACACATGGGCCTAATTTGACGACCAACATTATCACCTAATAACATAAACATTCTATTCCACTCATATTTTTTTCAAAAACAAAAACAAAAACAACAAAACGCCTTAGTTCTAACTCGACAAACAATATGCTTCCGTAATGGGTGGTTACTGTCTCTTGCGTCTTTCTTCATGATACCTAATTCAAATTTGGTGTTATAACAAATGCAACATAAGCATAAAAAGAGCGGGCACCGAATAGCACGCCTTAGTTCTAACAAGTGGCGTGAACATTTTTCTAGAAAATAAATTAATATATATAATATAGGACAGTAATGACCACACCAATACTTTTCCACCGTCTAAACCCCACACCGTTCCTGATTTTATATGTTTAAATAATTTTAATACCTTCAACTGTGAAGAGTAGCTGTTTAGGTGCACGTGCCCAGTATCTCCTAATTCACAACATACCGGACTCACTGAGTTTCGACAAAGCTCCAACTGCCTAGGTAGGACGGAGTCCTGGGCCAAAATGTGGCCTTTGCCTGGGATTAATGGGCCTTGACATTGCCTAATGAGCCAAGGTACAGCCTAATCAGACCTTCTTTGGCAAGGGTCTGGTTATCTTGGATCTAGCTCGCCATAGATGTGCAAGAGTTAAGCTTCACTTCCTAGTTCGGTTGTCGTTTGGCCTGATGGGGCAAAAACCACCTAACAGGTGCAAGTATCTTTGGTCCTAAACAGGGTTGTAAAGTACCTAGGTACAAGTAACTGTAAATCGGTAACTAGGTACTTTTGTTGTACCTGAGGTACAAACCTAGGTACTTTCATTTCTCAGTATCTGTATCTGTATCTTAGGTACATTTTCCAGTAACTTGTAACTAAGTGAAGTTACTTTTCACAGGTACTTTTTTATTCACTTCGTCAAAATCGTAGAAAATACAATATAACATATAACTGAAAATAAATTATAATTACAGTCTTAAAGCAATTTAACATCACGTAGTGTTTCCACGCAATAAATCGAACTCAAATTTTGCACTTTACAAAACTGAAAATACCTATGTCTGAAGAAACTCCCTCCTGGTTTCTAAAATACCCCCTACAAATACCACTTCCAGAGTCACAGTTATAATTACGTACGGGAAATAGTATTGGGAGACCTTTGTAAATGTTCATTTCACATAATTAAGCACAACAAAACTGGCAGGCTTCGTTGTCAAAAATTATTGCAGCAGTAGAAGGATACAAACATCAAGGGCAGATAATCGAAGCACTCGTACTCTGGCCGAACGGAGACTTCGAGCTCCTGATGTAGTCTGCCACTGATGGCTGGGCTGCTGTTATTCTATGTTGTGGAGGCCCTGTGCTACATTCGGGTCTTTCCTTGGGTGCCGCGGCTTTCCGTTTTACCCCGTCGACATTCGTCTTGCTCTTGTCGACACTCTTTAGTGCTTCCTTGTGAGACCTCTTGAGAAAGTAAAGCATGGCTAGTTAATACTTATTGCACCGTATCAGAACAGCTCAGCGGCGCAGGACACTAATCCAACTAGGTTTCAGCATTAGCACTTGAGACGAAAACGATATTTCTGCCAGACGCCAAAGATAATCAACAGCGGCGGAAAATTCCGGACGTGCGGGCATTAAAAAGGGAAACATTGGTTGCTTCCAGTAAAACTAAAATGAAGACGATATCTAAATGACCAATGACAAGGCAGCTTACAGATAATTGTTGTGGGTCGGTTCATTTTCTCGGAAGCCTAGTTTACCTAGCGCACCCGGACATCTTTGTAACGACTTCTTACCATCGCTCCAGACGCCGTGAAAAATGGACTTGCACCGTAATTTTGTATAAGTATGACCAAACCTTTCTTTGTTACCCATTCCTGACGAAGACCAGACTCCGGTTGAAACGTCGAAAATAAAGTTTCCGTTGTTCTACCGATGGACCTCTACTTCGTCATATATAATATATAGGTGAAGTCAGAGTGGTGAATGGGTCGAAACACGTCGAAAACGAAGAGTGAGTTGACGCAGGGACAGGCTTTAAACAACGGTTTCGAGGGAGTTCTGCAAAGTTCTAAGTCCCAGTTATCGAACATCCGCAGTTGAGAACAACGACAAATCAGTAGCAGGCGTATTGTACGCACGAAAAGTTGCTACCCTGACGTGCGACGCAGCGTCAATCTCTTGGCCGACTGACGGACGTAAACGCACATAGTACGGAGCATAACAAACCTTACACAGTGATGGAAGTGCCATTTGACCTTTTGGAGCAGGCCTTGTAGCAGGCAAAATATTTTTTGGAGCAGGTAGTGGCCCTTTTGGAGCAGGGTCCGGCATATGTTGGCATATTACTTGAAAATAAAATAATTCCGCATTGCTATATAAAGCCCATCTCTATTATTGGAACACAGCGCCTGTCGCCTTTTTAAGACAGGATATATAAAATTCAACAAATTAAACACACAAAAAAATTTTTTTTTTTAAATAAAGTTTATCTGCTCGTCAGATAAAAAAATACAATCAAATATGTAACACTGAGTTCTGGTGGTACAGGATGTTTAGTTTTATCAGCCTGCACTTCTTTTCAGGTATCTGCAGCAGCATCTAACGACCCTCATTGTTGTGAAATGTTTTAGTTCAGATTAGAGTTGTTTTTTGGGCAGCAGCTTCTAATATTGCGGTATCTGATATTTGCTTCAAAAATTCCGATTCATTTTCGATGTGCTGGCGAAGTCACGATCGGATCACGTCGAGTTAACCCGTTGAGTGCGCTCCTTGGCATGCACCGACGCGCTGCAGAGAAGCGACACCCGCGGAGCAGACACCACAGTCGCGCGAGTCGCGCAGTGCTTTGTGCTCCGAAAAGGACGGTGAGGCTTTACCAGCACTACATCCAGAGTTTGGTGTAACTCAACTATACTTTGTTTCAGCTTCGGTGCGAGCGCAGCCGAAGCTACAAGCGCGCGCATGGAGCCCGTAACGGTGCCCACGCTGCACGAGCCCACGCGCGAGTCAGGAATGCACAGAGCATTGGGCTCGCGCTAGCTTTGACTTCGCTGGTAGCTAGCACACGGGAACAGGGCGGGCCCATTGACACCAATAAAGCATGCTTATCAAACTTGTTTTTGTGTACATCCCAGTATACAAAAGATTTACTTCTAATAATAATGTGACAAATTTGAGAAAAATACTTGGCGTGAAAATAAAAAAGTAGCTTTGAAGTAACTGTACCTGTACCTAGGTACATTTTTAAGCGAGTAGCTAGATACGTACCTAGGTACATTTTCGTATGAGTAACTGTAACTGTATCTTAGGTACATTTTTGAAGTAACTTTTACAACCCTGGTCCTAAATAACCAAACAAGTGCCAAAGGTAGCCTCCACTCTCTAAAAACTCGGCTCTTACCTGGTAGCTCTGGACCAGGCACCAAGAAAGTGCCATAGTGAGATTTACTGCCTGAGACGTCGGCTCCAATCTCGCATTTTTCGGGTCCTCATCGCCAAAGAACTGCCGAAAATTGAGGCCACATGCGAAAAGTTTGGCTGTCATCTTAAAGTTTTGGGCCCAACATGCCTAACGAGTAGTAGAGTTATGCTTCCTCTGTAAAAATTCTGCGGTCATCTGCTGTCTTTGGTCGCGAATCACCAACGACGTGTCGGTGTTAGGCTTCACTCTGTCGTAGTCCGATTAAAAGCGGGCATCTATGTGCCTCAATAGACCCTTTTCAATTCTACACCAACACCCGTCCTCCATTGCTTGCTCACATACTCTGAGTATGTTATCAAACACACGCGGCTTAGCGATCGGCGGGAACTCGGCTCAGTTAGAATTCAGCACGAGCGCTGCGTCAGAGTTCGGCGAGGAGTTGATCCAGTCGGGCGCTTTGTGAGCAAGCAATGGTGTCCGCCTTTGCTGCCTGATGGACTTTTGAAAAGGGTGTATTCTAGAAAATGACCGGAGTTAGGTAATCAGGGCGGGTGCCGTTGATGCGTATTTATGATTGCAAATAGGTGACCGATGAGTCATTGGTAGAAAGCAGGCAGTCTGCGACATAGTTAAATACAAATTAAGTTCGCTTCTACCTGCAAATATTTATTTTATTTTGGGTGACTCTCTATTTTTCCATCCTGATGGCGGGCCGAATGCATTCCCGTGGCTGGACCAGAGAAGCGTGATTTTGAAAAAGTAGTTTACGTCTATATCCTCTTGGAGAGTTACATATGCTCCAGCGCACGTGCAGTGAGACTGGTTCGACGTTACAGCAACTGTTGCCATCGAGCGAGCTCTGGGCGAGACTGATGTGCAAGACCCCTTTCGAAAGTCAGGTCCGGAGGACCAGGATGTCGGAGACACTGCTGAATGGCAGAACCACTGATATTGTGCAACGTGGATTTCCCTGGGATAGCCAACTTCAGAGCGCGGCCAACACAGGAACCGACGAGACAATAAAACTATGTTGAAAGTGCAGCGTCGCTTTGCTGATCATCTCTTTTTGTGAGTGTGCTTATGCCTTCTAATTTTAGAGCGCAGCTCTTAGGCGCCCGCTTCCGGCCTGAGAGGCGTCGCCGTCGGCGTAACCAAGGTCGCTCCAAGGTCACGTGACCCCTAAGGTCACGTGACCCCCAAGGCCGCGTGACCACTCTTCGAGGTCACGTGACCCCCCTCGCTCGAGGTCACGTGATTCCCCTCCCCGAGGTCACGTGACCCCCTCCCCCCGAAGTAACGTAACACACCCCCCGAGGTCACGTGACCCCCTCCCCCGTTGGCGTCGGCGTCGGCGTAACCGCGAGTAACCCTCGTAACCCTCGTGAGGGTTACGAGGGTTACCGTCACGAGGATCACGAGGGCTACGAGGGTTAGTTGCCCTCCTCACGATGGTTGAGAGTTACCCTCACGAGCGTCACGAGAGTTACCCTCACAACGGTTACTAGGGTTAACCTCACGAGGGTCACGATGGTTACCCAGGTCACGTGACCCCCTCCCCCCCGAGGTCACCTGACCCCCATGGACGTCAACGCCACTAATGGCATCATCTGTGACGTCACTGATGACGTCACCGTCATCCGCATCATCATCGTCGTCATCACTAATGACGTCATTAGTGACGTCACCGATGACGTCATCGGCATTTGCATTGTCATCGTCATCATCACTGGTGACGTCATCAGTGATGTCATCAGTAACGTCACTGATGACGTCACCGGCATCGGCATCGTCACGTGATCCCCCGATGTCACGTGACACCCCATGGTCACGTGACCCCCACAAAGTCACGTGACCCCCAAGGTCACTTGACCCACTCCCCAGGCCCTTCCCTCCTCAAGAGCTGTGCTCTAATTCGGCATTACAGGGAGTTGTAAATGGCTTTCATTTTTAGAGCGGAGCTCTTAGGGGCCCGTTCCTGGCTTGAGCGGCGTCGCCGTCGACGTCGGCGTAACCAAGGTCAACCCAAGGTCACGTGACCCCCCAAGGTCATTCCAAGGTCACGTGATGGCCAAGGTCACCGCACGCTCACGTGACCACCAGGGTCATCCCAAGGTCACGTGACCCCCAAGGTCACCCCAAGGTCGCGTGACCCCCAAGATCACGTGAAACCCAAAGTTGCGTGACTCCCCAAGTCACGTGACCCCCCCCGAGGTCAGGTGACCACTCCGAGGTCGCGTGACCCCCTCAGGGTCACGTGACCCCCCGACGACGTCATCGTCACTGATTACGTCATCAGGGACGTCACTGATGACGTCACCGTCATCCGCATTGTCATCGTCATCATCACTGATGACGCGATGACGTCATCGTCACTGATGACGTCATCAGTGACGTCACTGATCACGTCACCGGCATCCGCATCGTCATCGTCATCATCGCTGATGACGTCATCAGTGACGTCACTTAAGACGTTACCGGTACCCGCATCGTCATCGTCATCATCACTGATGACGTCATCGGTATCCGCATCGTTATCGTCACTGATGACGTCATCGGTATCTTCACGTGACCCCCCAAGGTCACGTGACCCAACCCTCCAGTACCCTTCCCTCCTTCTCCTCAAGAGCTGCGCTTAAATAAGGCGTTACAGGGAGTTGTAAACGGCTTTCACTTTTTTTTACCGGATGCATAAAAGAGACTCACCAGCTGACAACAGGGGCCAGTTTTTCGAAAGAAATCTATTAAACGACGCATTCCAGAAGGGAGCGTGGCTTGATGCGTGACTTTCATTGTGATTGACCACTGTCAAAGTCTAGCGTTAAAAAACAGAAGTGGGCTGTTGCACTTGTTTCGGCCTCCTGAAGGGATTGCGATAACGCCGGCACTCGGCGGCGGTAAAGCCGCTCGCGGCGATACACAGTCGCAATCAATCTTAACCGGAGCGCTCGACCATGCCTCTTTTTCAATGGGGGCACTATCCTTGCGGCAGCCGTTCGTACACATTTGTCACGTGGCTGCGGGCCCATCTCTAAGTGTGGGTGGAGCGCAGTAGATTCTCAGATCAAATGCTTAAAGGGATACTGACCCGAAATTTCGAGCTCACTAAACAAGGCCGGGCGGATAGGCAGGAAGCTGCAAAACCAAAAATATCACTCATACGGCGATATATCTAACGGATCGCCGTATTTTTTGGAAAAGGAGTGCGCGATTGAACCCGGCCTACGAGGCCGACGAGACAAGGCACGTCACGATTCCCATTGTCTCTCTTCCTCGCTACTTCCCGTCAAGCTGGTGAACCGATGCGAGGAGGAGAGAGCGAGGCCGCTTCTCCTCATTTTGAGATTCTCCCGGAGGACAGTTACGTCAAAGAACTCGCTTGATCGCGGCCTTCTTTTCCAAAAGTGCGGCCATCCGTTTGAGATACCGAAGTACGAGTGATGTTTTGGAGTTCGTAGCGTCCCGTTTAACACTTCTGCAGCCTTACTTTGCGAAATCCAAATTTCGGTTCAGTATCCCTTTAAGGAAATAACATACACCGCTGGTTTTTGTTTCTGATTCTGTCATTACTCTGCACCCATGAAACAAATCATTTCCCGACACAAATTATATCTAAACATGAAATAAAACCCTTTTGAATATTGTGTATTGTTCATACATCTCGTTGAACGTGATATGATGCGTTCCCCACACAAACTATTTCCCACCTTAGAAGACGAGCGCGTCAAGAAGTTAAACCTTAAAAGCATAAAATATAGACACAAGGACAATTAGAAAGCATATAAGACATGGACCGGCGCTGTCCATGTCCTTCAAACCAACGTTTTAATTTAACATCCAGAGGCGGTAAGAATGTCAGAGTATCCCTTTCCAACGCTCGGATGTTAAGCCTCTATCACGCGGTCATTGCTTCTGACCGTCCTCCTGCTTCGCGCAACGCTGAGTGTTAACGAGACGCCGATGCATTATCGAAAATAGAAATAAATGAACTGTATAGATCTATAAAAAAAGGACCCTGGCCAGTTGCACTTCCGGTGTTTGGCGTATGGCGCATGATTTGCTCACTTTCCGAAGCCACGAACACGTGCGTGCTTGGCGGAGGAGATCGCAAGTTGGGCTGAGGAAATGTAGATACTGGAAATATGTATATTGCCTTTTATTCAGTGAAATTGGGCCTGTCAATGATTATTTTTCCAGAGTGGTAGATTGAAGGGAAAACCGTTGCTATAATTTTTACGTTGCTGGTTTATCGCGGCTCGACGGGCGAAAGTTCTTATTTTCTTTTAAATACAGCCGCAGCAGCAGCGGCTGGAGCAGTAAGGTGATTAATGGCACGTCACAATTTTTCACGAAGGGCCACCATGGAATTTGCTTGGCGGTTTTCTACCAAGAGCTGTAACAAGAAACTTTTTAATAACTTTGACTATTCTGGAAATAACTTTGACGCGCTTTAAGGCTTGCTTGCATAATGCAGTTTTCACACGAAGGGAAATCACCTGGACAGAACTGCGTGATGTAAACCGGCGCAGCGCCTCCCATCACAGCTCCGCGAAGTGTGTTCGTAGCGCCGAGGGCGTTGCCTCCGCGCCTCCGACCATGAGCCAGTGAAGTTCGACGTCACTGCGCCTCATAAGGAAGCCGTGAAGTCAAGACCCCGTGCCGCACACTCCCCGGGGGAGGGAGGGGGGGGGGGGGGGGGGGAGTGTAGCTTTTTCTCTTAAGTGAATAGTGCATAGAAAGAATGCATACAAAAAGCGCCCACACGCCTAACTCAGAACTGTGACACACCTCAGGTAACAAACGTGCCCATAAAAAATTATCATTAAACATAACAAACAAAACATCGCCAAGCACAAGAAAAAAAGAAGAAATCACACTACACATTGGTATTTTTCGCATTAGCACAGCGGGATTGAAATTAAATTTAGCACCGCTCTTATTAATAGATTAATATTTGAAATAGTCTCGAATAGTATGAGTAATAATGATTGGTTTAGTATAAACCGGATGTCTTCATGTAATATTTTCCAATGAGTAATATTTCTTTGGAGAATCTATGTCATGCTTAATATATGGTAGACGAACTTTAAAAGCAAGGCCAGGTAATTGATTGCCCTTCAGCTCCTTATGTTAAAAAAAAGTATAACAGACTTTAAGAAGAAACGTTCCCCGATCATCCTACTTAGTAATCTCAGCAGGCACTTGCATACTAATATTTCTCTAAGTAGTCTACAGTAGTATGCATGGGTATTCGTTCGTGCGTTACATGAGTATTCGTTAGTACACAGTTAGATACCGAGTCGAAAGGGTTTGAAAAGTATGTAAAAAATGCACGAGCTATTTATTCCGATTGCGAAGACATATTGGACGTAAAAATCTAGCGGAAACCGCCGTTAGCAAGATAAACGTGACACTTTAATTGTGACAAGAAAAAAAATTAAAAACTGGTGCCATTTGACTCTGCGGACTAATCGAAGAGTGAAGGTGTTGCATACGAACTGATTTGCCCACTTCTTTTTATTCATTATTAAGGGTCAAATAACCCTTATAAAAACTAATATTGAATTTCCGGCTTGATTTTGATGTGTTCCTAATGAGTCATCAAACATTTGCAAGAAACGCAATGTGCAATGTGTTTTCACTGATAAAATAGTAAGGGTGCAGGCGAGTTGGTGGATGTTAACCATGTTGAATATACTAAGACTGCTGTTTCCCAACGGAAACTCAGTTTAGATTGCACATTAAGAGTTGAAATTGCCACATAGCTTGACATTAGAATATGTTTTGTGTAAACACAGCGAATGCCTAAAGGCTCAAAGACTAGCTGTATAAACATACACACTACACTTTTTTTTTGTTTTCTCAAAGGCTTGCTGCCTTGGTAACTCGCAGAGCATATTTTACTGCGATACCGTGCGTGCAAATACACAAATGACAAATTCTCTTATTTATTTATTTATTCATTTCGGACGCCAATCCTACTTTGGAGACAACCCTGAGTATCCGTGCCGCATTTGGACCTGTTGGCGAAGAAAGACTTCGACGAGCGTGTTGAAAATTCTTAGGGAGGCGTCATTCTCTGCTGGGCAAAACAACGTCTCTCTCCGTTGAACTTCAGCTTGGCTCGGCGTGGTGGATTGTTGCCAGCCGATTTTCGTTATCACCGACACTTTAATTTCTCGTCCAGTTTCGATTGGCGAATTGGCTAGCTACTGCACGCAATTGACTCCGTAAGCGTGACGTCATGGGTCCAAACAAACCGTTGCTAGGGTCGTTGTTATGGACAAATACATGTGGCTAGGTTTCGCTACGAAAACCCGACCGTTCAAAAATCGGGAGTAGGGTTTAAACTTCTAAAAATCACAGATATAGAAAGCTTGAATGTCATATATGTTTCGACAGAAGTGTGCCGGTAATCGCTTGTTTCTGAAATATTTACGACTGCAACTTCCGGTCCTCAAGATGCCCGCAGCAGACGACGAATGCACGTAGTATGCCGTCTGCCACATGCCCACCGGCCAAGCCGGCGCCGGTGTCTGAATCGTGTGAATAAAGACGATATTCCGATATTGCATTTATTTGAAATAAAATGAGTTTCAGACACTTATAAGAATTCATAGTGGGGTGCCATGCAAAATATGGTTTATCAAAAGTCCGGGCGTCGATCGATATGATCGTCTGCTAAAAGATCGCATTGCACCCGTTAGAAGAGCACTTCAAGTGATCGGTTGAGATCCCGAATTTTGTTTGCGGACTCGCGCTACGGGAGGGTGCTTCGTACCTGGTTGTAACCATCACGTGGAGAAAGATTCTTGCAGTTTCTTCAGATTTCCGCAAGACCCCAAAGCGCGAAAGAATTGGATAAACATAAGGTGAGTTTATTACAGATTGTACTCGCATCGCGGGTTCGATGGAGATCTTCACCAAAAGGGCACATCCCCGCAATTCGATGTATACCAAATGGTAAAAAAAAAAACCAAAGTACTGCGAAATCGCGGCAGACATGGAATTCTTTAATGACCTGACAACTTCAATAATAACAATAACAAACGACGTACCTCGACGGCGTACGATTTGTTTTTTATGCTGACCTGCACTACGCCGGTAATGCACTTCAGGTCGTCGTCGTAAATGATCTGCACGACGTGGTTTGATTTTACGGTATTTTCACCCCTCTGAACTAAACTGGGTTCTTCACAGAAAAAAATGCACATTGTGGAGGCCTTTACGGCCACTGCGATGCACTTGTTTTTGTCGCTCGTTTACCGACGCAATTCAATGAAGACGTCCGCTCCAACAGAGGCCAGCGAATCTATCGTGTCGCCTGCTACCAATGCAAAGCGGAGTGTAATACTTCAGAAATGGCTTTCATTGTTGCAATATACGACACTGAGACGACAAGAACATCTTCATAATTAGATATCAAGAAGTTAGGTTGCTTACAAAAAATTATTTACTTACTTGTAAGCAAAAATCTCATCTGGAGTCTCCATGCATTAGTCCATAGCAACGTCCCTAGCAACGGTTTGTTTGGACCCAGACGCCATGTTGTGACGTCATCACTTACGGGGTCAATAATACATGATGAAAAAAATCAGTCAGTAGACGAATCCCCTACATTTCAGTAGGTCACCCAAACAATCAGTAGATAATAAAATAGCATTTTTTCATTCCAGACCCTTCTTTTTAGATACTATGTTACAATAAACATTCCAATATTAAACACACGTAATAATTAGATGCGTTTTTTTGCCTGCTGTATGCATTTTTTTTCAATCGTACTTTCCAGTGGCCAAGTGCATATAACATTCCTTGAAGAGAGCCAATTGATTAACTTTAATAGTTTCCCACGCTGTATTACATTTTCGTATACACTTTTTCTTTTGGGAGGGGCTGGAGGGGTGCTGACCGTGCTGTTGCTGTTATCTGAAGAGTCAACTCTCATTATCATACGTGGACGAAACAAGGCAAAACCGAAGTCCGTATCGGTTTCGTAAATACACTCGTAATCGGCTGCGTTGGTGGTAATACCGGTTTGGGTGGATAGTTGAATGAATCGAGGGATACGTATACACATATGTACTCTTTCGTGTTTAAGAATTTTACACGCGTTTCTTGGTTAATATGAGAGCCACCTTTTCAAAGTGCGTATTGTTAGGCCTTAGAAATGGGTGTTCTATTAAAACAAGTCAGTAGATTTTCTTTTTTATCAGGGAATCAGCAGACAGCGTGCAAGATAGGTAGATATAGTAATATATTAGTAAACCTGGCAGCACTGACTGCGTGCCTCAAGGCATGGACGCCTGGCGCTCGCCAGCGAGCTCGATGAAAGAGAGCCTGTATTACAGAGAGTTTCCACGAGCTCGATTAGGGTCCTACGAACCTGGATGGGGTTACGAAAACGTTAGTCGTCTGCAAACGTCTCCGCCTTTTCTCTTGCTTTCCTTGTCGCCGCGCGCAAACGCAGCGCATGCGCACTTGCGAGTCGCCACCGATCTCCGCGGTGTGAGAGGGACCCTCTCTCCAATTTAGGCTCTGTACTCGGTGACACATATTTCGCGCTGTTTGATTGGCGGCTGAAACGTCAGCGTTCCATCACCCTCCTTCGCATTGAGGAGGGGAAGGGTTCTAAGCCTTGATGCCACCTCTCATCCTTTTCACCTCTCCTGCTTTTCTCTCGTTTAAAGTTTGTTCTGACCGCTGGGAGGGAAGATGGTAAACGCGCGCCATCTTGTCAACGCGGTCGTTGCCTACAGAGCTGCGTAGGAAATGTGGGGAGTCTTTGTCCGCGTTCATGTGCTTGTATTAGTGATTTTGGTCGGATTCTTGTGATTACAGTTCAGCAAAGAATCATTTCGGTTCGAGAACATCAACGAAGGTCGCGAAACCCTCCTCTGCGACTCCGCAAATTTGACGGTAAGCGGATGGGATCTCGCTCTAACGAACCGAGCCTAGCTGCTGGGTCACTGAGCTGGCTCTTACGCGTCCTTAACTGGTTACACGGCCTTTACTGGTTCACAGCAGCCAATAAGGTCCAAGCGAAAGTTCAGCATGAAGGCACGGTCGTGAAATGAAAACTGAGACTGCAGGCTTAGCGTCCGGTTTTATGTCGCTGGCGGCGTTATCCGTGAGTGCACCGAGCGTCAAAAGGTCGTCCTCATTCACGTCTCTGTCGGCGTCCTCTGTAGACGGCATCGTGCTGTAGCTGAGGCTTCCGCAGGTCAATGAACTTAGGCTTGCGAAGAAACGCCCCCTCAATCAAAACTAAGGAGCGCAAAATTAACTATGTGAAACGTAACAATGAACCCAGTTTGCGGCCATCCTCCGATACGAGCAGTATATCACGTCTGGGCGCAAGTGGGGGATTTCCTTGCTGCTCCCCGTCTCGGGGAATGACACAGCCCACCGGTTCAACAGCAGGTAAACATTTAATGACCGCTATCGCGTGCGCCGCGATGCCAACAGCCCCCGCGCATAGGCTGCGACGGCGCTTTACGAGCAGCGGAGCGCCGCTCGCGTAGCCAGTTGCCCTCGGCCTCATCGTGGTCAAGATGACCACCCATGATTTTCAGAGGGGCAACTTGAGCGAAACGCTTGGAATCCCCAGGTTGCCCACACATTTTCCAGTTGCCTGGCAAGAGCATATAAAGCTCTTTCCTGGCATAACGATGCGCTGGCACCTAAGCTGGTAACAGTCACATCATGCGTGACTGTCACCAGCTTGCACAATCATGCAAGAGTTCTTCAAGAGGGCGGACCCAAATTCACCGGAGTCGAACAAAGTAGCTCAGGTCGGAAGGCAGTGCCGCCCAAGATACCACGTGTACTTCATTAACCGCACCTTTGAGACTCTTGAAGAGCTAACCCAGGGCGCCCGCCTCATCGAGGAGGCTTTTTATTCTGAGTGGAACTACGTGCCCCCGCCACCAGCCAAGTATGCGCTCGAACCGGCTTGCGCATGGTGGGGCTCCGAGGCCTCCACGCAAGTTGACTACCCGAACGGGACTTCCATTCCCCACCACGTAAAGCAGGAGAGTTGGCGCGGCATGCCTGGCCTTCTCTCGTGCGGGTTAAGCGGATGTTCGCCTAACGCTTATCGAGAGGTCCCCGGACATCACAGCCGGGCCCGTGAGGGTCTCGGGCGGTGGTCGCCACGACAGGTGGGAGGCCGTTGGCCGCGCCGTATTGCAATCTGGTGCACAACGGAGATCACCACCAAGCGAACTATTTTCATCAGTCTGCTCCTGCAAGTGTTGGAAAAAACTGGCACACTGCGGTCTAAATCCCACTGCACTGCAGCATTGACCCCCGCCACAACAGAACAAGGTTTCCCCACAACAGCCCGTTGCAAGCCTGGTGGAGGCCCTCCTATAGAGGTTTTTTACGCGATCGCTGGAGGCGGTCTGGCGGGCACCTCGGTTCGGGTGGCCTAAGCAGTCAACCGTCGTCCCACTGCTGCTACGGGTGCGAGCAGCCCGCCAACACCGAAAGAAGTGTCCAAGTCTTCTGGACACGACAAACAAGAGCTGGCAAGAGACGGCGGGAAAGGTCCGGAACCAGAGCCAGGGAAACTATTATGGCCGGCGGTGCTGAAACCAGAGAGCCACTCGCTGACGGCCGTTGCAGTCCCTGGGAGCAGTGGAGTCGCTGTACAAAATTCATGGGTATGTCGAATCGAGCCCGAGCCTAACTTCATTGAACCGCACATGACAAGTTCACTGCTTGATGTTCCCACTGCCGCACTTTAAAATTTTTGGCACGCTATCCCGCTTATCAGGAATTTCTTTTTCGAAGTCTGCAAAGCAAAACAGATAAGCCTTCGGGAAGTCCGAACGCGTTTGCAGGTAGCTTCAGGTACAGCGATAACTGCTAGAGGGGCCGTAAGGCTCCAGACTCTGTTTAATGCAAATAAACGGCGTCAGCAAATTCTTTAGCTGCCAGGACTCATGGTACCCGTGACCTTGGGCCGAAAGTTCATCACAGGCGAAAGAATGACACTTGCCTTTTCTGGCGGAGGACACCGGGTGGGACAACAACCATAACTGACTCTGTTTACGAGACGGCAGGGCGGCGTTCGTAGTCGCCCACTGCAGCCCACTTCACCGTGGTACACGACGTTTTGGCTGCCGGCGTTTGACAATCGTTCCGAAAGAGCCCCGGAAAACAGCCAGCAGACACAGGAGCTGCAAGCCGGCCTGCAGCCTTTCTCGCCGATATTTACGGAAACACCTGGAAAGACTGACATCCTGCTGCACCGCGCTGAAACCAGAGACGCGCAGCCCCGGAGATACCCGCAAAATGGCAATCCTAGTCAGCGAACACAAAAGGGCACTCCTTGATGCAGCGCTCGAGGAGATGATAGACACCGGTTCAGTACGTCAGTCAAAGAGCCCTTCGGCGTTCCCTGTTGTTACTGCTCTGAATAACAAAGGAACAGCCATACTCTGTGTGGATAACAGGCGGTTTAACGATGTGTTCGTACGAGACAGCTACCCTTTCTGCAGTATTTTCTCTGTGATGTACGGGCTCGGTAACGCGACCGTGTTTACAACGCTGGATTACAGTTCCGGGCTATTCAGATCAAGATTCACCCATCACATTTTCCAAAAACGGCTTCCATCTGACACAGAGGGTCGTTTGAGTACACTCGACAGCTGTTTGGTTTGTCTAACTCTCCACCCAGTTTTCAACGCGTGATGGGTGTTGATCTTGGTGACTCAAAGTACAAAATCGCCTTGGCATACATGGATGACGTGGTTGTTTCCTCGAGAACTATCGAGGAGGATGTCAAACGGCTTCGCATCGTACTTGACCAAATGCGTAATGCTGGCCTCACCATTCACCCTGGAAAGGCTGTTGGCCGCGCCCAGGATTAACCTCCTTGGATTCGTGGTGGATAACGGCACGCTCCACCCCACCGAAGTAAAGTCGCACGCGCTTATGGAGCACCCAAACCCACATCACGTAAAGAGCCTACAAAGATACCTCGGAATGATTGCGTTCTACAGAGATTTCATTCCGCACTGTTTCGTGATATCTTAACCGCTCCATTACCTTCTAATAAAGGGTGTCAAATGGTGTGAGGCCGAGCAACAAGAGTGCGCATTAAGATCCCTTTAAATATCAGTGTCTGACAGCGCTCGTTTAGTGCTCCGAGACTTGAACAAGTCGTTCGTTCAGCAGTCAAATGCAAGCAGCTGTTATCTAGATGACTGCTGCTGTCATGCTGCAGGAGAATGACGGCGTACTTCGGCCGGTTGCTTTCACGAGCCACACGTTAACTCCAGCCGAACGCAACTACAGTGTCACAGAACGTTCATGTCTCGCCATTATTGATGGTTTGAAGCGCTACAACATGTACCTAGATGGCGCAGAGTTCCAGATTCATTCTGATCACTTAGAGCTCTCATGGCTAAAAGGACTTAAGAATTCAGCTGGACGTATTGCTCGCTGGGCGCTTACTCTACAAGAGTACGACTACTCCATCGTGTACCGCCGGGGTCAACCATCAAAGTTGCTGACGCGTTCTTTCATGCTCCACTTCTAGAGGAGCACTCGCAGGATTCTCATGGCTTGGTGACCGTCGCGGCTACGGTACGAGGATCCCTAGGTTCACGGTGGGATACATTGGGGAGCCGCGAGTAACTTCGCAAGGCGCAGCTGTATGACGGACTCTGCCAAAGCGTGTCCGCTTGGCTGGTGGCAAGAGGTTCAGTCGACCGCCCAAGTAACGGCGGTTCAACTTCTACTTGATAAGCGATGTCGGAGTCCTACTGCACTACATTCTAAAAGCCGACGACAATCCGGATGGGTCGGCGTTCCGAACTGTGATACCCGGCAAGCTACGTAAGCGTTTCATTCGCTACATGCATGACTCTGCCTTGGCAGACCACAGCAGTTGAGGCAAGACTTATTAAAACCTATCTCGAATCGCTACCTGGTCAGACATGAGGCAGTATGTGCTCCAATACGCTCGTAGCTGCTCGGTGTGTCAAAAGGCAAAACCACGTGGTGCACAGACCCCCGGTCTCATCCAACCAATCGTGAGCCAAAGCCCATGGCAGATTCGTTGCTGTGACGTCATCGGCCTCTACCAAGTAGTCCCCTCGACAATCAGTACTTTTTTGTGGTAAACGACCACTTGACGAAGTGGGTTCACTTATTTCCTTCGGAAAAGCTAAACTCCCCAAAAAATCTGGGAATGCCTGCTTGTAACATTCGCTAGATTCGGCTTTCCAGCAAAATTTGTAAGCGATAAGGCGTTTTAACTAATAAGTGATGTGTTCGTGGACGCATGAGCGGTACTGGGAATTAAACACAAAAGAACTTCCCATACCAGCCACAAGAAGACATCACGGAAAGGGTAAATCGTAACCTTAAGATGATGTCACTGGCCTAAACTGAGAGCGCCACAAGGACTGGGATGCGAAACTGCCGGTGCAGGCATTCGCAACCCGTACGACCACTAATCTGTCAACGGAACTCGCTCCTGCCCAATTGAATTTCGGCAAGGTGTTGGCGTTTCTCCTTTTTAACAGTCTCCTTTCTACAGAGTCTGGGGGAAGGCTTCGCCCCTACGTGAAGTTCGCAGAGGACTTGCGAGAGCGCTTCTCCGGAACCTATGAGAGGCCCGACAAAATCTCGACGTCGCCCGAGTGCAGCAATCGGAATGTTCCAACCAGAGTTTTGCGTGACCTGTAGTGCGATGTGGGAAATCGTGTGCTCCGGCGTATTCACTCACTGAGTGACGACGCTCGACGCTTTGCAGCCTCCCTCGCAAACAGGTGGAAGGTCTGTTTCGCATGCATGAAAAGTGCTCACCGTTCACTTACAAACTAGTTCACCGTGAGCCTAGATAAGAAACCGGACCTGTTTATGTCAACGACCTCAAATGATTTTTTCAAGCAGAAGACGAAGATTTCTCGCAGGACCACAACGACTTTGGCGACAGTCACATTGCAGAAGACCCTTCGTCTGCGCCAGGGCGGCGGTATAACCAGCAACGTGGGTGACCCCAAAGAGAGAGGAACCATTTTGTTTTGCCTCCACTGCTTTGCCCCTTTCGCATTTTAGGGTAGTTTCCTACTTTCACAGGTCTCACTTGTTTTTCAAGAGACGAGGGAGAAGATTGTGTACCTACCTCAGATCCCTTATTTCGAACTTTCTGGAATAGCTGCGAAGATAACGTCAGGCTCAACCGCCCGGTAAGCCCCCATGTCGTTTGATTCCTTCGTTTGACAGAAAGATGGCTCGTGGACAACACCGTCACCACACTCCGCCATTGGAACGAGATGGTGCCCGGGCTCGTGGTGGACCGAGCCACCTAGGACGTCGGCGCGTCACAAGCGGCCCAGGGGACCGTGGACCGCGGCCACCCGCTACAGGACACCCTGTGGACCCGGCCTACGCCGACGATGCAGCGGACGACCACAACGGACTATCGCTATTTGAACCGTGTTCGACGAGCACAACTCTGTCAGCTGGGCGTCCGACTGACGCGGGAGGGCACACCAACAACCATTCCCGAGCCGTTCCGCGGCCGAACCTTAAAGGATAGTCACCCTACAGAGCCGGTCGCACTCTACACCGCAGTAGAGCTGCGCCTGCTCTTTCCGCTCCTTAAGATGCCCGAAAACTGTCGGGCGGAACATGAACTCGCGCACATTCAAGGGGAGAGGGCGGACGTCGAACGCATCGCGCGCATTAACCAACTCGGTGAGCGCGACCCCGAACGGGCCATCGCGCTTGTCTATCGGCACCACCACCTTGGCCGGTTTGCCCAGTAGCACATTTTACCCCCTGAGGCCCACAACGACGAAACCATTATCGACATGCCGGAAGAAGTGTGAGGGGGGGGGGGGTGAATATGGGCACCCTGGCGGCTTCCCAGCCCAGTTGTCTGACTACGGGGCACAGGTGACGAACTTTCCCGCGTGGCGGCGGAGTAAAGCCGACAACGCGTACATCGCGCACGCCGCCTAGATAGGCAGATCAGAGGCGGCGCATGGACAGTCGCTCGCTGGACTCAAGCGCCGCAAGTGCTCGTTAGTTTTCTGTGAGTGCTCTTCATCATTTTGTTCATGTCTAAGTAAATGTAGTTTCTTTTTCTTGAAACCACTGGGGGCTGCGTGTTATTCTTCCGGGTCGGGTATGCAGCAAGGCAAACCGACCACAAGGGTCATTGCTGATTTCAGTTGGAAAATATCGGGACTGTTCGCTAACAACTCCAGATCAACTCGCAGGCATGCTGCCAATTTTAACATTAATTTTATTGACATGTCTTCTGCCGAAATAAATATGGTTTATTTTGAAAGCAACCTCCTCTGGTTGCTTTCAAAATTGTGGGAACTGTGCTTTCACACAGTTCCCACAAGAAATACGAGGGCAACCGCATTGTACGCCTAGCGACGGCAGAGTACCACATCCTTTAGAACACGAATTGACGCTTCTGCAAAGTTATTGGTGCTGCGGCCCCTTGTTGTGGTGCTGGATCGAAAAGGGAGCGCCCATTCCTCCTTCCTCTCCCTAAAAAAGCTCCCACTCGTGCGACATATCCCTGGTGGGACGTCTGCCAAAGCTCCTCTTCGCAGCATCCAGCTCATCGGGAGATGATGCATACATGATCTGCAAGTGACATTATGAAATGCAGTTTTATGCACTACACCATACTATTTGCTTTTCTGTAACATTAATTAATATTGCATGCTAGAATATCAGGTGATATTAATATAAAATTTCATTGAAAACAGAAGTACTGAAAAATTTGTTTAGAGTTATTCTATACTACTATGATATTCTGAAAGATGTCCCTCCTCAAATTAAGAGCGAATCAAGTAAGAATGAAAAGTAAAATAACCTTCAATGTGGAACCACAAAAAAAAAATCGAACTAATTTTGGTTTTTGTGATATGCCTAGTTATCACTTTGGGGGGGAAGGGGGGGGGGAGGGGCAAAAAAGCAGAGAAGGCTGTTCTCTCCAGTCAGCAATGTTAGCTTATCTCCCTCTTTTCAGGTACGGGTCATTTCTTAGAATATTATGGTAGCCAGCACCGACCTTACAAAGGTTAGACCTCTCTATGCAAAGTGTATTTTTTGGCTTTACAGATTTGTTTTCAAAAAGCTGTGAAAGCTATACTAATGTGGTGTGTGCAGGTGAGTCATATGTCCAGATGGACATATTATTGGGGGCTAATCAGCACGATAAGTAAAAAAAAAACTAACTAAAATTTGTTAATATAATTTTTAATTAGTGAAGAATGATATGGTTCCTAATAGAAACTTTCTGCAAATCATTAGAAACCACTAAATCAGTTCGTTTTTAGAAACACTTGAGTGCTCATGCAGGAACTGCAAAGCTATGCGACAAGAAACATCGAGGTCGAGACGAGAGCGCACAGGGACATCAGAACACTGAGCTCAGACTGGAATGATTAGTGGGTAGACGGTAAACTAGCTGCCTTCGTCTCTACTCACTCTTCGAATGTGTTCGATTGCCAAATGCCGGCGCTTGCATTCAAATGCATTCAAACACTGAGTAGTGGTTCATTACTGTCTTGTTATGCCTAATTCACTCGGTCAGCATCGCAACTACTGTACAGATGTTTGCAGTCTGAGCGACGTTCCGATTGGAAATAGCGACTAGAATCTCATCATGGGAATCAGACTTTAGCGTCAATTCTGCAGCGATCACGAGGAGTGAATCGCCGCACGTCACATTATTTGTGTAAAGTTTTGCGCAGTAATGAGCCTCACTAATTTCTCTGAATGCGAAAAAGACCACAAGGAGTTGCACCGACGCCTACAACATTGCATTCAAATTGTTTGTTGATGCGGGGCGTGGAGCTTCTTGCCTACACCCCGTCACGCACGCACCGTGTTGATGCATGCCGCTTGGAGCACTCCGGCTTGTCTGTACACATAGGTTGGTGTATGCACAGAATGATAAAAAAATGTGAATGGACGCAGTGGTAGCACTGAGTTAGTTTTTTTGGACATGACTGTGTGCACATTATCCTTGTGTCTTTTTTTATGTGAGCATCCAGACCCAGACACATTTTGGAGGGTACCATGTGGTATGAACTTACATCTCAAATCTGTGGTTAAAAAATCTATGTTTAATTTTTTTTTTTTTTGTAGAAATAGTAAGTTCGCTCGAAGGTTCATGTGGCAGTTTTAAAGGACAATGAGAGCATTTTTAGTTTTTAGTCGGCCAAACATGAATGTAATGTTTGGTTACTTAGGATACTTAGAGCCCATAGATGCAGTTATGGCCATAAATAGACAATCGCTGAAAGTGTTACAGGGGCCCATTCATTTTTATTATTAACCTTTCTTATATTTCATATAAAATATTAGAAACATCTACTGGAAAAAGAAAAAAAAAACCTGTAGCATTTTTTTTTGTTCTTGTTTGCACATTTTCATCTCAGTAGTTTTGGAAGTATGTTCATTTTATGGATGAATGAGCTATACTTTTCACCAGAAACTTATTTCTCCTAAGTTATAAAGGGACATACACTAACTGACCTATTTGTGTGAGGCGCTCCTTGCAGCCAAATCATTCTCTTTTTAATAAATGTATTACAAAAAAGGGAAAAACTGCATCTTCAAAAACTGCAGCCAACGTATTGCCAAGAAGGCTTTCCATTATGCAAAACTTCATACAGCCGTAATAAGTGGCAGCAGGGATTGCATCAGAACATGATAAGAACACACAGTAAATATGCATTCACCTTTTGGAATGCAGACATTAGTTCCCGCCTTTCATCCCGGCTGACGTTGTTGCGCGATGCCTGGAGCCAGCGCCATTCTGCTCGAGCAACATGAAAATGGCACAGAAGCTGGGTTGCCTCAGGCCAGGTGGCTTGCAGAGCAGCTTTTTTCGCCGCAGAATTATCAGTCATGAATGCTTTGGGTGCCTGCAGAATATAATAAACATGGAGGTGTTTCATGCTCGTTCAAAACGAAATGATTCTCCTATTTATCACTCGTGTTTATTCAATCGAGAATGAATCTTTCGCATCACTTTAAGCAATGCAATGACTATACAATAACCTTCCACTTTTGCTGCTGTGTCCATGTGCTACCACTGGGAGACTCTCTGTCATGCCGTTATTATGCCTATGGAGCAACACTATTTGGAATAGCACTTAGCAGATTTCGCAATGAAGATCCATGACTTGTGGGTGAAGTGTCTGGGGATCCTGCTGATCTCTCTATGAAGAGAAAGTTGCCTGCTATTATAAGGTGTCAAAAATGTATATAAACCCACTGGCAAGACAACTCCCTCCCACGTGGTCCTCAACCAAGGGAACAAATCTCGTTACTATGTAGAGCAGCTTCTATAAAATAGATCCAAAGAGAACCCTTCAAGCATTGCATGGTTAGTGACTAGATATTATCTACGGTATAAATCTCAATCAAACTTGCATTGTATTTGTATTTTATTTAAGACAATTTCAGGAGGGATGTAGAAGCCTGCCTGCAAATGCTTTAAAGTTTAAAATATAAATTAAATTTTAAACCAAAGTAGCAATACAAGTCAGTTCAATTGCCTTCCCTGTGTGACAAAATAATATTTATTTTGATGTTTGTACATATTTTGCACGTATCTAATAGCCTCAGTTATTTAGTAATTGTTTAACTTGAATCATTGAAATTGAAGTTCCCCTCCTAGATAGAGAAACACAAATTTATCTCGTCTCGTCAGGCTCGTCTGTTAAGAGAAGAGAGCTTCCCTCTGCATACGCATGCACTCTGCACAAAAGCGACAGAGGGAGGAGTTTATGCAAGCAGACTTCTTCTATGGCGTTAGTTTAGATATCACCTCGGTATAAACTAGTGAAGCAAGAATCGATTAGACTTCAGTATCTTTTTATTCCATTGTTTCATCTCGATTAAAGCAGTACTACTGTAGTACATGTAAAATTGCTGCCCCTAGTTTTGATATGAATACTTGAAAGAATAAATCATCGAGGACGGGTCGGAAAGAAGACTTCTTGAAAGAAGTCCTGATTCCGTCCCCGTCCTCCATGTTATATCCTTTCAAGTATTCGTATCTATTCATCAGCATGGTCGTTTTAATTGTTATCCTGGTTTCCTTTCCTGCAGAATGTTACCGAAAGGCATTGCTGTCTTCCCAGATGACAAAATATTCATCGAATCCTGCTTGACTGGTGCATTCATGCAGGAGTAGGATGTCCAGATTTTGGTATGGGCATCGATCGGGCAATGTATGATGATCATACATTGCCCGATCGATTGGATTTTTTTGGGGTTTAGTAAGAAGTAGAATGATTTTTATGTGTTTACTCAAGAGCTGTTGATCCTTAGTATGACATTTGCATCAATAGTTTTGTTTTGGAAAATCTTTTATTTTAGTTCTACTGAACGCCTCAGCTGTCTTCTAGTATAAAGTGGATAGTTTAATTGGCTAAATATTCATAGGTTTTAATGAATATAAATTTAAAACCACGCAAAAATTGCCCGAAAAAATGTAGATTAATATTTGGCTAACAATTTTGCCGTCTCTAGTTATCTCTTATATAAAATATAGAACTCGTGAACAGACTGGTTTGCAATTCAGTTCCAAATAGTATGATAAAAAATTGAATGAAGTAGTTGACAAAAATAATGATAAAATCTCTTTAAAGCAAAGATGTATACTACTGTGAAATTTTGAACAAAGCAAAGCACAAAAGACCGAGTGCAGAAAATAATTGAAAATAGTTTTAAATGTGGATAAATATGCTTTTATGATATTACCCATTGTAGCAGCCACTGCAGAGTGCAATATGGGGACTACACTCGGCGACAAAGTTTCTTGGCAATGCAGTGGAGAGGAGGAGACCCGTGCACAGCTTTATTCAGTGCTCAAAATGGGGGGAGGGGACGCATGCCAGTACCTTCCACTGCAGTGCCAGGAAAAGTGTCGCCGAGTATAGTGCCTGACAGTTAAGGCACCATTTTCTGCACTCCTGGCTGAGATGCACACAATACGTCCGTTGGTGTACAGCTAGGTCACACTTGAATCTTTACGATATCATGATAAAATGCCTTTTGCAGTTCCATTTGAGTAATTAAACATGAAACACTATAAAATGGCACTGTAGTACTACCTCAGTATTCAACTTACCGTAAAATACCTGGCAAGTGCCCACTCAAAAGTTAGAGATAATCATAAAAAAATGGCAGATGAGCACTTATCTGGTCATCAATTTCACATATCAATGTAGTGCGCATATTTTTATCACATCTTATAAATTTGGGAATGGGCGCTTAGTTTGGAATGGGCGGATGTGCGGCAGAAATGATTGCGTTAATTATAATTTAGTATAAAGTTAAACAATGTCTTGGCAAATTTGTAAGTACTTGTTAATGACAAGACCAGTGTCGGCCACCTCCCTCCAACATAGACGTCCTTGTTGTTAGTCATTGGGCTAGCACTGGGGCAAAGATGGTGAAAAAGATACCTTAGTGTTGTCCTTTCCATTACTGTAGCTATAATTATGGTTCCATATTTTCAGTGAATACCGGTGAGCCCTGAAAGTGAACCTCTCAACCGGTTTTATCATAATTAGGAAAAACTGAAAAATCTTGAATTGGAGCTGATCTTGAATAAGAAAAAAGCCTGGCTTCATGGGAAGAAAATTTTTATGTACAGCTTTATTTTGTGTTGACCTGGAACACAGCCCCCGCTAAACGTTTTGCAAGACTGCTTCTTCCTTTGGGAATCCCACTTTTTCTCTTGTCCCCTCTTATAAGAACCGGGACATTATCTAAGTATTCGGGTCACATGCATGTTCCCTGGAGGTTGGGAAATCCGTCCTAGTTTCTACCACATACTCCGAAACAACACCGACAGTCTATATAAAATTACACCACATCTGTTGAAAAATAAACCCTGAAAAAACGCTCCCAAGTTCAAAGAACGAGAAATACTCAAACACAGAACCCTGGTTATAATTTACACAGTAGTCATGAGTGTCAAGAATATGTAGAAGGAGCATTACCTAGACGAATATTTTTTTTGCTGTACTTATCGAGTTTAAAAGCCATGTTTAGGTCCACCAACATCTGAAGAGTACTTTGGCAAAGTGCTATTAATTTCTACTGCATAGTTAGCTTGCCATAGGTTATTTACAATACCTTGGTACTATATAAATGGTACAAATGTGGACAATTTGAATGCTTCTATTTCGCTTTTTGATATAAATTTTATTTTAGTCAGTCCATCATTCTATAAACAGGACTTAAGGAAAGGGTGATTTTTTGTTTTTCCTGACCGGTGTACACCAACTCATGTTTACAAACAAACCGGAGCGCCCCTAGCTGACATTATCGGCGCCCTGCATGCTTTATGGAATGTGAGGAAAATGCTCGCAGTCGCCCATAAGCAAACCATTGGAATGCGATGTTGTCGGCGTCGGTGTGAGTCCCCGTACCTTTTTTTGCATTGGAAGTGTTGATTCTACGTCTTCCTGGCAATGTCTGACTACTCGAGTGGTCTTAGCGAAAGTAACGAGGCTCGTCACACCGCAAAACATCCAGTGAACCATCTGACATGCGGCGATTCATTCCACGTGGACGTCGCAGAATGGACGCTAAAATCTGGCTCGCATGATTACATTCTGCTCCCTGTTTTCAGTCATGACGCTGCTCGAACAGCGAAAGCGTGAACCGTAGCTGAGATGGTCGACGTCCATACTGGAAATCGCAAGCAGAATCGGACCAAGTGAATCAGGCATAACAAATCGGTGATGGCCACTGGTAACAGCTATCAACATATGTTTGTATCTACTGTTTACGCCGAGCTTATTTATTCCAGCCAGCCTTCGAAGTTAAAAGTGTTTCGTGTCCTGCACTTACCTCTTATCGCAATGACCGGACGTTTGGTCTACGGGCCGCTTCGTTTGAACGAGCAGACGACGACATGCAGAAAAGTCAGAGAGCAGACGACACTTCGAACAACCAGGCGCCCGTTCGAAGTTTAAAACATACTGAACGTAGTCCGCAGGTGGTCCGTACAACTTTGCGGTTTTCCCGCGTTCTTGTTGGAACAAAACAAATAAATCTGACGACCACAAGTATTCGTGGATTTAACCCAAAGTGCTTCCCGCACAAGCAGTCGTGGTCCGACGACATCTGGTTTTACTTCTTCATAGTCCCTATCCACGCTCTCGGGCGAGCCGAGCAGGCAGAAAACATGTGAACACTGATCTTCACACATTTCCCGACTCTTTTGGCACAGTCCTAGTCGGGGCGTTTTGACAACAAGGTGGGTTTCTGTCTGGTTTCTACAAAAACAATGCAGGAATGCACATCCCATATGGTAACTTCCACCCACAGCCCCAGACCGGAAGTACGCCCGACGCACCACCCCTATTATGTAACAGAGCTGAGTTCGTGTATTGAATGAGGCATGTGCCCCTAGATTTGTTTCTTTTTACATTACTGATATCTGTAAAAGAAAAGATACTACGACTTTCTTAAAGACAAAGAAGGCATAAAACCTGTTTGATTTTGCCATAAAATGATATTATAAAGATTAATTAAATCTTACAAAGTTTTTTTTTTCACAGTTTGTCTTTCCAGACGTTTTGCATTGTATCTGAAAAAAATGAAATGGTGAACACTATTATTTTTGCGACGAGAGATTGACTATAAGAAGTATCATAATTTCCTTCACAATTAATGTATAGAGCTGAATTATTTTAGTGCACTATTTATCAAGTAGCACACACAAAAAATGTTTTCATTTTAAGCTGAGGGTTTAAACGTTCACCCTTCTGGGCGGTGTTCTCCCTTGATGCATCTGCACATAGCCAACTTACATGAGCACCACCGATGCAAAATGGATACTTCCGCTTTAGCAGTCCGAATGCAGCTGCATAGCTCTCAGTGCTCTGAGAACTATGCAGCAGTACAGCCAGGGGTATGGCACCGGCTGGGGTTGCTGCCAGCACCACCGTCACTGAGCACTGGGACTCGTCGCATGATGCAGTTGAGTCCAGAAAGACGATCTCCCTGGCGGCATCCAATCCCTGCGCTCGTTTCATGATCCCCGTGACTACAAGGACTGCCCAGCAGGTGCCATCTGAGGATTTGGTAGTTGTCACGTCGACTCCTGCAAGAGATGCAAATAGGGACGATACTTTAAAAAAAAGCACTGAACAGGCAAAAAAGCTAGCACATTATTTATGTTGCAAGACACAATTTGAGCTAGGAGCTATTCAAAAACATGCTTCTATTTCATGACGTCGATCTAGCAATAGAATAATGTTCAGAATCGCCCTTAAGTCAGTGGGTTTCACACGCTAAATTTTGTATTAACTATTTTATGGTGGGTAATATTAATTCCACGACATGTGTCCTAATTAGGTTCCTAAAAAATGTTTTCTGAGAGTTTAGTGTCTGTTTAAGAGGGTTAGGCAAGAATTTTTGGACTTCGGTCAAATATTTTTAGGAATTGGTACATGCAAGGGTGGAAGTGCAGTGCCAATTGTGCCATTGTGTGCCAAGCCACTTTCTCACAAAAGCAAATGTTCTGCCAAATCTAAACAAAAAGGTTTTTTTTAAGGCTATGAAAGCAGTTGATTTTTGTTTTATGAAAACAGGTACCAAGTGTCTATTGTCATTTAACAATAATGATTGTGATTTATTCTGGACCAGAGAACTGGACACAGTGCTCCGTTTCGTTTCATGGTCTCATGTCGATGAGCTGTCAAGTGCCAGCAGCTCAAGGGAGAACCGCTCGAGTTGGTTGTTTAATTCGTCCGTTTCGAACTCGAGGAAAAGTAAATGCTTTTATTGTTGTTCAGAAACGTATTTCAACGAATATGAAGAACACACCATAAGAAGTTGTGTGTTTATTCTGTTCCCCATACCACGCGCGAGCACACGATTGCCTTTCCGTAGAGCTCGGCTTCCACAATATTTGAGGAGATAAAAACCCTGGGGAACCAAAACCACGTATGATTGCGACGCAAAGTGTTCAAGGTCAAAGTGCAGGCCAGCACACATTTGAAGGGTCTCTGACAGCACAATTATTCAGTGCACATTTGTGTGTTCAAACAAACTGTCCGTATCAATATTGCCACGTGCATGACTGAGAAGGAACGCTTTACCCCGGACCTTCTCTAGAAATCTTGCAGATGGAAAAGATTCGATGAGTGTAAAATGAAAATAAAGGTTTGATTGGCGAGCTTGTGCCGGAAACAAAAAAGGGATCTGTCGCAACAGTAGCAGCGTCTGTCGCCGCTTCAGCATAGAAACTGGCTGGAGCGAGAGTGAATGTGCCTCGTCGTCGGGAGAATCTGAGTGAGTCAGCAAAGCTCACACTCAAACCCATATCTACCACTCTCAGCATCTCGAACATTCGACCTAGAATCTGTGAGACTGACTAGGCAAGGTCATTCAGGCCTCCTTGTCTTCTACACTCGGACTAAGAGTAAACGCAAATCTTCTAGATGTAAGGAGAAGTGTTCCTTTTCGGTCATGTACTCAACATTATAACTTACCCAATGTTATTATCCAGCTCCTTGGCTGTTTGGGGTTTTACTTAAAACTGAAAAATCAAGTAGAATTTTTTTCTCAGTGTGGTGATTAGAAGCAGGTACAAGACATCCATATTGCGAACCGGCGGAACGAAGTTTGAGGTCTGAAACCGCTCATGTTAGATTCAAAATAATCGCTCCTTCATTACAACGCATATCAGCTGCAAAAGAAAAAAAAGAGGGCCCGAAGTTGTCGTGATATGTTCTAAGCAGATGCCTTGTCTCGCTATAGTTTTAGCAGATCTCCATGCGTACAATGATTTTCATCAGACAGTATTGTTTCTACGCAAATACAGTTAGTTTTTATAAATCCGGTGAGTTTTCTTAGGCCAGCCATGTCCCAAATAAATCCAAAATCAAAATCATATCATTGTGCAACCGACTCAAACTGTTGCAGCAGGCATACTTCATTCATTCCGTTTGCGTTTATTATGCGTTTGTCTGCAGAAGGCATCTCGAGGCGTCTCAAGTACCGGAAGTTTTCCTCGCAAATATTTCAGAAACGGCTGATTCTCTGCAAGCTTCTGTCATGGTAAGTGTGAAATCTAGGCTCCCTGTGTCTATTCTTTGTAGACGCCTAAATTCCACGTCTCATTTTTTAACAATCATTCTTTTGGAGCGAAATTCAGTCCCATCTATCCTTCCGAGACATTGTCCCTATCGACAGTTTGGAGTGGTGACTTTACACTTACGGGCGCAATTGGGTGGTACGGGCAGCATTAGCTGTTGTGTCTCTTACTGTGCTGAGCTGTTGTAGATTTTCTGCAAACTCCTTTGTTTTCAAGTAACAGGCGTTTTTGTGAAACAAGTTTGTTGTGTTTGGCTTTTTGTGATTCTCTATCAATTCTATCAAAAAGAAGAGTAAGACTTTTGTTTCAGGTTTTGTGTCAAGTTAAGTAAAAAGTTTCCAGAAACTTTTCAGGTGTTGCAAGAGAGTGCAGAGTATGAACGTCTGAGTCGATCACGAACTCATGAGTAGTACAAGTGGTTCAAAGAAGGCTGGACATCGTCGGAAGACAATCTTCGTTCAGGATGCCCATCAACTTTGACTGCTAACGATCATGTTGCCAGAGTGAACATTTTCATGCGATCAAATTGTCCAATAACCATCCGTGAAATGGCAGAGGAACGCAACATCTCATTTGGCCCATGTCGAGAAATTCTGTCTGAACTGCAAATGTGCCGAGTGGCTGCAAAGTTGATTTAAAAGCAAAAAGAACACAGGGTTCAGGTTTGTCAGGAAATTTTTGAAATTGCAAATAATCTTGAAAACTTTTTTAAACGTGTCATTACTGGGGGCTAAATATTGGTTCGTGAGTAGGATGTGGAAACGAAAGTCCAATCATCCCATTGAAAGACGAAATCCTCTCCAACACGACACATGCTCAACAAGTGAAATCAAATGTGAATGTCATGCTCACTGTTTTCTTTAACTAGAAAAGTGTCGTCTGCTACGACTTCCTTGCACGAACCGAGACAATCGTTTTGGTTATCTTGAAACCCTGAGATATTTGTGCGAGGCTGTAAAGAGAATGAGACCTAGGCTGTGGCAAAATGGGGAGTGGGTGCTACACTATGACAACACGCCTGATCATTTTGCGTGGCTCATTCGTAATTTTCGCTCAAAAAATGTCATGACCGTTGTCCCCACTCAGTGTACTCACCATACGTGGCCTTTGTGTACTTCCTCCTGTTTCCCTAACTCGGAGACCCTTGAAGGGCAGAGATCTGACTCAACTGACAAAATTAAAGACAAATCACTGGAGGAGCTGAACAGCATTCCAGAAGATGAGTTTTCATCCATCCAACAGTGGAAACCGCAGTGGAAAAATTGTATAGTTTTCCAAGGGGAGTAATTTAAATGGACAATGTACAATAATGTTTTACATTAATAAAAAAAACATTTGTCCTTGAACGTTTTTATCACTCTTTGTATTTATATACTTATTGAGATGCCTACAGTGCTATGAGGCATTATAATGGGGGGGGGGGAGAAATTTGGGAGTGGAAGTGGTAGTGGTTATACTAAAACAACAAATATCACAATCGAAATACCATAGAACATTAAAATTTACAATACTTTTATAGCAATTGGCCGGCTGTCCTAACGAAAATTAACAAATACACGGAACACTATGAGGTCAATGTAGAAGAAACATCTCATTAGGTAAAACACAAGCCACAGGAACTGGCAGTCTGTTTCCTGTATTGTTTTAGGGGAAAAGGAGTTCTTATAAACCGCAGTACTGCCACGGAATTCCTCTCTGTATCTCTGTATAAGAGTATTTTGATAGCAAGAGGGTTGAACATGTTTACATATTCTAGATCTTTTTATTAAGGCTTTATATGATACCTGCAAATGGTTTCATATGCGGCATGCCTTTTTAAAAAGAATCTTTTGGAATGTTACCATGAACTCAATATACTGCATGCGTAGGCTATTTGCAATATGAGAATATTTTGTGGCAATGCAGTTGTGCTCTGTTAAGTACTGTCAACGACGTAATTTTGACGAGGATGTACTTTTCGCAGATTTCCCGACTTTAAAAATAATGGAAAAAATGGGTTGCGGCAATATATTACCCCATGGTAGCGAATACATAGCATACTGCTCCTAATAGCAAAATGTTCAACTACCCACAATTCGCAAAATTAATGAAATATCAAGCCTGGGAAGAGAAGGCCTCTTTCAGTATGTTGCATCCTTTTTACCTGTCCTTTGGGTTTATACTAACTGATCACCCACCATTCTTCCCTCTGTCTTTCTTTTCCTGTCGCAACAGGAAAACAAAAGTTTATGACCAATAGACCTTTTCTAAAATTGAGTCTGGCCACTTTGATGACTGCCATCATGTGAATAATGGCATGTGTGCTATACTAATGGCGGCCTTTAGTTTACTGATAAAGTACTGATAAAGGAAGAAGTTGAAGATGCTAATAAGCAGATGTTTCGAGGCCTATACATTCTACACATTAGCGCGACGTGAAGCAGGAATTGGATGCAAGAGCTGCGTAAGCGTTCATTTCTATTTCCGGCCCAGTCAACCTGTTATAGCACACAATCGGCTTCAAAGACCGTTGATGTATAGACCTTTATCAAGGCGTCTATGTGGGTTGGCACTTTGTTCTGGCTGGTCGCATCTTCTCCGCCATCGTAACCGAAAGATATTGAGAAAGAAATGTACGGTGAAGCGCACATTCACATTTGCCGTTGACTTGCGAAAGTGACGGTGCCCGATGAAATACTGCAGACTACAGGTTCACCGCTGTCAATGGTTTGGTAAAAGTTAAACTGCCTTTTCAGCCACCAGAAGGCGCTGAATTCCGGAATTAGTAATATTGAAAAAACCAAAAACTATAAAGGTGCCATGACAACCTTATAGGAATTTAGGGGCGGCAACTTTTGGGAAAACATACTTAACTCTAATGGCAAATGACAACTCACCATGCTGGAGGTACGATGGAGCCTTTCCCGCCAGCTTTGACAGCGGGTCCACTGTGTGACCATAGTGCTCCTTGCGCCAGATGCGGAACCAGTGGTAGACAGTACCTCCAGACGGGATGAGGGCACCACTGGGCAGCTGGATGGCATCGTTCTCCCCAGCTACGAGCTTCTGTCGGTGTAGTGTCATGGCCTCTGCTCGGCTGAGGCCATCTTTGAAGTAATTGTAGAACGATGCTCGGGTGCCGGGACTGGGCCGAAGGAGGCGGAGTCCATCAGCACAGTCCAGGGCATGATTATGGTCTTCTCGAACTTTGACGACTGCACTCAGTGGTGCCATTCCTTTCAAATAGGGGTCGTATCGCTTCGTTGCCTTGGTGATCTTTTTAATTTTGATGTCTACAAATGCTTCGCAACTTGTGGAGTTCACACCAAAACTCTTGCTTTTGTCACTTTGTTGGCATCGACAGACTTTGTGGAACACCATCCTTTTAAGAAGGAAGGGAATTAGTTTTACCATTACTAATTGCTTCTCAGCTTCAATCAAGGCATGTTCGACTGAAATTAGTTCTTGAAGCAGTTGGTGATCTGGCAAGCATTTGAGTACAGATCTGTCGAATATGTTTACTTACAAATTTGAGCATGCCTAATGTGAACATAAGGTATGATCTCACAAGTTAAACATTTTTGTTCCTTCCAATATAGAGTGCTTTTCATTCAAACAGTTGTGTAAACAAAAGAAATTGTAGTGGCAGTTAGATTAATGGTGTCTTCACTGTGAATTGATTAGTTTCAGCACATATAAAATGGGTGGATAACCTTCAGAGTTAGTCGTATAGTTAACAAATATATTAACTCCTATTCATATTTTTCTGAGTAACATTGCAATAACAGTTTGAAATGCAATCAGTTGTGAGGCTAAAGGCTTGTTTTCTTACATACAGCTCCGTTTTCTAACGTTGTCTTATGTTAGGGAAGCTTATGTCTGCTTACGCCACAAGTCACCGGGACATCTGTGCTTCATATTAAGCGTGGCTGCAAGTTCAAGGAGATAGCCTGGCACGCGGCATTCGAGATACCAATGTTTTGGTGACTTCTAAATTAACATAAGAAGAAGGTGCTGTGTGAACCAGCCTCAAGTTTGCAGAATTGGCATAAAAACAGTGTGCCGCAGCATGACACTGCTTCACATGTAGTTCTTTCGTTCTGTAATGTTTGTAAGCTTGTCTATAATAGAATGTGAGGGAATGAAACTGGGGCTTCCTTTCCCGGACATACAATTGGCAAGTTATTAATTCTTTGTTCCTATAGCAGTCGTGCGCCATGTAGTGCAGCGATGCGACATGGTGTCTTAAGTGGATTGAAACGTTTGGGTCCCAACAGCTGTCACAGGTGAAGTGCAACAACAGATTCGAGTGGCCGGCATCAATTGAGAATTATGGGCAATTACTGCTTCGCCACATGTATCAACGAAAGAACCAGTGGGGATTTTGAGCACAATGAGCCGGTAAGTAAATAAATGTCTGTTAGGTTTGACTTGTCGGCTGAAAGTGCAAAATTCTTTGACTTCATGTGTAAGAAATGAAATATTTCCTAAATGCCAACTGACAGATATATATGCAGCGATAGATTTTCTTAGATGAATTTGATATGACACAGAAAGAACGCCTGAAGTTTGGCCCAGAATGGAGTGTTGGCTTGCAGGCGCTTCAGTGTACAGGTTTCATAACCTTTCTGCCAGCCATGCACGCTTCCCGTGTTCCACTTTTTTATGCAAATAAAGATTGATTGATTGTTGCGTGGAAGAGCGGTTTCGACTTGCATACATACCGGGCAACACTGCTGGCAGCCTTTTGGCATAGTTTTAACCAGGGATGTTGGGAACCGGTCGAGGTTCAAGTTTGACCAAGTTCGACTTTTTCAAACTTGTGAAAAGTTCGACGTAAGGTTTGACTCAGGTTCGACTGCTAAAAGCATGCGCGACAGGCTCGCCGGTTGGCTTCGGATTGGATGGTGATGGCTGTTGTAGATTATGCCATCTGGTAGCAGGTAACGAGAGGAAAAGGAGATAGAGGAGCGCAGAGCCACGAGCTCATAAACGGCGCGAGAGAGAACGATAAACCGACATCATCGAAACGGACGTGCCCGGGATCGCTTCCTTAACACATCTCTTCCGACACCCGGGAAACGAGATGGACCGCAGCCAAAGAACCCGCGGCATCGTCCGCTCAGCCGTCACCCGAACACTAACCCGAATAGACAATCTTCTGCAAGACGAGAACACGACAGAGCTTGACCTCCGACTACAACTGGACTACCTGCTTCAGAAAGAAAGCGACCTAATCCGCCTTGACCGTGACATCCAGACGTCCACCTCAGATGACGATCTTGAGGGCGAGCCTGAGGGAGCAGAGGAGTACCGTCTTCGCATCAGTCACAGCCTCACGCGCGTCCGACACGCCCTCGACTCTCAAGTCCCTGTGCCAAAACCCACGAACATCACGCCCAACGTCCCTCTCGACAGGGCCCAGTCCGGTGGTCTTCTTCCAACTCTGACCTCAAGGAGCCAAAGGGCGGTCGCCCTACCGAAACTGCAGGTACCGACTTTTGCCGGGAGCCGTCGCGACTGGCAGGGGTTCTGGGATCATTTCAATTGTACAATACACACCAATTCCGAACTCCCGCCAATCGAGAAGTTTAAGTACCTTCTCACGTACCTCACAGATGACGCGAAGCGAGCCGTGGAAGGAATCCGACTATCAGAACAAAATTATGACCTCGCGGTACAGACACTACAAGACCGATTTGGACGACGGGACATCCTAATTGATGATCGCATTGATCGGCTTCTGAGTTTGCCTGCGGTCAACAGTTCAACAAACACAGTACAGCTTCGTGAACTCTACGATGCGATACGCTTCCGAACAACATCTCTTCAAGGGCTGGATGTCCCGCCTAGCAACTACGCTGTCGTCCTACATCGTGTCCTCATGCGGTGCCTTCCTGCTGACCTATCTATGCTATACCGACAGAAGTTAAGGGAGGCAGCACTAACACCATCAGCCGACACACTTGACATGCGCCCGGAAGAGCAGGTCCGCGTCATCATGCTATTTCTACAGACTCAAGTGGAGGTTCGAGAAGACGCCCAAATGGAACACCCAAGTCACTCTCCCCGGTATGGGTCATAGCCGATACCACGTCAAGAATCCGTACAGGCGAGCCACCCTTCAGCACTCGCGCTCTCGACTGAGGCTATTGGCTACCGAGCGGCCACGTGCCCTTTGTGTGATACCACCCAGCACGCGTTGCAAAACTGCCAGGCTAGACTTTCAACACAAGAAAAATGAACCAAGCTTGCGCGAGCACGCTGCTGCTTCAAATGCGGCAAGCGAAATCACATCGCTCGTGTTTGCCGTTCATGCAGTAACTTGACATCTGCCACTTGTGGAGGTCACTACGTGACTATACTCTGCGATCTATCACGTACCACATCAGCCGCATCCGACAACCCAGACCCAGGAGGACTTCGTGAAGGTACCGCAACAGTCGTGAGCGCCCCAACCACCAGTTTCCGCTCTTCTGCTGTCTTGCTGCAAACTGCTAGAACCTGGGCCCTAGGGACACCGAAACACCCCCTACTGAGGCTGTTAGTGGATAGTGGGAGTCAGCGCACGTTTATCCGGCAGGACATTTCTGAAAAACTGGGCTGTGAAGTCGTTGGCCAGGAGGAGCTTAATATATACATATTTGGAAACACAGCCACCAAACGGTCCTGTCGACGAGTGGTTGTGACCCTCCATAGCCATCAAAGCAAGCAGAAGACATCACTTGAAGCACTGGAAGTCCCAGACCTGTGTAGAGTATCACACCAGCAGCTAGATGACAACATACTGAGGCAACTTCATTCCAGCGGACTTCAAGCCGCAGATATCATCCCTGCTGGAGCTCAAGGCAAAGTGGACAACGACGTTAGTGTTCTTATAGGCTCTGACTTCTACTGGCAAGTCGTCACAGGACGGATCCAGCGCATAACAGACGACCTCACCGCTGTAGAAACCATATTTGGCTGGATGGTCCAAGGAATGTACTCCCAAGCCATCTTTCACACTTCAGCAAGTGTTACTGGGCAACGCCGAAAAGCGCCCACCGTCGACATTGGCGCCATGCAAATGACCACGAAGAAACCCGTGCTCGCTGAGCGGGTGCTGAGCACCGTCCAGCGGTTTAACGTAAAGGATGGCTACGGCTTCATCAACCGCAACGACAGGCGGGAAGACATCTTCGTCCACCAGACCGCCATCACGCGGAACCACCCGCAGAAGCTCACGCGCACCGTTTACGAGGGCGAGACCGTCGAGTTTGACGTCGCCGTAGGCGAGAAGGGACGCGAGGCCGCCAATGTGACAGGTTCCGACGGCCAGCCCGTGCAGTGCCTCCCTTATATCATGGAAGGAAGACGCTTCAGAGGTCGCTGGTTTCCTAGACGGAGTCAACGCCGACCGATGCCCAACCCGCGCCACGGTGCGCAGGACTCGGCCGGCTTCCATGACGTTGTGCTCGTGCCGGATTCGCAGCGGCAGCAGCCGCCACCGCAGCGATGGCTGCAGCCTGGGAGACCCTGTTTACGCCGCTACTACCGCCGTTAGAGAGGTATGACCAGGAGCTCACTACCCGCCGAAGACATAAGACCCCACTTCCAGTTTGAAGAAGAAGACGAATACAGGGAGACCCGTGTCCAGCGGAAGCCACAGAACCACGAGCTCATAAACGGCGCGAGAGAGAACGATAAGCCGACACCATCGAAACGGACATGCCCGGGATCTTTTCCGTAACAATGTCTAAGGGACAAATTAAGGGCAGCACTGACTGGTTATTTCAGTTAATACAGTACAACAAATTAGGTTAACTTCCATGATCATTAGAATTGGTTTGTTTTATAGCAACTGTTGATACAATTAAGATGCCCTTTCGCATAACAAAAATACTCAAAACCTAGACATGCTTGTATCAAGGTCTGGTCACACTGTCCGCAAAGTCGAAACGGTCGAATCTGGTTAAAAGGTTCGTCAAACCCGTCGAATCGGGTTAACACTACAAAGGTTCGTCGAACCGGTTCAAACCAGTGGAACCCCGAATATTTGACCTAAAAATCCGGTTCGACAAAAGTTCGCGACACACGTCTAACTTGAACAAGCAGGGCGGAAAGGGGGGGAGGAGGAGGACGAGGAAGAGGGGAGAAGCGAAGCTCAGCGGAACAGTTTTGTATGTCATCCTCTTTTCTAATGTCGGTCAAGCCCCACGAACATGCAGTCAAAATGACACATATGCAAATGCCCTAAAAAAAATTTAGAGTAAAATTAAGACGAAATTTCTAGGCTAGGTGGCGCGAGCTACACCCCAATACAGAGTATAGCCAGTCCTAGAGAGCCAGTAGTACAACTGTTGGTACCTTCTATGTATGAATATTAAAATAGTTACCGTATTCGATTAAGTTGTCCTTTCTCAAAAAAAAATTGTATTCTAGACTTAGACCTGCGTTCAAATCAAATTAAAGAAGTGAGAAAAAAAACCGCTAAGGAATGAAGGCAAGTTAAAAAGTACACAGCGTTATATGTCTGCACTGCAACTTACCTTCCGTCTTTTGAGCAGTTTTTTCGTGTTTTTGTTCCAGTTTACTAATGCTCAATTAACTGGAACAAATCCACGCCTCGTTGCACGATATTAACATTATCGTGGTTTTCCAATGATTTTTCCCCATTTTCCTCTCTTCAGCTGGCAACATGTACCTATCTAGATACTCTGTGAAAAGAGTTAAATCCAAATCCACTTAAACGCGCGGTTCGCGCGGTGGCGTGGTTTTGTTTTTTGTAGTTCACACAGTTTGCGTAAAGTCAACCAGGCTTTCGGTTTTTGCGTTGTCACTCACTGTGGCACCTACTGCGTTGTTTTGTTCCGGAGCCACGAAATTTGTTTCTCCTGCACTTCTCGACGGGGATGGTGACTGACAATGCAACGAGTGCGGTACGCCGCCGGTTTTAGAAAAGCATCATCAGGGAAGAAGGCGGCAAGAGCTCGACATAAACAAGATGCAGGCAAGGTGGTGAAATTTCAACATCTTGGAAATTCGGGACCGAGGTACAAACATTGACGACGCGCAGGCGAGTTGGTGATATAAATTGTGTTTTATCCCAGGCGAGCACTGAGTTCTGGGCCAAAACTTGGCTTGCGTCTGGGAATTTAGGGCATTAAAAAGCCCGAAGAAGCCAAAATAGAGCCAAAGCTGACCTCCCTTGGCAACAGTCTGGGTGTTTTGGCCCAAATTCGCCAAACAAGTGCCAAACTTTGGTTTCACTGCCTGGTAGTTCGGCTGTCATCTGGCATCTTTGGGCCTAAATCGCCTAACAAATGCCAGATTTAGGCTTACTGCCCAGTAGTTCGGCTGATCTTTGGCATTTTTGGGCCAAAATCGCCGAACTAATGCCAAAGATAAGCTTCACTTTTTGATAGTTCGGCTGTCATCTGGCACATTCGGGCCAAAATCGCCACAGATGTGCCAGAGTTAGGCTCACTACCTTGTAGTTCGGTTGACATCTGGCATCTTTGGTCCCAAGTCGCCAAACGAGTGCCAAAGTTAGGTTTCGCTTCCCGATAGTTCGGCTGTCATCTGGCAGCTACGGGCCAAAGTCGCCAAACGAGTGCCAGAACTAAGCTTACTGCCTTGGAGTTCGGCTGATTAGGTATTTGATGTACGCGGGTGGTCTTCATCTTAATAAAATAGAAATCACGTTTTATTAGGCTGGCAACTTTATCTTTTTTGGGTGTCTCTTGATTTCTTCAGTCTAAAGGTTGGCTGAATGTTTTCACCCGGCTGGGCCAGGCTTTGCAAACGCAATTTGTGCCGGATGTTGTACTCGCGCGTAGGTACACACGCCAATATCGGGACGCGCCGTGAGACCGGTTCGACATTAAGGCGTGTTCACACCGGCGATGAGATATAGTCGCGCGATAACATTCATCGCAAAAGCGACCATCGCGAGCAAAAACCGACGGGATTTGAGCAGTCGCTTGCTGACCCGACTTTTTGCGATGCGCTCTAGTCGCGGAGAGGCCGAGACAATCAACGGCGTTCGGAGCTTTTGAGAAGCGACGCGCCAACGAAGGCGTTGAATTCGCTTATCGCGCACACCAGATTGATAATCTAATTACTTTTTTTTCGCAATGCGCTTTACTCAGATCGCGCGACTGCTTACATCCCCGGTGTGAATCCACCTTTACAAAAAGTGCTGCCATTGAGCTAGCACTGCGCGAGACTGATGTGCACACGTCTCCACAAGAGATATCATTATTAGGCGGCGCATTGCAAAAGCGAGCGTGGCTCTGTACGTGTCTTGCATTGTGATTGAGCACTGTCAAATCCTAGCGATAACAAAGAGCGGAAACGACCGAGGCTCCGTGGCGCGGCTCCCGCATCACACTTGGGGAATGAAAATGAAATCCCGGAACTTGTACTATTTTAGCGTGTTGGTACTTTTAAAACATTTAGAAGGTGGAGACACAAAAGGGATGATACAGACGGGACAATCTTTCAACTTTAACAACATTTATTTTCGGCTTCAAGCTCAAAGCCCACCCGGTCCGTGGGAGTACCGGAAAGGGAAATCTTGGGGGAAGGAGAGGAAGCGTAGGAAGTGTACGCGATCCCCCTGTCCTGCGGGGCCAGGTACATCGGGCCAACGGGGCGATGGCTCAACAACCGACTCCGAGAACATCAAATGGACACCGAGAGAGATGCTTCGGATTCTAAGCACCCGATCGTCATTCACGGGAGAAAATGTCCCGGCTGCGCTCCTAATTTCGCCGGCACGACAGCCATGGGAGGCCACTGGGAGCGAGTCGGGAGAGAAATAATTGAGGCCTATCGGATGGCGAAATGCCCGCAAAGCATAAGCACCAAGAAAGAAGATTATCTTTCTGAGGCCCAGAATGGAAGCCGAACGCTGACAGACTAGGTAAGCCGACAAGGTCACCGGCAGAAGTGGCCTCGCCTTTTGCAAATCCTCCCCACCTGCTTTTGTGTCTTCGTTTGGGTGTCAGAGAGCGTGACAGCCGCTTGAAGCAAATCAAAAGGGTGGAGCGAAACGCGTGACCCGGCGCGACCTCTCTACGCAGGATGCGTAGGACAAAAATGTTTGGACAAAAAATTTGTCACGTGACGTTCTCTCTCTGGGGCTGTTGTTTTCGCCGTTTGCCCAGTTATAGAAATAGGCGGGCCACGTAGGTCCGGTTTTCGAACTGCGCTCTTGAGTGTTCTGTTGCTTTCGTGCGTTGCAGACGCGGCCGTGTTTTTTCATCGTAAACGGTCGGAATACGTCCATGCCAATTTTTCGGTAACAGCCATTTTTTTCACTGGAGTTCGTGGAATTCTTGTGATCTGTCTGTTGGACACGCTTCGACAAAAACTGCTCTTCGCCGACGACGAGACGTCAGTTGAATGTGCGCAACCTTCTTTCTCGAATATGTTTGTGAGGTGCCTGAGTTAGATTATGCATCTATCAAGGAATACATGATATTGCTCTTTTATTAGTAATTACACTAAAAGCTTTCCCAAGCAGCACAGTGTTTGGCCAAGCAATGGCCAGTGTCTGGCGGTGGTCTTTTGGCCAGTTGGCAGAGAGTGGCCATTCATTGGCCAATGCTTGGCCGATGGCTGATGGCCAGTGGCCATTGGCCAATGGCCAGATAACGTCCAGTCACCGGGCAGTCTCTGGCCACTGTCTGGCCACTTGGCCAAGGACCATTGCCAGCCATTGGCTGATGACTGGCCCACTCTGTGCTGCTTGGGTTATTAGTAAGTACACTGAAAGCATGCTTGTGATAGTAATCCTGCTTTCCTCTCAATCCGCGCGGTTTTTTTGTGTGATTAGTTTTGCTTGGCATGAGGACAGTGTTAATTCTATTTTATAATTTGCTTCTCGTTTTACAGAGTAAGAGAAGTGTGACCTTTGCAAATATGTCGAGAATACAGTGTGTGTTATGATAGTGGTTTAATAAACTTCTGGGTGTGATAAAAAAATGTGTTTGTCCGTATATGTGATTGGATATGCAACAAATGATATGCAACCTACACATACTTGCACGACGTTCGGCCAATACGGAGCAGACGCATCGTAGAGTATTCGCACAATATTGCGCGAACGCTAGGCCGGGACAAAGCAGCTGTACGGCAATACCTGCCGGATATCAATCGGCGGTGCAAAACCGGACATTTTAGCGATATTAGAACCGACTTTCGGCCGGCACTGGCACGATACGGCAAAGTATTGCCGTGCGCCTTGGGAACGGAGGTGATGACATCTTGCCATCGTGTTTCCAACGCTTATTTAATTTAATTATCTTCTGGGACGTGTGAAAGAGCACTTCTGTGACACACCAGACATATTCGAAACTTGGGCAGGCATCTCGGCTTTCTTTGCCACATTTGGCAATTATTTGGCACTTCAGTGGGTAGTTAGAGAAGAGCCAAACTTCGGCATGCCCCGAATCGCCAAATTAAGATTTACTGCGGCAGTTATGGCTCAAGTCTGGCACTTACTTTGGCAGAACTGTGGCGCACCAGAGAAAAGCCAAACTCGGCGTGGCCGAAATACCGAAATTAGGCGTTGCTGTGGTAGTTATGGCTCAAGTATGACACACTTCGGCACTCTTGTGGCGTAACAGAGAAACACCAAACTTTGGTGTGTCCGAAATACCCAAATTAGGAGTTGCTCTGGCAGCTATGGCTGAATTATGGCACCATCTTTGGCACTCCTCTGGCGGACAAGAGAAACGCCAAACCTTGGCGTGACCCGAATTCCCAGATTAGGATTTACTATTTCAGTTATGGCTCAAGTATGGCACCAGCTTTGTCACTCCTCTGGCGGACCAAAGCAACGCCAAACTTTGGCATGTCCGAAATACCCGAATTGGGCGTTGCTCTGGCAGTTATGGCTGAATTATGGCACCAACTTTGGCGCTCCTCTGGCGGACTAGAGAAACGCCAGACCTTGGCGTGCCCCGAATTCCCAGATTAGGATTTACTATGGCAGTTATGGGTCTCAAGTATGGCACCAACGTTGGCGCTCCTCTGGCGGACGAGAGCAACACCAAACTTTGGCATGTCCGAAATACCCAAATTGGGCGTTGCTCTTGCAGTTATGACTCAAATATGGCACTACATTGGCACTCCTGTGGCGGACCAGAAAAAAGCCAAACTCGGCGTGGCCGAAATACCGTAATTTGGCTTTGCTTTGGTAGTTTTGGCTCAAGTATGGCACACTTCGGCACTCCTGTGGCGTACCAGAGAAAAGCCAAACTTTGCCTAGTCCGAAATACCCAAATTAGGTGTTGCTCTGGCAGTTATGGCTGAAGTATGCCACCAACTTTGGCGCTCCTCTGGCGGACCAGAGAAACACCAAACCATGGCATGATCCGAATTCCCAGATTAGGACTAACTATGGCAGTTATGGCTTAAGTATGGCACCACCTTTGGGACTCCTCTGGTGGACCAGAGAAACGCCAAACCTTGGCATGCCCCGAATTCCCAGATTAGGATTTACTATGGCAGTTATGGGCTCCAATGTGGCACCAACTTTGGCACTCCTCTGGCGAACCAGAGAACAGCCAAATTCTGACATGCCCTAGGATCGCCCAACTAAGGATATAGTTAGGCACCGTACTTTGGCACTGATGAGTGTCATGGCGCGAAAACCTAACTGCGCCAAAGTTGGGCCCTTATGTTTGCCAGACTTTTGCCCAAGTTGGGCATTCCTCTGGCGTGCTACCTGGGTTAGCCCACCATGCGCGAGCCTTTGGGTTCTTCAGTAATTACGCAATGAGAACTCGACCTCTGACGACCAGTGGCGGCGAACTAATATAACAAAATCAGTCGCCCACTGTTTCTGACAAAGGTACTAATTTATTCTTAAATTGACTCCGCGTTAGATTCGTAATTTTTTTTGTTTGGTTCTATAGATATCAAAAGGATCAATAGTTTACCATGACGTTACTAACACGATCGTGCTAAACAGGTGCTTCGAAAATCGCCTGGTTAAGCACATCTTGCAAAATGTTACGATTGAACTATTCTTTATACTTTACCTTTAAATTAATTCTATTATTTTTTATTTTATATTTCTTCGTTGGCTCAGTGTGTTGCAAAATCAGAGAAGCGAACTCAGTGGTCTAGTGCGTAATAGAAAATATTGCAGACATCTGGATATGAACGGTGACGCAATCTGCGTGACGCAATAACTTTTTGGATTAGTGACTTCCCAGTCCACAATCCACAATGCATTCGTTGCTTCGCTGTAGCCTGCAAGCAAGGCGTAGGCATCTTCATCACTGCTGAGAGCGACGCGAAGCACGTCGACGTCCTCGTCGGAGTACTCTCGGTCCAACTTGCACGAGTCACACGCAAATACCTCAAAACCCGCCATCATTGCTGATAGTACAAAAGGAAACGGAACCCTTACTGAAATTCACGCCTCCCGCCTTCTTTCCTTCTTTCTTTTTTTTTTTTCGCACGCACGTTTATTGTTTATAAGTTTCGAACATGACAATGAAAGCGAAAACAAAAGTAAACAGGCCTCTTTGTACGCTTCAATGCATTGCAAGCGATTGTTTTCGGCCTCAGTTTTCATTTCCTCCACCCACGCTAATGTTCTCACACGCGGAAAGTTTATTTCGACCATGCTTGGACCATTGGCGCGCGCCTTTATTTAAACTCGGGGGGGGGGGGGGGGGGCGGGGGGGGTTATTATACTTCGTTTCAGCTTCGGTCCCAGCGCGGCCGATGTTATGAGCCGAAGGGCCAATCAAACAGCGAAGCAGGCACAACATCATGGCGGGCTCTCTGCAGTTGATAGGACCAGCCGATATTCGCCGTGTCTCTGCGCGTGCTCCTCCGCCGGCTAGACCTATCAGGCACAGAGAGCACGCCATGACGCTGTGCTTTTTGCGCTGTTTGATTGGCCCTTTGGCTCATAACATCGGCTGCGCTCGGACCGAAGCTGAAACGAAGTATAGTAGCTACAGGAAGAGCCATCCGGGTGAGAGTCACGTGACTGCTCAGGCCAATCACATAATTTTACTCTTTCTCCTTCCTCCTTTCCCTCTTACTTTTCTCTCTCGCGTGTTAACCCAGTCGCGGACGGGAAAATACGCGTCCGGCCCGCGGCCCGCTACCAACAGGCCCGCTGCTACCGGAGCGGGCAGAAGCGCGCGTAAAGACGCGACGGCGCGGCGAGCACCGAACATACCGGAAAGGGAGAACACCGCATCGTATTTCTTGACCGATGCCGAAGCGAAAAAGACATTTTCTATGCTCGGTTCACCCGGAAGCTGACAGTGCGCTGGAAGCTGCGTGTTCGCCGGATTAATCAACCGCATGTCTCTTATCGCGAGATGTCGCTCTACACGCGTGAAAAGGAGAAAGGGCGTGATTACGTGGTAAAAAACCGGGAGTTGACTGGTTCAGCGGGCGTGCAACTTTCGGTGCACTGTCAGCTTAGGGGTTGACGGAGTGTAGGAGGATCTCGGACGCGGCCTCAGTGGCGCAAGAGGTGCTTGGAGTGGAGGGGGGGGGGGGGGGGGGGCTGTAAGCAACTATACAAGCGAACAGACGAACATGCCCGTGCCGACAGCTCCTTCCCGTTCCATTTTAGTTCACCCTTTGTTTCTCTTCGTCGCTTCTTCTCATCATCATCATCATCATCATTTATTATCCTTGAAGGCCCTTACGGGCATTACACAAGGGAGTGGTACATTTGATATTATTTTCCTTAATCGAACACTTCCGCACACAATTTTAACACAATAGAAGAGGGAACTCGTGGGATAATGAACATATGAAAGTGGTTACAGAGCCGGCAAAATTATGTGTGTTAGTTATGGCAACAATGTCATTTGGCAGTATGTTCTAATCGTTTATTGCCAAAGGTAAAGTTGAATTACTGTATGAAGTAGCTGACGAAAAAATGGGCCGCAACTTGCAGGAGTGGTCAAAGCGGGGGAAAATCTGCCACGGGGGTAAAAGCAGAGATTCACGAAGAGGCATGTTATAGTGAAAGATTCGGTGAAGGAGAGAGAGACGGGACACTCGGCGCCTCAATGAAAACGTGTGAAGGTTAGCTGCTTCGCGCAATCCAGATATGCTCGTGAATGGTGAGTAATCAGAAAAAAATAAAACGAAGAGGCCTGTTTTGGATGGATTCAAGTTTGTTGGATAGGTAAGATTGCCAAGGGCACCACACAGAAGAAGCGAATTCAAGCTTAGACCGAACTAAAGTTGAGTATGCTAATTGTTTTATCTCTGGTGCTGCGTGTTTCAGGTTTCGGCGCAAAAAACCGAGGGTACGGCTTGCGCTAGCTACTATATTACTGATGTGAGACGTCCATGAAAGGTCGGATGTTAAATGAATACCGAGATATTTATATGAACTGCAAACGGTGATGGGGGACGCGTCAAAATGGCAAACGGTGATGGGGGACGCGTCAAAATGGCTTCTTCCCCTCTTCTCTCCGTTGTGTGGTTGCGAGTTCGTGCAGTTCGTTGGTTCGTGGCCCTTAACATTCCACTCTTGACCTCTTCCCTCTCTCTTTTCATCTTCGTCCTCGAGAGGGAGAGTCTTCGGGAACATTCTGGGGGGAGCATTCGGGCGGGCGATCGCGCTTTTGTTCGCGTGCTAATAAGTCACACTCTTATTGCCAGCCGGCAATGGCCAGGCGGCGCCACGAGAGTGCTCATTCAGCGCCACGAGCGGAGGCGTGTGTGTTACTGGGGCGGCCAGTCTGCCTGTCGGACCGTGGCGAGCAGCGGCGACCCCGATTTCAGCAGTCCTCGTGTGTACGTGCGCACCGTGTCCCTGGTTGTTTTATGTGTTTTTTTAAGACTATCGGGAGCCTCGATAGGTCCAAGTGTTTTGAGCATATTCTAGAGTTGTCATTTGGACACCAGTTTGAGTTGTCTTCACCACTAAGTAATAATCGGCGCCCGATCGGTATGTGCGCTTCGCTCGTCTCCCAGGAAGTGACATTAACTCAACGAGAAGGTAGCGAATCGGTTTACTCTACTACCCGGTTGCCCGTCTTCGAGAGCCGGCAGTCCGGACCCGCCGACTCTAGTTGTCGCCCTTCGTTCTGAGCTCGCAGTCGGAGTCCGCGTCCAGACCTGTGGATCGTCCCTCCCGTACGCCAGCACTGCGTAGGCTAGCTGTTCCGGGCTATCACAGCCATTTCTCGCTGCGGAGCCACTCCAGGATCGTCATAGCCCCGGCCCGTATGCCCGTATGGCCAGGGCTCGCCGCTTCCGCCAGTCCTGATCCGAACTTCGTTGGTGGAATGCTCACGGGAATCGCCATGGGCCAGACCAGCCAGAACGGCTCTATCGTTCCTGCCCGGCCCCAGCCTCGTGCAGCACGCTCTTCCTCTTTCCTCGCCGTCTGGCCCCCGCTCGCGCCTCGCTCGGCCGTCCTCTCCTCCCGACGCCCACACACACTAGAATAAAATTTGGGTAATTAGACCCAAACTCTTTATGCTACAGAACCGTACGCACATTGCAAAGCCTGGTGTAAAATGACGACAGGCAACAATGTCTACGTGTAAGAAGGATATTTACGCTTCGCACGAGCTTTTTCTAGAGAAAAATGTTAGCATCCTGCTTTCTGCACGCCATCACATTTGTTACCAGACTCAGCATTAACTGGTTGCAGAAACAAACAAACCTTTGTGCTACGAAGATGCACTATTTGAAAACTCACAGGTATGGAAGGTTTTGGTGGCGATTACGCGTGCCGAACGGCATTAGGAGTGCTGGAACGGGACGACAGGCCTTTCGCTTGAAGACCTGATCGCCCGCTTTTCGACGTCACAGCGAAGCAACAATCGGCCCGATTGTTGCTGTCGTATTTCCGTAATGTGGCTGTCAAAGCGACTCGTAATACAACTTCTATAAATATGTTATTTTGCCGAGTACCCTGCGAAATGAGTTCGTCCGACCACTTCCCACGCCTGCACATATATTTTCGTTCACTTCCCCCCCCCCGACAGTTTGTTTAAAATTCCCTTACTTTTTGCGTCGCACTGCAGTAATCCACTTCTGTCGCCGTGTCGCTTCCCAAGACCTCGAAGGAAGCGGTGAAGTGTGACGCTTGAGTCACCTTCGCGACTGTGGCCGTCTTTTATGCAGCTGTAGCAACGTTTATTTTCTGGGAGAACTCTAGGAGTAGGTTGAGATGTCACAGGAACCCAGTGAGGTTATTAAGACGTGAAGTTGGGGCTTCTTTTTACGAAAAACTTTTCCAAAAAAGCTCACGCCGATCCGAAATGCAACATTCCCACGTGGTTTCTGGATGCGCCCGCCCGCAGCCCCCGCGACCCGCGTAGTCTTGGCCTACCGAGTTTCTTCATTTTGCAGCCGCTAGATGGCGCAACGTGTAGTGCCAAACTGCATTGCAGGTTGCCTATATGAGCGTACTTTATGCCGTCCGTGTGAAGACACACTCCCAGATATGAACTTTGGGCATCGCGTTGGCGATTGACTGCCGCTCTTGTCCCCGGAAGGACTCTGCATCTTCATCGACGGACTGCCTCAGGTGCTCCGATGAATATCTAAATACATTATTTGACTATGGCTTATGAACTTTGGAACTTTGTCTTTAATATTCGTTTCTTTTTTCAGGTATTCTAGCTTGTTTCTGAATTCATTCTCGCTACTTTAATTGCGACTATCATTCTTGTTTTCGGCTTTTTGTTTGTGACGGTGCAGTTGATCCCGTTAGTTTTCTTTTTTTTTACATTTGCCCCATGTCTGGATTTGTACGAAATTGCTCAGTTTGCTCACTGAGAGTGTTTATAATTCTCAAAGCTGCTACTGGCGAGGGCGGCGTAGAAAAGCTCTCCGGAGAAAAGCTCACAGAAAAAATAAAAGCTCACTTTTAGGCTGCAACGCGGACGCATGGGGGGAAGAGCTCTCCGTTTTTTTTTGACGGATACGAAAAAGAGCTCACTCGTGAATTTTGCGAATCGACTATTTATATCTTCACAATTAACACCTCCTTATGTGGTAGCCTTTTATTTTCAGCGGGTTCCGCACAACACAACAGGCTAGAAATATATAAAATGCATTGCCAAAGAAGAAAGAAGAAGAAACCTCTTGACGAACCTGGAGAAAATCTCTCTCCGGACTTCGTCTTTATGTAACACTGTGTGGAGGTCACGCAAGTCTAAAAACAATGTTTACAACTAGGTTGGAAATAAAAAAAGCTCAAAACAAGATCTCTATTGAATCCATAGCTGTAATGCAGCTAGACCGGAAAAACTATAAGCCTCATTTTTTCATGATTGGAATGCGCTGCAATTTAAGCCGTTCGTCTTCTTAAATTAAGGGTGAAATATGAAGATGCTGATATAGCTATTCAGCGCAGGCTACCGCGTGACAGTTATTTTTTTATAACATATCAACGCAGGAACTATACAAGATGATTTAAATGAGAACACTCTGAACGCGGTTCTGAGACTGTGGCTGTGAATAACTGAGTCTAGATCGGTCCGCAAATTGTTAGGTGTTCTTATCTCCGTATCCCCCGGTTTGGAGGACAGCCTTCCTCCGGTGGTAGGCTTTTGTCTGGAATTCTACTGGCGACCGCCGGTATCAAACGGCGAATGAAGACAACGAGCCCATCGACTCTTCGCGTTGGAACGAAGTTCCAGGCAGAGCGACATGCTGCAGTGTGGGCTGGTAATGTATTTATTGCTCAAGGCTATATGTTGCGTTACACAGCATATACTATTTTAAATTAGGTCCGGATTTTTATTTTTAACTCCTGTCCTAATTTTCAGCACTCTGATACTCTGGAAGCGCCTTGGAAGGCAGTAAGTTAAAGGCTCAGCTATTGAAAAAGAAGAGGTAATGTATTATACCTGTATATACCATTCCTCGCTACAATCCCATCTTTACACTGATTATTTACTTTTGATTTCAGCAATGAACAGGAAAAAAAGAAAAGTTGAAACCGAGTGCCGTAATTTCAATCAGGAATGGGGGGTCAAGTATTTGTTCATTCAGTCTGGGGAGAAAGCAGCATGCCTTGTCTGCAACGAAACCGTGGCCGTTTTAAAGGAGTACAACCTGCGTCGCCACTACGGGATCAAGCATGAAAAACAGTACTCAAAGTTTGTTGGAGCAGAACGCGCAGAAAAATATAGGTCACTGGAACGAGGTCTACAGTCACAACGAGTGGTGTTTTCGCAGCAAACACAACAAAATGAATTGTTAAAATTAGCAAGCTATGACGTGGCGCATGAATTGGCCTAAGGAGGAAAGCCATTCACGGATGGAAAACTGGTGGAAGACTGCGCGCTGCGAATGGATACGCGGTTATTCCCTGACAAAATTAATATAATCAGGAATGTCAGCCTAGCTCCGAACACAGTAGCCCGCAGCGTATAGGACATCGGAACCAACATCACGTGTCAAATTGCTGAGAAAGCGAAGCAGTTCACGCACTACTCTCTGGCATTAGATGAATCCACGGATGTTTGTGACACGTCACACCTTCTAGTGTTCATTCGGGGTGTGGACAGTGAGCTCAACGTTGCGTAAGAACTAGCGTCAGTACATAGTACGTATGGGACCGTAACAGGAGAGGACATCTTCAGAGAATTAGAAACGACTGTATCGGAATACAACCTAAAGTGGGGCGAATTAAAATCGGTGGCAATTAATGGAGGAAAGAATATGTCTGGGGTAAGGAAGGGTCTGGTTGGACAAATCACAAAAGCCGCTGAGGTTGGTGGATTTACAAAGCAAATGTTTCTGCAATGTGTGATTCATCAGCAGGCCCTCTGTTTCAAATATGTGGACATGTCGTGTGTTTTAAAACCTGTGATTTTAGCCGTGAATTACATGACGTCGCATGGGCCTAATCATCGCCAGTTTCATGAATTCCTAAGAGATGGTAAATCGGAGTTTGTAGACGTGACCTATTACACAACAGTGCGATGGCTGAGTTGCAGTAAAGTGCGGTGGCGTTTTTCAACCTTAGAGAAGAAATAAGGAAGTTTCTCGCAGACAAGAATCGGCCCTAACCGCTGCTGTTGAACAGTGAGTGGCTTTGGAAATTGGCGTTCTGTGTAGACCTGACGGAGCACATGAATAAGCTGAATGTGAGGTTTAAAGGTGAGACACGTCTTATTCATTACGTATACATGAATATTAAAGGATTCAGTGTGAAATTACAGTTCTTCGAAAGACAAGTGCGAAACCAGAACTGGGAGCACTTCCCCTTTTGTGCAAAGCTCCGTACAGAGACTGGTGCAGAATTCCCCTCATTCTTCGCAATGGAAATCCTCCGAGAGACCTTCAGAAGCAATTTTCCGCACGGTTTTTTTACCTCGAAGGGAGATTTGAGGAAATACAGATGTTCCAGAATCCATTCAACTGCGATGTGGATGCGCTCCCGAGTCAGTTTCAATTAGAAGTCATTGACTTACAGTCAAACGACATTTTGATACAGTTCTACAAATCCTTGGGCTCTGAGCGATTTCCAAACTTGGAACAATTTGCTCGCGGGTATGTATCGGTTAGTGCACTACATACCTTGGTGAGCAGCCGTTTTCAAGGATGAAGTACGTAAAATCCAAATACAGAGCTAACTTGTCTGATGAACACTTCAAGTCCCTCCTACTTATGGGCTCATCAAGCTTGCAGCCGCAGTTCAGCGAAATAATAAAGTCGAAGGATCAGCTCCACCGCTCACATTAGTCCTGCACTTCATGTCCGGATAAATGTGTCAAAATGCTGATGCATTTCGGCTCAAATACTGCTGAGTGTTTTGTGGCATATAGTCGTATGTTGTCATCATAAGGTTCACCGTGATAGTCTAATGCTTCATATCTGTAACTACGTTAAAATGTTTTTCGCGTTCTCATGTATATCTCTAAACTATTTTCGCTGCTAAACAGTTCAATAAACAAAAAAGTACGGGTGGATATATTTTCTCAGAATGTCGAACTGAGACATTTTTGAACATTAGGCATGTAACATTATTTCTGAGGGTTTTCTTGCGTCACTTTTCAGAACGCACGACATTGTAAGGCCCCTGGTTTCTCATGGATTCCTGTTCATCCTTATTATGTGAAGGTGTTCTAAAGCTTGACCAAAACTTTTAAATACAGCTTTTCTTTTATCGGAAAGTATGTTTCTATTCCTCGCTCATTTTCTTTATCAAGAGCACTATTCTTTATGGCGTATAAAAGCTGCAGGAGGGGCTAAGACCTGGAAGTTATCAAATTGTATCTTACACTCTATAAATAAGCTCGGGAGAAACAAAACGTGCACCGTGTATAAACTTGCGTTGGGAGCATTATTTTTTGTGTGTTCCGAAAGCAGATGACAAGGTAACCACCGCAACATTGAGAGCAGGTATGTGCATTACAATTTCGCGCGAATGAGTTAACCGGTGTAAACATATGCATGCAATTATGTTTTCTTCAATTTTACCCTACAAGCAATCCTGCTATACCTAGCGGGACATGACCCTCGTAAACTAAGCGCATTCAAAAGTCTCGTTATATATTTCCGTAGAAAATGATCCGATCGGATTCTTCTTTTTTTCCATTATGTAAGAACAGTAGTATGGCTGTTTTTCATTGTGGGTAATAAACCGAAAAGGTACTGCTGCGCTTATTTTAAATTAACTTTTTCTTGTGGAGCAAAAATCAAATCCCACATTTCGGCCCGCAAAGAACTATGCCTCTAAAAATTTTTGAATGCTTTTTCGATATGATGCTGCGAAAGTTTGAGAACATGGCGTTAGTTGAATCGTAAAATAAATCAGATATATAAAGCAACCCTTATGATGACATATCCACTTAAGTCTAAAATTAAAATCTAGAACTGGCTGGTAAATAGGACAAACTGAACAAATATAAAAAACGGTAGTTTTATTTTAATGCAGACTCAACTTGCTGAGCCAAAACCCGACACCTGGAACGGCATTGTGCATGCCTGTTTCATTTATTTCACCGAAGAAAGTGTTTTCACGCACACTCAAACCCTTACTTTTTTTAAGCCACCGCAAGCCTCACATTATTTATGAAAAAACAGTGCGCAGGCGAGCTGGTGGATGTTGATGATAATGTAGAAAACCCGAGACTGTGGTAAAAGCAGGGAAACGTTGTCGAAGAAGAATAGATAACAAAGGTTGACCTTGTGACGTCGGTGGTCGGTGGTTAGGTTGTGGGTATATAAGACATTGTGGAAATAAACGCAGTAGCTGAGTTTGAGACGTTCTTTTCCCCTGTCTTTCTTCTCCGACAACGTTTCCCTGCTTTTACCACAGTCTCGGGTGTTCTACATTATGATCACATTATTTGTCTTGATTTTAATTTTAAGCAAGTTCTACAAGAACCTACATGATGTTCACCTATTTCTTCCAATGTATTTGACCCCATTCTCACTACAAAACTTGAGCTTGTGTCTCCCTTATCGTATTTACCACATTTAATTGACCATTGTGTCATTCAGTTTGACCTGCAGGCATCTGCTTTTTCGTGTGAATCAGCCAAGATTATTCGCGACCACAAAAATGCCGATTTCGTTTCAATTAATAATAAATTAGACGCGTTTCTAACCAAGTACATCTCACGCTTTCATACGCGAACGGCTGAAAAAATTGGTCTCTCTTTAAACAAAAAAGTGAGTGACCTAACTAACCAGTACATCCCTCTGGAGCAATCCGCTCTAATTCACGGGCACCTTGGTGTAACGCGCGACTTAAGCGTCTGCGCAATACAAAGAAATGGTTATTTCGGCGCGCAAAATTAACAAAAGGTGCTGAGCGCTGGCACGCTCACGAAGCTGCTGATACGGAGTATAAAAAAGCGGTCGCAGAATCAAATCAGGAGTTTTATCAGTGTACGCTTTTCTCTCTTTTAAAAGATAACCCACGAAAGCTTTGGAGCGTGGTCAGCGGTAGTAGATCCTGTGCAGTTGAGCTTTATGATGCGAATAATGTTCCTGTAGATCTAAACGATTCTTGCAGTATTCTGAACGATGTGTTTGCTTCTTATTTTTCCCACACGACTCCTATCTATTATCCAACTGTTTTCTGCGATAATTGTACTCCTATGTTTTCTGTTAGTATTGATTCAATTGGTGTTGGCTGTTTAGTCCAGAAGCTTATCATTTCCGTGTGTGCTGGGATTGACAGCGTTAATTCAAAGTTCCTGAAGAGGACCGCCACCTATTCATCTTTGATTCTTTCCTAACTTTTTTTAGTATTTGCAGTGTTGAACGTTGCCCAACGATTGGAAGGTAACGAAGGTGGTTCCTTTGCATAAATCAGGTACTGCTCAATCCCCATTTAACTACAGGCCCATATCATTGCCTACTGTGCCGTGAAAATTACTTGAGCATATAATTTACTTTCACCTTGCTGCCATTCGAGTCCAACTCTTCTTTTCTAATTGCAAACACGGCTTCCGAAGGCAGTTTTCTTGTGAAACACAGCTCGTATCGTTTACTAATGACCTGTTAGTTGCCATCGATGCCGGGCTAATAGTTGAATGCATTTTCTTAGATTTTTCTACGGCTTTCGACTCTGTCTCGCACGACCTGTTTCCCTTGGAACTGAGGATGTTATGGGCTAGATTAAATGTTTTTATCTAACCGCTCACAATAAGTTTCTGCCAATGAGCATAATTCTTCTACTACTCCTATAAAGTCCGGTGCACCGCAGATATCTGTCCTGGGGCCTCTCTTGTTTCTACTCTACATTAACGACCTCCCACCGCAAACTGTGTCCTCTATTAACTACTTCGAGGCTGATTGTGTACCGTATCACGTAATAACTGATGCCCAAGACTGTTTTTACTGCAGTCAGACGTTGAAGTAGTTTCTTCCTAGTGCGGCAAATCACTAATGAAGGTTAATGTTTCTATATGTAAAAGCATGCGTGTTTCCCGACTCTTAACAAACATTGACCCTGCCATATACGTCCTCAAGAATATACCATTAGATGCAGTTGCTTTATACAAGTATCTTGGAATTGATATCCCTCATACCCTCTCCTCGAACATGCACTTCGACTATGTCTTAAATAATGCTAATCTTATGCTTGGGTTTTTGCGCTGCCATTTTGGTTCTGCTAATCTTACGGTCAAACTATAATTATATAAAACCTTAGTCAGGTCGAAACTCGAATACGCCTGTTCCGTTTGGGATCCGGGACATGTAACATTATCACACATTCTCGAATCTGTCCAGAACCGAACAGCCCGTTTTAACCATACTAATTATTTTCGTACTGGTAGTCTTTCATCAATGAAAACAACTTTGAACTTACCTCACCTCGCTTTACGCCGTAAATTTGTTCGTCTTTGTAATTTCTATAAAATTACCCTATTCTTATATTATAATAACCCTATTCTAAAAGATCAACTCCTTTTTTATTCATCATATGTCTCCCCTTGCAATGATCTCAGTGTAAGGTTGGCAGGCCGACATGTCGTACGAACATCCATTTCGACTCTTTCATTCCAAGAACATATACCTATTGGAATAATCTCCCTGCCTCTATCGTGTCCATTCAGGACGCCACATACTTCAAGAAGTTTGTCAACGATTGCATTTGTATCACCCACTCCTCTCTGTAGAGCCTCCGGGCCTTCAGAGTATGACAATAAATTAATAAATCTCAAATCTCCAGTTTTCTGCGATCTGTGGTTACATTAAACGAGCCGAAAATAAAATTGTTATACTCGTTTTTGAACTATATGTGTTGAAAAATCAACATAATCTTTTTCATGGAGGCCATTTGACTAATGTTGAGGTAATCGCGTTCGATTTTATTTTCTTACACCGAAACAAATGCCGCCACATCCTGGGCATCACGCCGCCATTATCGGTAGAAAAGAGTATTAAAGGGTTCTATAACCTTGCAAACCTCCAACAGTCTGCCTGGAGTTAATTTTAAGTCTGCTTTACTCTGAAACGAAATGAAAGACATTTTAAATTAGTATTTTAAGTGACCGATAAATGTGATAACAATATATTACGTACCATCAATTTATGAACGCCAACAATGACAAACCGAGGCTTTGGGTTTCGCAGCGTAGTGTACAACACGTTAACCTGCAAAAGGGAGAATTGTGCTGGTCATATTAAAAACATACTAAGCAGAAAACCTTTATTTTGGCAAATTGGTAAATATCGCAAGGCTATGTTGAGTCGATAAATCCAGGAATATCAAATAGTCTCTGAAAGTGTTGGGACGCGCCGTTCCGCCTTAGACAAAATGCGAGAACACAGGTCTTCATACATATACTTTTCATGTTTTCACATGTTGAATCAGTAAAAGAACATCAGATGTCAGAGAAAAACTAAATGTTACGTCCATAATTACTACTTCACACGGAATATTTAATCTTTTTCTGGAAAGTTTTTTTTAGACTGTTTCGCAAATCTTTTTCAATTTTTTTTAATAAACGTCGACGAAATCATTTGTTTTGAAAACATTCATTGTATAAAAAAAGTTTGATTACGTATCGGTGACTAGTGTCTCGTTAAATTTAGCGATAATGTACCATAGGCTTCTGAAAGAGGCGATAAATTTAGAATGTGTCATGCTGTAAAAGCCTCAAAATCGCCGATAGGCAAGATTATCCGATGAGTATTTTGGAAATAAAAAATATTTCGCAGCAGTCTCACGTTTTTTCTGTACCTTTGCTTCAAGTCGTAAGTTTTCCTGAACAAAAAAGCTTTTTTATGACGCGTTTCATTTATCCTATGAATAATAATAGTACTGCAGGTTACATGTTAAGTTATGCTATGTTAAGTAATCTGTAATGCTAATGAACATTTATTTGAGCTGATTCATGTAGATTGTTTGTTCACAACTTGGTGAGTTCCTTAAAAAATACAGCATGTATAAGTATGAATAACGCTGTTTTTCATAATATAGGGAGATAAACCATACTTTGATAATATATTATGATCAATTCTGCCCCGAGCAAGTGCTCTCCATAAATTCCTTCTTCCTAATGTAGCGAAACTAGGATTTGATGGTGAAATCCGCCAGTCATGATTCAGTATGTAGTTTAATATGAACCATAAATAATTGCTTAGAACAAGAACAGATTTGATATAAACAAATAAAAAATTAAACGTTAAATCACTCTCAATCGATAATAATAGCACATACCGTAGGAAATTATAATACCAGTACAATTATGTTCTCTCATTCTACTTGTATATATGTTACAGCTGGTGATATGTAAAAAAAGTAAATGGCTAGTTTCTTTTCCTTCTTTCGATGGGGTGATGTCGAGATATGCGATACGCGGAGGCTGAATTCCGCCTTGTCAGGGGGGCGTAAGCGCTCGTCTGGAGCAAATTTATTCGACTGCTCTGAGAAGGAAGCAGCCCTTTCACTAGTTCTACCGGGCAATAAACACTTTCTGAAAATTCCTGGATGCTGAGGTGTTGTCGTAGCAGCAATACATAACACTAGCCTAAATAATGTATTTGTGTGAAAACGCTAAAGGGTAAATTCAATGACACAGTTTAACTTTGAGACGAAGACTATTTTTTTTATAAAGTGAGCATAAAATAAGTGAGGTTAGAACGGTCGTTCCTTACCAAGATAAACCCATCAAAAGGTTCATTTGTGTAAAGATATTCTTGAAGGACTATATATTTAACAGGAATCGTTTTTTACATAGTTGAAAACTAACTTTTTCATGAACAAAGAACGCGCACATCAATTTACTGCAATGAGTTAAGGGTGCCAACAGACATGGAAGCTTCGAATAGAGTTCAGCATTTTGGAGCGGTTGAGACGTGGAAGTTTCCCCTAATTTCTGTCTTACAGAAAAATGATTCTTAACTGAATTTCGTTACCTTATAAAACTGACCTGAGCTTTTCTAGCGGAAGGTCAAACCAACGTGTACCAGAAAGGTAGAAGGACAGAACAACTGCCGAATGAATTTTTTATATCAGTCAGAAACGCTCCCACGACAGCCGGGATGGACCCGTGGCTTCAGAAATTGCGGCCGAATTTCTTCGCAGCAGTTAGAAACTCTTTGTGGCTAATATTTTTTTACGCTTACAGGTCTTTTTATTTGTTAGGAACAGGTATACTTAGGGGGGATTTTAAGATTTTAATGTCCAAATACTGGGGACATTCAGTGTAAATTTGGTTTAAAAAAGAAAATCAAAATTCTAACTAAGTTTTGTTTATCATTCAATGGTATTTACAGTCCCGGATATTGGGGAACATTACGATATATCGTAAAGGAAAGAAATTTTACCAATTTGGTGAATGTAATCCATACGACCCTATGCACAAATAATTGTGGAGCCCAAGAAGAAAGCTTTATACGCTTCGTAAAGTTTAATTACAGCTTACTTATATTTTATGACTGTGATATGAAACATTGACGAGGAAGATTGCGATATTCGTGTATCTTCAGGAAAATTCTAATTTAGAGCCTACGCCATTGCATAGGTTGGAAATTGCAAAGAAGGGGAACCGTAAACCCTCACCACAATTGCACTTGAAAGACTGACGTAGTCCTTTCAGTAATGTAATCAATATCTTCACAACAACACTTTGATAAGTTCACCGATGACGCAAGTGACGACGTAACTCAAACCATTACGCCCCCAACTTTGTTTCTATAACATACATAACGTCCAAAGTTCCATTACCAAAAAACTTACTTTATTCATTGCAATTCCTATATATGGATTGAGATTACATTCCTTCTGTTTTTGAAAAGCATCGTCGTAGAGTATTCTCGTTTCAATCATAACTCTTTGGGGCAAGTTTCGCGGGCGTCGTCTTCTTTCGAATGTGAAATATGAAATCGGAACGTTGTAATAAAAAGCTTGATTTTAATCATTTTATTTTTATTTTTCATAAACCTTACACGCTCCTGCGCAACTAAAGCATTATTTGGGGTCCACAGTGTACTAAAATAAAAATCTACATTCTACCCAGGTATGACAAGAAAAGAACGCATAGCTTGGTAGAAGTATAGGAAGCATAGGGGCCTAACTTATGCCTTGTAAGGTTTCGCTCCATGGCGCTTGTCTGTGGCAAAGTAATTTGCCTGATTATAGCGCTAGTTCGGCGATCCTGGGGTATGTCAAGGTTTGACTTCTCCCTCGACCGCCACAAGAGTGCCAATGTAAGTACCACACTTGAGTCATAATTGGTAAAATAAATCTTAATTGAGGGATTTAGGAAAATGCTAAAGATTGGCCTTTCTCTTGTCAGCCACTGGAGTGCCAAATTAGTATGGCACTTGTGCGGCGATTGGGACTCAAAGGGTGCCAGACGAACTGTGAAGAAATGAAGCCTAACTGTGACAATTGCTCAGCTATCTAGGCCCAAAGGTCACAGATCATATCCGAAAAACCAGGCAGAAAGCTTAACTCTAATATCAGTAAGGCTACTTTGGCCTAGATCGGCCAGATGACCGCAGAACCTTCAAGAAGTGAAGCCTCACTTTAGACATTATTTGGATATTTTGGCTTAAAGTTGACAATGAGAGTAGAATAAAGTGACAGTGAGCAGGACTCTGGCACTCAACTGGCGATTTTGGGTCAAAGATGCCAGATGACATCCAAACTACCACAGAGTGAGTCTTAACTATGGCATTTGTTTGGTAAATGAGGGCCAAGATGCCGACTGTTCCTGAAGAATGCTAACGTTTAGCTCGACTTTGGCTTGCTCAGCTTCTCAAAGCCTCTAAAAATCAGACAATAGTTCAACCTTTCCCCAGACCTCAGCATGTCTTTGTTATTCCGGATTTTATTAAGAAAATAAAGGGCCCGTTGTCAAAAACAAAGAATTAAAAAATTCGTAAAAAAAGTCTGTGTAGACCCTTTTTCCAAGGGCGCCGCCATCTTGAATTGTCGTCACTTCCAGTATGGTCGAAAACATTGTTTTGCCGTCGCCACGCCAGTAAAAGACACTTAGGATATAAGCGTAACCGTCACGCATTCTCGTTTTGCCTCCCCCTTATTTTTTACCAGTTACAGGTTGAAACGTTTAAATGATCACTTCAGGACGATGACTTCCGTACTGCGCCGCACAAACGCAAGATGACTTTAAATACCGCAATTGAATATGAAGGAAATGGTCTGATAGCGTTTCTTGTAAAGCATAAGATTCTTTTTCTTTTTTAATAACAAGTTGTACATTGCATGAGCATAAGAACTCGAGATGTTGGTTTCGACCTTTGCTATCGAAAACGCGCCGAATGAAAAATAGCGTAATAATCTATGCTGTAGCGTTCAAAGCAATTATTTTAATCAATATTCGTAATAATATTTTGGTTGCTATAAATACTAAATAATTCTAAATCTGTTCAAGGTTCTGTACAAAGTTCGTGCGTTATATCGCGTTAATGGTCAATTAAAATATTTTAAATTTTACTCACCTCTGTGGATATCACCCCAAAATTGTCGTTGTGTTACGTAACTGTAAAATAAAACAAATTTGCATATGTCTGACGAATCATTTTTTTGCCATATATCTTGATCAGAACGGATTGAAAACAAAGTAGCTCATTTCCGCTTGGTAGGAACATTTCACTACAAAAATATATGACATCTTGCAATCATTTACTTGATTTACAATATATATATTAATACCGTTACATATTTTATATGTAATCGTAATACCAAAGTCACGTTCACGTACTACAAAAATTTAAGGAAATAAAATTCGAGCAAAAATGCACCTGGTAAGTTTTCGAAAAATAGGTTCGAGAACAAAGAGAAATAAATGCGCGGCACCGAAAAGTACACACAATAAAATAAACATTATATTTATCTTGATTATATTCGGATCAATAAAAAAGCGATCAGGGGTTTATTCACCTGGTAGAAAATATTTCGCCTAATTCTTGTAGCAATCATTTATGAATCGAGTGTGAAGTGGTCTTACCTTAATCAGCATACATTGGAATGGACGTATCATTAAACGTTGGTACCAGGTGAGCAACGATTCCGTCTTTTGATCGGGGATAATACTGACCCGATTGATAAAGTGTCAGTGAGTAGACCCCTCTGCAAAGGAAAAATAAAAATAATATATTAACAGTTGATGGCATAGAGTGAAATGTCATCTTATTAGCAAATTTCACGAGTAAAGACACGAGTATAGCATACCACTTGGACATATTCATTCGATTCTTGGATCACAATAGAGGAGCCGTATTTTCTGTCCTGGTACAAACTCTCTTCAATTTCCTTGACATTCAGCTGGCAAGAACCCGAAAGTACTAATTGGAGTGCTGCAGACGTCATTAGAAACAGTCTTTTAGAAACTAATAACTGTATCATGAGCTATTTCGATATAAACTTATAGCCCAAAAAGCCATGACTGTAGGCTTAACATAGGCATAATATACACAAATCGTATAAAGGTAGGAAGCATTTGAATTGCAACCTTCCTGGCAGCGCCGAATTCGGAAACATGCTTACGATTAGAAGAGGAGGAAGGAACGCCAACCAAAAATAAAAAGGAGCCCAACGTTTCGAAACCTGCTTGGTTTCTTCTTCAGGGGCGACTGTGTGCGCGAGGAGCAAGTGGTCTTTTTTTACGGCGGTGGACGTGATGTTTTCGCGATCGTAATGTGGCTGAGCCCGCTGACGTTAGCGGACGGTAAAGCGCCAAGCGACCGATTGATGTTTGCGGTGTGGTTTGGATGTGCCATGACTCGACGAAGAGCCTTTGCCGGGAATCGGTCTCAATGTCGAGGATGCGTGTGTTGTCGAAGTCAATGCGGTGGTCATTCGAGTCACTGTGTTCCGCAACCGCGCTGCGCTCATGATCGAATTTTCGCACGTCGGTTTTGTGCTGGCGTTCCTTCCTCCTCTTCTTATTGTTCTTACCCAACCAGGCAGATTTCTGCCAAATGTTTACTTTCAAATGCTTACGATTTTGTTATAAGTGAACAGAAGGCTGTATGTACCAATCGATTGTTTCAGAAATATTCGCCTCCAAATATTTGATCGTTATATATATATTTTTCCAGAACCAGTCCTGTTTGAGTTTAAAATATAATGTAAACGCTCAAGGAAAAATCTTATTAACTTTAATGAGAGCGCACAGCTTGCACCCTTCAGGAGACGTCACTCCCATTGTCTTTAAAATCTCAGACAATGAATTAAACCAGTACTTATCAATCGTCACTCTCCGTTCAGCAACACGGTGATCGTATTTCTGGGACACGGCGAAAGCCATCTGTACAAGCAGCTGTGATGATCAGAGCTCAAATCTTAAGTTTATACCATCAAATTTTGATTTTTGTACGGGCTGAAGAGGCAGTGTTATATGGTATTGACATTAATCCCGCAAAAGCCAGTAGAATGTTATACAGATCATTCCAATAATCGACGTTTCCCCTTTTTGCCTACTGGAAGGTTGCACGCCTTCTTAGCACTTGCAGAAAATCTCTTGTTCGAAATATCCAATAACTCATACCTGTTTAAGGTCGAGTAACCGGGAACGTATTGCCTATGAGTGAAGTGCTGGAAAATTGTAAATAACCGTATCTCCCCAAGAACATGACCTGGGTGGAAAGCGTATTTTCCGTAAACGCCAATGTTGCTTTTATGTGCAAAACATCATTTTGGACGCCCTATGAAATTGGTGGGCGGTGCCAACGAATTCTCATGAAGAAACATAGGTATCTGTAACGAATGACATTCATAACGTGCAATTGCCAAATACAGAGAAGCATAGAGCGAGGAGCGGAGATGTACCAGGGTAATGGTGTCATTGACAGTTTCACCGACTGCATAGAAACGCACTAACCCGATTCTATTTTTACATATGAACCCACTGGAGATATTAGCACTTACCGAACTGTTGGAGTAGTTCACATCATCGACCATGGAGAAAACAACGTTTTCCGAAAACAATTTGCTCTCCTCTAAGCTCAGAGTCAGCCCATCCCGAATGTGAAGCATCTTCTCCCCATTTCACTCCTCGCTTCGAAAGTTCTCGGGAAAACAAACTCCTTTAGAGGAGGTTCTGTGAGAAGTGATATCGTCCTAGTTAGAGATGTTCAACGTTGAACCTTGAGGCTCGAATGATATCTCATTTTTTTTAACCTGTGGCGAAATTCCAAATATTTTTCTCCTAAATGTACGTTTCCCAGCTGCTACAAAAAATATACACGTCTCAAAAACAATTGAAATAAAATTTCAATTTGATATTTAGCTAGTCGATATCAGATAATAGGTATCATATCACTAGGCCCCTAACGGACAAATTTCGCTTTAAATTTTGTAAACGTTTAATCTAATAAAAATCCAACCTTGGCAGGTTTTCGAAATCATTAGTCATAAATGCTTGAAAACAAACAGAATAAAATTGCTCGAAGCAAACTTCAGACTCATTTAGTAATCATTACTTACTGACAAAGACTGAATGAACGAAAGTAAAGCAGATTTTTTTCACAGTTTAATCCTCATTTTGATTGGGATTACAATTTGTACATATATATAAATTTGGACGAAATTACACGCTATAAAAACAACGTCCAAGTATTAGCAAATTTTCGACTAACTCCTGCTTCTTAGAGGGGGGCGGAAAGCACTGTGGAAATAATTTGTTTCACTTTCATCAATAAAGGTTGCCTCTTTTATTTCTGGTTTACAGAAAGCTTTACCTAATACTCTCACAAATTCAGTGCAAGAGGTAAATAAATATAAAATTTTGGGGTGAATGTAGTATCGGACGAAATTACGTCCAGAATCAGCGAAATGCGTGACATTTATTCATAAACATTGAAATGAACAATGTAGCATTTTCTATTTAACGCACGTACAAGATTACTTTCATGGTTTACCACAATGAGACTTAATCTCATTGAGTATAAATATGTTATTAATAGCAAATAGTCGTCTAAAAACGGGGTGCCTCCAAGGATGAGCATTAGGATGAACGTAAGCTGCCATTAAATTGTAGACATCGTATATTAAATTCATCCTATATCTGAATATCCACACTTATGTCAAATTTCCACTCACCTCCAAAGCATGCTGTTAGCATTACTGTGAGTACAAACCACACGCAATTAGACATTATGAAGCGAACAGCTGCTGCCAGTAAAAATTCTGCGAACTTTGCGGATATTTATACAGTACTAACATGTCTTAATACCCTGTAGAGTTTTTCCTTCATTAGTGTTGCAAAAGGCTACGCCACCGCAGAATTATTCAAAACGACGTATTCACTATTCGTTTTTTGTTTTGATTTTTTTTGCACTGGCATTCGCTTTCCTACGTCATATTTGTTAAGAGGGAGATTCTGAAGACCACCACCTTCCTCCTTATTTTTCAATATTATTTATAAACCAGAAACTTTTCGGCGCAACGCACCTGCAGTGAATTTTCGCTATAAAGATGCGACACGACGATGAAGAAAATCAATCTTACAGTGACGCTACAAAATGTTAAAGAAGCAAAACACTGCGCTAAATCACCGACCACATGCTAAAGGTCGCGGGATGCGGTTTTATGAATGACTGCGGTATGTTAAAGTGGCATAGGATTCTTCAAATGGACGCACACTTATCCTAAACTGTCAACAAAGCGTCATATGTTAAAGTTCACCTGTCATTCTTAGGCTGTCCCAGGAAATATCATTTCAACAGAAGATGCTTTCCGGGACATGAAATGTCCTCATCCCCGCTCCTTCAGGACGGCAAGAATGAGGCTCTTGCCGGTATTTATTTCCGTTTCCTTCTTCAATATTTCAATAAATTTGAAACTGGTTCTGCACTTATGCAATTATATACACTGCATTTGTTAAACGTTTTCAAACAAGATCTCAATCTGAAAAAAGCCTAATTTAAGTAAGGTTGCAGTAAGTAGTTCCATTAAAGTTAATTTTGTTTTGAAATTTTCACTTCAGTTTTTATTACATTGACCGACTGGCAGTGGTTCAGCCTTCACACAAAAAAAATATTTAATTTTGTTTCAAAAGAATAACCATATCTAGGCCACTTAAATATTGCTCGAAGAGGAAAATTATTGCTCGTTAGAACCTCTTAACATCGTGATGTTGCTCATTTTTTTAGACTATATTATTGCGAATGACAAGTGATGAGGCGATACTAACTGAAGAAATTATACGTTTAATTGGGCGAACATGTGCCCTAAAATCAAAAGGGAACAGAAGCTAACAGCAAAGCGTCGCGGGCGTCGAAGTCGGCGTAACAGCAGAGTCGAACGCTAGGGCGAGACTGAAGCGGCTTAGAACGTTCGGTGACTGGAACATTCGGAACTCGACCAGTCGAGAATGTTCTCGAACTCACGAGAACACAATGTTGAAAGAATAAATAAAAGAACATTCCATCGACTGGAATCGAAACTAGACTTTCCGCGCGACCGTCAAGCGCGGTAACCACTCGGCCAAGCACGCGGTCGCTCGCCGACGCGCGTGGCAATGTAACTTATTTATATGTTTGGTTACGCGGAATGCCCAATCGACGTTTAATTTGAATCTGGACACATATCAATGCACTTATTAAAGAAATCGTGCATTTTAAATAAAAATTACAATGACTATATATAAATTGGGAGAAGTTGCTATAGAAAGGTCTCGCAATACATGTATTATCTTATTACCAGGTTGCTGCACATTCGCTGTGTAAGTATGTGTCAGAATTAATTAGACTACACGGATGTTGTTTATTACCTGCAACAAATTGAAAAAAAAAAGATAAATGTATTTATACACTTTTACTTTCTGTATTAGATTGCCTGACTTGCCGGCCACTAGAAACGAGGTTGTTTTTGCAATTACGCGGGTAATTACGACTATATTTTAGAGTACAGCTATGCGCACTCCGGAGTGCACTTCGGACGAAATGGCTATACGCACTCCGCGGAGAGCTCATGCCGCTCGGGCCACCCTTTTCGAACGGCGCGTGTATCACTGGGGAGCTCATTAACACAGCCCCCGCCCAGAATCCAAAAAAAGAACAACGTGTTTCTGGTCGTGGACAAGTCTGGCAAACTAATAAAAAATTAAGGGTGTCCTAATGAAACTCTTATCTTTTTAGAAATTGGGTGCGGCTGAAAAAACACAATGTATATTATCTAGACATTGACGTCAAATGTATTTTGAGTAGGGTAGGAATTACTAAAATAGAAAGTAATTGAGAAAATTACTAATTACCGCAAAAAGTAGCGAATTACTTTTGAAGTTACTTTTGCAGTTCATTTTATGTTTTTTATGGTAAAAAAAAAGTACACAGGTTTTGATCCGTCAGCGAAGTGTTGCTAGCCAAATATGAATCAGCGCGTTTTTTCAGAGAAATGCTTTCATGCCTGGTTCTGCTTCTGTGTGTCTAATTGTTTTTGCACTTTCTTGTTTGTTTGCTGAATGACGTACTGCGAATGTGTAATTTCTACTTTGAGGTATAGCACTGTCTCAGGTTGCTTTTAGACAGTGTCTTGTTGTTTACAGTGTTGTTTAAATTACATCTAAATAGTCCTTGAAGCAAAGCACAAAGTAAATGAGAGGTTATGTACTCAGAGTAAATTATTAAGTACGCCGGTTGCAATGTACTTGAAGTAACGTATATAAATACAACATATTCTAAAGTGAAGTGCAAGCACTTTTAACACAATCTTCCATGATACTCTTTCATTCCCTATGCGGTGCTTTTTTAACTGGTATGCTTTGCTCAGGGGCAATCGGCGGTGCATCAGTTTTTTGCGGAAATGACAACAAATATTGTATAAGGTCAAGTCTCCACAGAGTAGTTGTTTTACTTTCGCTGGGGACAATCTATTTGACACAATCAACTTATAATGCACTTATTTGTGCCGGTCTTATAGCCGCCATTACTTCACTCAGAGAAATGACCATGACCAGATGACGTCTAAAAGAGCGCGTTTTCACACGACGATACGCGATTTTTCGTTTTCAAATTCGAGGAACGTGCATTGAAGTCGGCAGTTTCACTTTTCTCGGAAGGGTAGGTACATGTTAAGAGAATTTACTTCAAGTACAATTTCTCTAAACAGTAGTACTTTAAGTATCACGTATATAAAGTACTTCCGAGCACTGTTTGTTTACTATAAATATCTATATATATATATATATATAAAACTGAGAAGAAAAAAACCCTTAGTGAAAAACAGCAACAACGGACGATTTAATCTTCGACGTTTCGGCCGGAGTCCGGCCTTCGTCAGGAAGTCTTCCTGACGAAGGCCGGACTCCGGCCGAAACGTCGAAGAATAAATCGTCCGTTGTTGCTGTTTTCACTAAGGTTTTTTCTTCTCAGTTTTATACCCACGCCTTCGGCCTCCCGCCACCATGCCCGTTATATATATATATATATATATATAAAATCTTGGGGAATTATTAAGGTTTCCCGCACGATCTTCGAATCTATGAAGATCTGCAAATTCTGAGTTTTGGGAGAAAAGGTAACGCAAAAAGGTAATCTTGGCGTTGCCCTTTAGCACGCGATTCTTCGAGTACAGCACAAACTACGGGAGCATCAGATGAGTTCCAGAGCAGGTGCTCCATTTTGTTGTCTCCTTTGAGTGAGGATGCAGTGTGTGTACCTGCTGTAGTGGGCGGGAATTCCTACGTTGTGGAAAAGCGTGGACCCGCTTTTTCTTCAAATGAGGCGAATTTCCCTGAGCTTTCAGACACAGAGAAACGCCAGTCTTCAGCGCTACTGCCGCAGTTACTCGGTCTCTCTTGCGTCGTGTCTGTTCGCTCCCCACGCCTCGTGGCGGTGTTGCGGCAAGGGGCGGGGGGGGGGGGGGGGGTTCAGACTGTTCAAACCGTTTCGCCCCCCCCCCCCTTTACTACGCCATATGCGTTTCCCTCTTTTCAAACATCAGCTGATCGGTCAACATCTCATCTTTTTTGTGCAGGAATGTTTGTTGATAGGCACACAACCACTAAAATTCAAAATTAATTTTTAATATGAATAAAAGTTACTAAGAAAAATTAATTAAACTAGTAATTACCGGAATAAAAATGTAATAGAAAGTTACTAAACTACTCAAAAAGTAGTTAAACTACTATAACTTGAGTAGAGTAGTTAAACTACGTACACGTCTGATAGTATCTCATATCTGGACTTCCACTTGGGGAATACATAAGGAGAGAATAATCTCCATTCATAAAAGAATAGAAGCTGTCTTCGTCTCATGGTGAGCGGTCCCATCAGTCCAGGAGACCATGGTCCTCGACTGCCCGTTGGGTTCTGTCAATCGGCTCGGCCTGTTCACCAGGGTCCACGATGGTCAGCCGGCTCTCCCAGTGCTCTCTGGTGAGTCTTACTTTGGGTTGTTTCACCGCGCTGCTCCGGCATCCCCCCGCCATGGGGTAAAGTTTGTTGGGCTCATATTCGAAGGAGGCTGGATATCATATTCGGAGGAGGCTGTATGTCTGGCGAGGTAATGTTTACGATATGCATATGGTCTGTTTTGCAGCTACATCCAAGATACTGCATCCTAACTGGATAGCTTCATGTGAGGTTGTAGGTAGACCCCTCTTCCTTGCGTGTAGTGTTCTAGCGTTCCTGCACTCCTTTTTGGGACGCCTTCATCCGGGAGGAACATGACTCGATCAATGGGCAAGGATACCCGGCGAGTATAATCTCCAGCCAGAGCATGGGCCGCCTTATTTTCTGCCAGGTCTTTGTGCTCCGGGCTCCAGACTATTTGGTAATTCGGAAACTTTCTGTTATTTTTCAGGATCAGAAGAGCCGCTGCTGCATCTTTCCAATTGTGAAAATTTATGCATGCTGCACTTGAGTTCATGATTGTTTTTATATAGTCCCGGCTCGTCGTAGCCGCCAAAACGACGGTAGTTTCTTCCGCCGCTTGTCAGTTGGGTCCTAACTGTCGCATCTGCCAGCTCCTTCACGCTGCCGTCTACCGAGAAGACAGCATGTGCTCATTTCTCTGATTAATTGGCAGCATCGATGTATCTTTCTCTCGTATCGTCTCCTGAGAGCTTCCACCCTGGCTCTCCTCCGCTCCACGTGGTGTTCCGGTTGCATATTTCTCAGGATTGGCTCCAGTCTTATCTTGTGTCCCCGGTCCAACGGGATCCTTTGGTTTTCTCTTGCCTTACCCTCGGTACGGTAGCCGAGCATTTCCAACATGGCTTTGCCCACTGCCATGAGGTTGAGTCTTATCAGTTGGCTTGTTTTGTGGGCCTCTATCATCTTCTCCAAAAAGTCTTGAACCTGAAGTTCTACGACCTTCTCCATCGAGATTGGTGCAGGTAACCACAATGCCAGCTTGCAGGTTCTTCTGACGAGCACGTATATATCTTCTTTTATTAGTTCTTTTTTTTCCGAAACTCCAGGAACGGAGTTTCATAGGTGATCCTGCTGACCACCGACGCTTGCACCAGTTTCAGTAAGTCTTGCTCCTTGAGTCAATTCTTGCATTGTGCCACCCCTTTCATAATGTATGTGACTTAGAAGACCGTTTCCTGCAGCGGCTCCAGTGCGGTCGCTCCCGCTTCACCTCCTTGGCCATTCCAACCCAGCATCCAGATTTTATTGACCTTCGGGATGAGGAGTCCGTCGAGGCTAAGGTCTAGATCTGGCTGGTTCCGTGAAGCTTTTTACTTGTTTGTTTCTTTAGAATTAACAGCTCTGACTTCTTCGAAGCGACCGCCAGGCTGCAGTCCCTCAGGTATGCATCAGTCCTATACACCGCCTCCTGCGAGCTGTTCCGCTCGTTTCCTGCTGAGCCGGCTGTCGTCCACATTTTCAAATCATCGGCATAGATGCCGTGATTGATTCCTCCAATATCATTTAGCCTCTACGGTAGGCCTTCAACGCCAGGTTGTAGAGGAGACGTGAGAACACTTAAGCCCGAAAAACATGTACGACGAAACCGTCCGATCCGACGTCCGACCATGCAATACGACGGTCGGAGGCGAGGGTTTTCAACGCCCTCCGATGCTACGAAAACCCTCGCCCCCCCAAGGTCCTTCCGGCAGTCCGCACGTCGGATCGGAATGTTTCGTCGTACATGTGCTTCGCGCTTTACACCTGAGGAGTCCTTCTCCGTTGAACGTTCAACTTCTTAGCCCTTCCAGTCCCCGCCTCCAACGTCGCAGGGTACCCGCAAGCAGACGAGAACACAATCCGGTCACAGCGCTGCGGTAGGCTTCTATGGGCCGTTTCCCCACCTGTCTATCTTACACCCTGGTCGCGACGCTAACTGCCGCCAACGAACGAGCAGACGACGCCGAGAGCCGGCGTTTTTAGCAGACAAGAAACTGCAGTTGCAATTGTTGTTATCGCGCCTGTTTTTGTTTCTGCGATTGTCGCCGTTTGCGAGACGCGCGCCGCTTTTGAGTCGAAAAGATCGTCTGCTAAAAACAAGGGCTCTCGGCGCTGTATGCTCGTTCGTTGGTGGCGTTCGTTGCGCCATCTCTTGCCTCCCGTGCGAAACGGCGCCGTGTTGTTTGCAGACCGGTGGCGTCGCTGCGTTTCCATAGGAGCTAAGCCTTTTTCTTTCTTAACTTTTTCCTCAGGTAAGTTCGCTCTTTGCAAATTTTACGAAAGAAATGAACCATCTGTGGGCAACGCTGCACAAAGTCGTAGCGCGATTGGTTAAGAAACCGAATTTTGCGGTCGATTTAAAGAGCCTGCCGTCTTCTTGAATGACCCGTTAATGTGTGCAAGAGGTTCAACTGGCGCTAGTGTCTATGCGACTTCCGTGACGCAAATTGAAGCAGACAGCAACCAGTCTACTTTTGCGATGCTCCCGTGAATTCTTATGGTAAAACGCGCGTGCATTTTGTCTCTTCGCCGGAAAATAACACTGAGCTCTTTGGTTATTTGGGACGTACCGAATAGTATGTACCTTAATTAACATTGTAAAAGTGTAACTGCTTTAGTTAGCACATTTTTCTTCATCAGTGAACGATGTTTAACTTCGCTACATTTCAGTCCCAAATATGTGTTCCGCAGCAGGTGTGTAAAAACAAGTGACGATTCAAACCAAAATTACAATCGAAAGGAATATAAAGTGTGTTCTAGGCAGTCTGGAGGTTTTTTCCGCGACACAAGGGACAATCACAATTGCGAGCGTCGCGCAAAAAACCTCTAGACCGCATCATGAACCAACTAGGCCAACAACAAGTTTTAATTGTGTTCTAGGTTCGCCAGCATTCCGGTGACGCTTATATATTGATAATATGCCAGTCCTGTCACAATATGTAAATGACCCCGTGGTGCATGAGCGGATAAAAACATTCGAAACGAAAAGAATAAAGTATGTGGGGTGGGCTCTTGGTATTGTTTTCTCTTCAGGGCAGCTTTTATCGGGCGATGCTCGCCCGATAAAAGCGCCCGTGTTTGTCTTCTATCTTGTGTACGTCTTTTTAGCGCTTTTAACCATGGCTCAATAGATTTTATCGGCCACTTCTTCTCAAAGATATCGAGCGTGCGCGTGATATTTTGAACGTAGAACAAGCATCTCCGCACAGAGCAGAAAGAATAAAGCGGTACTTAGCTATTTAAAATCAGAATCTATTGCGTGGCCTTCAATTTATTTTGATCGTACATGCACGGGTAGTGGCTGCTCCAATGTTACTGCGTAGTTCTTGCCGTCTCCCTTAATATCAAGATGTCCTTCGTTCGTTTGGCACGTATATCCCTCATGCTGAAAAGCGCCGACGTCGTGTTCGCGCTAAGAGTGCCCGACAGTGCGCATAAATGCACGTACGAATCCGTTTTAGCACCGTTTTTAATGCGATGAATTTGAAAGAAAAACACCGTAACTGACCAATAATTTCGTCGGCCTGACTAAGAAATGTTTACGTACGAATTATTCGGGATATTTGCTCTTATGATCGAGCGCATGTAGAAAATGCACTAACTTTTTTCCCATAGAAATGCATTACCGGAAGTCAATTTTTGACTAGTTGCTGTCTGCTTCAATTTGAATCAGCAAACTAGCGCCACTTGAACCTCTAGCGTACATTATAATAACTCTTTATCAGAGTCCCCGTGCGAGACCTGCATTCCTGTGTTCTTTCGGAATAAACCAGACAAAAAACCTGCCTTCTCGTTAAAAACAACGGAACGGGGGCTCTACCAAAAGTGTCTGGAAAAGTTTAAAGATCAATTTTCATGTTTTTTTTTTTGTTTTGTTTTTTTGCCTCCTCCGCTTTTTTGAGAACGTGGATAGTAGTCGCGAAAAGGGAAAATCTCAGACGCTGTCGAACTACGAACGCTTGTGCGGGCAACACTTTGGATTGAATTCACGGATAGTAGTGGTCGTCAGCTTTATTTGTTTTGTTCCAACATGAACGAGGGAAAACCGCCAAGTTGTCAGGACCACCGGTGAGCTCAGTGTGTCTTCAAATTCAAACGGCCGCCTGATCGTTCAGACTGTCGTCTGCTCTTTCAAACTCGTCTGCTTTTTGTCGTCTGCTCGTTGAAACAAAAGCGGCCCGTAGACCAAACTTTGAACCGGTAATTGCGATAAGAAGTGGTTGTAGGTCTCAAAAGCTCGGTGTAAACAGTAGATACACGATGTTGATCATTGATACGAGTGGCCATCACCAACTTGCTATGCCCGATTCACTTGGTCTGTTGCTTCCGATTTACAGTATCAACGTCGATCATCGCCCCTACCGTCTACACTTTTGCAGCACGAGCGACGTCGTGACCGAAAATTGCTAGAAGAATCTCATCGTGGTTTTGGCGTCCATTCTGCGGCGTTCACGCGTATGAATCGCCGCAACGTCAAACTATTACGGAAAGTTTAGCGGTGTGACGAGCCTTGATAATTTTGCTCAAGCGACTAAAGTAAGATATTGATATGAGGACATAGAATCGGCCATTCCAACTCGAAAAGAAGTACGCAGCCACACCCAGACGCCGACAACGTGACATTCCAATGGTCTGTTGACGCGGGACGCGGTGCTTCTTGCCCACACTCCATTGCGCATGCGTTCGAACTGTCGTCTGCTCTTTCAAACTTGTCTGCTTTTTGTCGTCTGCTCGTTCAAACGGCATTGGCCCGTAGACAAAACGTTGACCCGATAATTGCGAAAAGAAGTAAGTGCAGGCCTCAAAAAACTCTTAAGTTTGAAGGTTGGTTGGGATAAGTGCCCAGCCGAAAAAATTCATTAAAAACCAATTGGAAAATTTCCAATTGGAACCAGTTCGGTTTTCGGACTCCAATTGGACGGTACCAACTGGTGCCCATTAGGTTGCCAATGGGATCCTACTAGGATCCAATTGGTCTGTAATGGGTTCTCATCAGATTTCCAATGGGATCCTACTAGTATCCAATTGGTCAGCAATGGGCTCTCATTAGACTGCCAATAGAATCCTACTAAAATCCAATTGGTCTGTAATGGGTTCTCATTAATTTCCAATGGGGTCCCACTAGTATCCGATTGGTCAGCAATGGTTTCTTATTGACTTCCAATAGGATCCTACTAGGATCCAACTGGTCTGCAATGGGTTCTCATTAGATATTTAATGGGGGTCCTACTAGTATCCAATTGGTCTGCAATGGGCTCCGATTAGATAGCCAATGGGATCCTACTGGAAAACAATTGGTCTGCAATGTGTTCTCATTAGACTGCCAATTGGTTCCTACTAAGATCCCATTGGTCTGCAATGGGTTCTTATTAGATTGCTAATGAGATCCTACTAGGAAACAATTGGTCTACAATGGGTTCTCATTAAATTGCCAATGGGATTCCATTGAAAAGATAACGAGTTTTGAAAGATCACCAATGGAATTCCACTGGGAGACGGCTGCAAAGCTAAAAGGGTTCCTTCACATCGGCAAGGGATTTCACTAGGCAACCACTGCAGGGACATTGCTTTCTATTTATAGGCAATAGGTTTTATTAAAGACCAATGTGGGTCATTCAGTTCCCACTAAACTACCCTATTAGTACAAGGGCGGATGCAAGGGGGGGGGGTGCGACGGGGGCGCCCCCCCCCCTCCCCTTTTCTCGGACAGCAATTTGACATGGGTGAACCCCCCGGTGCACACGAAAGAGTAGCATCTTACAAATTTTCCGTCCCCAAAACGGAGTTCCGGATCCGCCCCTGCTCTCAGATGCTGCAGGGGTCTGGTTAGAGTCATTTGGACCCATGTAGACCTAGCATGCTCACATAAATTCAGTTGGTGGAATAAAGACTCTTTAAAGGCAAGTAATCACAGCAACAGTGGGTGGAACAGAAACCTTCTTGTACTTGATTTAAATTACGGCTGCTGCTGTTGGTGACCTCTGTTCCTAGAATAAATAAGGCTACAATAAATTGCAAACCAAAGTAGGTGTTTGAGTGCCATTTGCTTTAAAAATTAAAACTGAAGAAAATATATTCATACCTTCTTCTCTACCCTGCGTCTTCATCTCGCATGGCTGCTTCTGCAGCAGCAGCTTCTTCAGCCCTAGAATGACAAATAACCATAATAAGGAAAGAAAAATTTGTTTGAAATGTTGCATGAGCATAAAATGTATCAATAACGCACCTCTTTGCCCGCCTTCTCAAGTCTTCAATTTTCTCATTTATGAGGTCTGTCACCTTCTTCTTTGACTCCTCAGATGCCAGGTTCTCGGGCATCCCCATTTCCCGAAGCCGCTTCTTGTAGCAGTCTGGAGCAAACATACAGTGCACAGCAGTACAGCTTAGTTAAGGTGAAAATAACAAAAAAACAAATTGTGAATCATAAGATCTCTTCAACCCAGTCTTGTACACGTTACTAAAAAAAAGTAATCGATTACAATTACAATTACTCTTGGCTAAAAAGTATTCGATTAGATTACTTGATTACTCGACAGCAAAAGTAATTGGACATTACTTTAAGAAGTAACCATTACTTTTCCGATTACATTATGGTGTGAAGACTTGCATCTTTAGCGCTCATAACAATGAACTAGTATACTTTCAACCTCGAGACCCTGCTTGTCACGAAGACCACGTAGGGGAAATAGTGGGGTCTTGACGTGTATTTGAACTGGCTTTGTTCTATTTTGCATCCGGTTTAGACATTCTTCGGTTCTGGTTCTCCTATGGACTGCGAGTAAGTACCGTAAGCAAGATTGTTTTTTTTTTTTAATTTCTGTGCGTGTGTGCGAGGGGGCTAGCTTGAACGAAGGACTTACGAAGCTACATTCTGCTCCCTCAAATTTCGCCCTGAATGGCCATTGTCACGCACTGGGGTTTCCCAATTGCAGTCCCAGCTCGAAAAAAAACAACAAAAAAAACGGACATTCCACAGAACCTATACATGCAAAGGGGTTGACCTCGGTTCCTACAAATCCGCAAAGATCTTTTTTTTTCTGTTCGAAAAAAGAAGAAAAATTTATTTTTGTCATTTTAGAAAAAAAGGTGTATGCGGGGGGGGGGGGGGGGGGGGGTCGTGAAAGAATAGTAACGGTTAGAAGTAATTTTTATTACTTCAAAAAGTAATCAGATTACTCTTGTGATTACTGCCTAATAAAAGTAATCGACGGATTACAAAATTACTCCAAAAAGTAATCGATTACAAGTAATTTGGTTACTTGTAATGCGTACGGTACAAGTCTGCTTCAACCTGAGCAAGTAACACGACCTGCGCTGAAAATTGGCTTTTGGCGCAGGCTTGGCACAGATTGCCCCGATTTCTATTAAATGTAGTAGGATTACCCTCTTGGTGCAGCAATTGCATTGCTGTATGAAACAAGCATGCATGACCACAAATGAAATCAGACGTATACCTTGGATGACTGCAAGCATTGTTAGGCGAGATCGGCCGTTTCTTTGGCTGGTTGGGGAACCTTGGGCTGTGCCTGCCTAGCAACAAAATAAATCAAGAACTAATTATGCCCACGAACCTGTAATCAACGTTGAACAGTGTAAGCTGAAACTGCAAAGCATATTAACTTGAACTTGCAGTGATAACTCTTTAATTTAAAACAGTGGCTTGAACCAATTGCAAATACGCCCTCTGTTTCAGGGTTCTGCAGCCACCACTATCTGGAACGGCTAGAGTGAGTGGACAGTTAGCATACTTTCTTTCATACGATTAGTGTCCTGTACAGTAGCGCCACTAACCTAGAGGGCGCCACGTGTTTGTTAGGTGGGTTATAAATAAAGCCGCCGGGAGCGAGCTGCTTCTACCTCGTCACCGGCTCTCGGACCCTGCGTGTCGTGTTCCACTACATGGTGTCAGAAGCGGCGGCCCGTTGCATCTTGCTCCTTCCAGCCGACTGCGGCAGTCTCGATCCTTTCGACACCGACGGTTGCACTACGGAATGGCCAGTGAGGAGCAGAAACCTACAATGACCGCAGCCAGCAGCTTCGTCGTACAGCCGCCGCAGCCGTTCAATTTCGAGAATGCGGGTCAATGGCCGCAGTGGATTCTGCGGTTTGAAGACTATTCTTTGCTTCGGGGCTCTACACGGCAAAGAATGAAGTGCGCACTCGGACGTTGCTGTACTGCATGGGATCTCAAGCCCGCATCGTCTTGACGTCACTCGGCCTTGGCGAGGACAAGCTCGGAAACTACGCCAAGGTCAAGGAAAAGTTCGACAGCTACTTCGTGCACCCTGTGAACGAACTGTGCGAAAGCGCGCGTTTCCACAGACGTACTCAGTAGTCCGGTGAGTCAGCGGATGCTTTTTACACGGCGCTTTGCAACATGGCGAAGCGTTGTAACTACCGCCCACCGGAAGTCGAGGACCGTCTGATAGGGACCGCTTTGTTGTCGGGCTGCTCGATACTAAGTTATCAGACCGACTCTGCCAAAACTCGAAGTTGACACTCAAGGAAGCTCTAGTTCTGGTGCGTCAGCATGAAGATTCTGAAACAGAAGATTCTGAAACAGAACGAAAACTCCGAGAGTCAGCGGTATCATCGGGGACCACTGCGCTGAACATCGATGCGGCTAAGGTGAAAAGACACCGCCCGCCGAGACAAGCGCGCGCGCAGGCAGCAAGCGGGTCAAGTCCCTCTCTCTGCGTCTACTGTGGACGGTCTCCTCATCCGCGCACGGAATGTCCCGCGAGCAAGGCTTCATGCAACCTGTGCCACAAGAAGGGGCATTTTGCAGCCGTTTGCCGCTCAAAGAAAGGCAAGTTGGCATCAATTGAACTTGGTGCTGTCAGCACGGCGACTCGCCCCAGAAGCAAGTTTGTCGAGATCAAGGTCAACGGACTTACCCTGAGCTTCAAGGTGGACAGTGGTGATGAGGTGTCCGTCATTCCAAGTACGTTTTCGGGCATCCCAGCACATCTTCAGCGTCCGGAAGGCGAGCTGACAGGCCCTGGTGGGCACGCGCTGGAAGTTCTAGGAACGTTCATGGCCAGCTTTTCATGGAAGGACAAATGCGTGACACAGAAGCTTTACGTCGTCTGTTCTCAGACTGTGCCTCTTTTGGGGTTTCCTGCGATTCAAGCTCTTGGGGTCGTGAAGTTTGTGGACCATATCCCGGAAGTTCCTCTGTGCCAAAACGGATTAAACGTCCCAGCCGAGCTGTATCAAGGCCTCGGGGACCTGCACGGTGAATATACCGTCAGGTTACAACCTGACGCGGTTCCATTCTCATTGGCGGTCTCAAGGAGATTTCCGATTCCGCTGCGAGACACCGTCAAAGCAGAACTGGACAAAACGGAGAAGGACGGGGTCATCCGGCGGGTCCTCAACCCAACTCCGTGGTGCGCTGTACTTGTTGTGGTCCCGAAGTCGTCGGGGGGCTACCGGCTATGTGTGGACCTTACCAAGCTAAACAGAGTGGTCCTCCGGGAGCGCCACATTCTCCCTACGGTTGACCAAGTCTTGGGCGTTTTCGGCGACGCAAAGATCTTCTCGAAGCTTGATGTTACGTCGAGCTTTCATCAAGTCAAGCTGACAGAAAGTTGCCAGGAATTGACAACTTTTATAACACCCTTTGGGCGTTATTGCTTCCGCCGTCTGCCTTTTGGCATCATATCGGCGTCGGAGTATTTCCAGCGCGTGATGACTCACACTTTGGAAGGGCAGGCAGGCGTGGTCAATATGATTGATGACATCTTGGTGTTTGGTCGAAACCGTCCTGAGTATGACCAACGCCTAAAGGAGGTGCTGCAGCGCCTGAGCAAGGCAGGACTGACCCTCAACAAGTCGAAGTGCAAGTTCGGCGTGACAAGCGTCGACTTTCTTGGTGTCGTCGTGAACGAGCATGGGATTTCACCGGACCCCAAGAAGTATGAAGCGGTTCAGCAGATGGAACCACCCGTCGACGTTGGAGGCGTCCGGAGACTTCTGGGAATGGTGAATCACATGGGCAGGCTCTTGCCAGACTTGTCGGACACGACTGCACCTCTTCGAGCTTTGCTGGGCAAGAATAGCGCCTGGACCTGGGGACTCGATCAGCAGTCTGCCTTCCTGAAGCTGAAGAAGATGCTGTCTTCAGAGCTCTGCATGGCAAGGTACCATCCGGCGCTGGCTACTATTGTGTCCGGTGACGCCAGCTCGTTCGGACATGGTGCTGTGCTCCTGCAGGACCAGTGCTCAAGAGAGCAAAGAGCAGTGACTTTCCCGTCTCGGTCCTTGACCCCCACTGAGCAACGGTATACAGCCAGACCGAAAAGGAGGCCTTGGCGGTCACTTGGGCGGTTCAACGCTTTGATGAGTACGTCCGAGGCTTACAATTCTTAGTAGAGACGGATCACCTTCCCCTGACGTCTTTGTTTGGCAGCATGGATGTGAATGTCCTCGCGCCAAGAATTCAATGCCTCCGCCACAAGTTAATGAGGTACCAGTTTAAGATACTCCACGTTCCTGGCAAGCTGTTGGCGACAGCCGATACCCTATCCAGGGCACCGTTGGGACAAGCGTCAGCGGTGGTCTGCACAATGGAACTCTTCGTGGAGAATCTGGTTCATGGAATCCAAGACACGTCAGGAGCAGGCTAGAGACGGTGAGTGCATGGCGCTCATGAAGCGCTGCAACCATGGTTGGCCCGTAAAACCCAAGGTGGGAGTCAACCTTCTGAAGTATTGGGAGCACCGAGGCGAGTTTACAATGTGCGATGGGCTGCTCCTCAAAGGGAGTCGCCTAGTCAATTTAATTTAACGGCCACCAGTCGAACACCCTTGTTGGTGTTCGACTGGTGGCAGCTGATAAAACCCGTTTGCTCTACTGACGTCTAACCCCTGGTTAGCTCAGTTGGTAGAGCGCTCCACTTGTAATGGAGAGGTCCCGGGTTCGATACCCGGACCAGGCGGATTTTTTCGGTCGCTCACCAGTCACCTAGCTGTGTTTGGAGATTTATGTTTGTCCTTTGTCCCTCTTGTTCCCCTTCTCCAGGGATTACTTTCGTCGTTAGTCATCCCGTCGTCGCTTCAAGACGAGGTCCTCTTGATCATCCATGCGGGTCACCAAGGTCTGAACCGCTGCCGCGCTGGAGCGCGTGACTCTGTATGGTGGCCGGGAATCAGCAAGCAGATGAAGTCTATGGTGGAGAACTGCGAGCAGTGTGCGACTACACGAATGCAACGTGCAGAGCCTCTCTTGCCATCACCTTCGCTCGAGCTGCCCTGGCAGCAGCTGGGAATTGACTTGTTTCAATTTAACGGCCAGGACTTCCTCCTGATTATTGACTACTTTTTACGATACCCTGAAGTGATCACACTAAGAAGCACAACGTGCTCATCAGTGGTCGAGGCGGTAAAAAGTGTAGTGGCACGCTTTGGCATTCCAGAGCTCATCCGAAGCGACAATGGCCCGCAGTTTGCGGCTCAGGAGTTTGCGGACTTCGCACGTGACTATGGCTTCAAGCACGTGACGAGCAGCCCGCGCTATCCTCAATCCAACGGGGAAGTTGAGCGCGCGGTCCGGACGATCAAGGGCCTCTTCTCCAAGAACGACGACCCTTTTCTGGCGTTACTGGTCTTCAGAGACACCCCTGGGCCGTCTGGGTTGAGCCCCGCACAGCTGTTGATGGGATGACGGCTGCGGACCAGCTTACCGAAGCCGTCGGAGAAGCTGAGACCCGAGTGGCCATCGATGGAGGTCTTCCTCAACAAGGACAAAGCAGATAAGCGTCGGCAGGCCACCAACTTCAATCGTCGACATGCGGCGAAGGAACTGCGTCCGCTCGCTACAGGCGAGGATGTCTGGGTCACTGACGTCCAGTGTGGTGCCAAGGTTCTAAGCAAAGCACAGCGACCACGTTCTTACGTGGTGAAGACACCCCGAGGAGTTCTGCAGCGGAACCGGAAGCATCTGGTGCCGCACATGGCTCCAGTGGCGCCTGTTCCAGAACCTCCTGATCTACGGGAGTCGGACGAGTCATTTGCTTATAAACCTCTTGGTCTGCAGCAGCGGACTCTCAGCCATCCAGCAACCCCTGACGTCGTCAGTCAGAGACCCTTGGATCCTGAGTCTGAAGTAATTCAGAGGTCTTGATATGGTCGGGCGATAGTCTGCCCCAAAAGACTCAACCTGAATCTACGGTCTGTGTTACGAGGGGAGATGTGCTCTTTCCAACGTTGTGGTGTTGTTGTGGTGTTGGCAAGAGTTGATGGTTTTGGGGTTTTAGGTTTTAGACCTCACCGGTATCTTCGGTCTTTGTTAGAAGGAGAGATGTACAGTAGCGCTACTAACCTAGAGGGCGCCACGTGTTTGTTAGGTGGGTTGTAAATAAAGCCGCCAGGAGCGAGCTGCTTCTACCTCGTCACCGGCTCTCGGACCCTGCTTATGCTTCTATCAATAAAGAAAAAAAAAGTAGCAATTCATCACTGTGTTTAAACCCGTTGCGTAGCAAGGGGTAAGAGCACCTCCCAAAGTTTTAATATATAGAGGAGGTACCTAAAAATAACAACTTGTCACTCAACATTTCTAGGCCAATTTCTTGCATGTCAGTCTGCCGAGTGCCATACTTCTAGATAGATTGTATAATTTGTTGTACTACTTTTTTGTATCTACAAACAAGCAACTGACCACAAAGAGATGAAAGCTGGTATTTTTGTTTCTTTACAGCTAGGCAAATATGCTAGTTTAGAGTGTTCTTTATGTTTGAAGAAAGACAATGTGTCGGTTAAAGACTAACAACAATCTTGTCAATTTTCGAAAAGCAGGGGTGATACAATCACCAAAACAGTTCTTCGGGCATTTAGCAAAGATCTTGGAAATACCATTGAAGACACGAGCATGCCATTGAGTTTACAGCCAGCCAGTTTTAAGAAAAAAAAAAAAGAAATAACATGAGGCTGTTTTTTCTAAATGTGTGCCTTGATAGCTCACAGTGAACAAAAAACAATCATCAGCACATTTTCCGGAATTAGAAAGAGGAAGTTTATCATCACCTTAACTTCTTTTTGAAGGCTATGACTGGGGAAAAGACCTGGCTTCTGTGCCAACTTTAAAGGTTTTAACTTGTAACTCATGTCCATCTCTTTTTTCATATTTCATCACGTTTTACTTAAGTCATGACTACTAAAGCTCTTTTCTTTAACCATATCCCAACAAGTGTCTTGTTCTTGGTGTTTACGGCCTTAGTCGGTTTTGTGCTAGAAAAACCCAATCCAAATCCAAGACTTGGCACAATAATTATGATTCACGAAAAGGCTACTATTTTATTTAGTTTTCTATTGCATGTCCCTTCTTTTTTCTCTCTCGTGGTTCATTCTTCTAAGCACTCCGGCCGCACACGGCTAGCCCAGCCATCACAAAACTGTTTCTCTAGTTTATTGCTCGTCACACAAAAAAACCGCCTTGCAAAGCAAGGCGCCCAACTAATTCAAAACCTTTCTACGGCAATTGACTACAGGGCTCCTGTGTGCGCTTGGCCTTTCACTCCTCCGCATCAACTATCACAACACCTCTTAAAAGAAGACCGCGCAACTGTAAAAGCTTGATTACAGAGCACCCAGGAAATTAAGAATACAACTTACCTTTGGCTGATCTTGCCATCAGTTCCTGCGACCCACAAAGAGCTAAGGCCAGCTCATTCACAAAGATGGAGCTCTTGGCACATCCCTGAACATCCTCCCATGCCTGCAGTGCCAGAAAGATTCCTCTTCCAAGGTCTATTTGTAAAAGAAGTTCATAAAATGTAACTGAACTGTTTATACAGAAATGACTGGCAAAAACTGCAGCTTCTGATTGGGAAGTGAAATTTTGTAATGAATGAACGATTATAAATTTTAAATTATGTTCACAAATATGAAATCAATGAGTGAGTCAGAATTTGCAAATTGGCAGAAGTTAGCAGATTGACTGCAGAACATATTTTCTTTGTGAACAAGACATGAGATGCTTCATAAAGATTAAGCTATAAGCACTGTTCAAAACTTAGCAACAGAAAGCTGTCTATACCATGTCTTCCCTGGCGGTTGTAGGTGAGTCGTCATCCCGACAAACACTCAGTGGGACGTCTTTCAGTGGCTCCACCTCACCGAGGCACCTTCTTTTGGGCACTGCTGTAATCAAGCAGAGGGACTATGAAACAATGGGCATTTTCTGAAAATGTCGGGCACCATCTATCGGCAAATCAGGAAGTGCTTTAATGGCTTTCTGAACAGTTGATGCAACTACGCCTGTAATCTTGCTGCAGTCAGAGATTAGTAATAAGGCATGCTGAAACTGTTCTAAAATGTGCAGCACCCTTCCAGTTACAAAATGTAAGCCGAGCGAACTGTGCAGGTCTGGCTTTAGCATACGGCAAAGGTAATGGGGGAGAAATTATGCGAGCAGGCAAAGGGAAAGTGAGCGACTATGCTTCCACTCTCTTTTCTTACTCTTTCCACATGCTTGATCCTGTGCAAGCGAGGAGGAACCTACAGTTGCTCACGTGCGACATCTTGGGATCTTTAGTCTAGTGAAACACTACACCACCCCCGACTTAGAACTATTACTAACCGCTAATATGAAAACATAAGCATCACTAAGAAATTTAAATCAGTCACATCTGTTGCTGCTAGGCATCGGCAGCCTTGGAGGTTACAATATGGCTGATTGACCTATAACTAAAACTTCACATTTCCTTTTTTTTTTGTTTGTTTTTAATTTAAAGTGTTAGTCAAAGATTTTTTTATGTAGCATTTTGAGTTCATATTTTATATTTGGTTACTTCCTATTTTTAAGTTTTTTTTCTTTGTTCTTAATTTCAAAATATTGAGTGCCTGGACACAAGAGCTCCAGTAAATTTTTAGTACCAGAGAAGTTGAAAAAGAACTGACCTGCACCTAACGAGATTTTTCAGCTGGATGTGGTATTGCGACTAGCTGCTCTGAAATCCTCAGGGCATGCTTGTCATTGGTAATACTATCTGTATGAAAAACCTTGCAAAGAAGGTTTTCTTGGTAAATGACTATCTTATAACAATAGCCAAACACTTGGGTGCATAGATGCTGGGAACTTGCTCGCAAATAGTATACAAGCTTCAGTTGCCTCCTGCCACTTACAAAATCCCCGGTATCACAGGTTTCACTGATACAAAAATACCCCCTTCCTCCCTGTAGAAATCACAAATGGTGTGGATTTTATAGTGACAAGCATGGTGAAAACTGAAATCTCTGACAGTTAATGCAACAAAAGCGCACACTTTGTAGGCTTTTGGTGTGACCAAGAGACACAATAACCCACCCCAAAACACGAGATAAGATTCTCTTCTGTCAATACTCAGATTTTAAAGAAAACAAGGGTGACCTCTTAGCAGTATTAGTGAACACACATTCTTCTATGCCCATGTAAAGTATGATGGCAATCTTTCTTTTTGTGCGGTCATTATTTTGATATTTCATGTCTCTCTGATAAATTCGAATTACAAAAAATGTTTCCAGAGAGTATTTTTTGGATTTATCCGAAAAAGCGGAGCCCTACTTATAACTGAACATTCACACAACAAATTAGCTTCAACATTTCCTACATACTGACCACTCTCATCAAGGCCGACCAAGGTTTGTCTTGGCAAAGACGCTGTGCCCATGAGATGACTTGCCTGGTGTGTTCTTCCATTATCTGAAACAAATTAACCAATTGAACTTATGTATAGTATCCCAAAAGGTGAATGCACTACCAAACACTTAAATAATCACACTGACATACAAATGACACAATAAAATGACCAAAGAAAAAATCAAAATTTTGTATTAGTGCCCATAAACGTACACATGCAGTGAAAGCAGAAATGACGCATTCACGGCATCACTTCGCTCACTCGAAATATACTGTAGGCTATAGCTCGTTGCAACTCAAAAAGGTAGGGCGAGGGAAAGGCAGGCTGGGGAGGAGGAAGCACACGGAATACTGGAGAGAGAGGGAAACCTCCTCTCTCTCCAGGGTTTTGCCTGCTTCCTTTTCCTCGCCCTACCTTCTTGAGTTGCAACGGACTATAGTATGTTATTAGTTATTCCCCACCTTACATCTTTTCGACCAAAATACTTGTTACTGTGGTTGTATCACACCTTCCATTTCTTTCAGCAGCTGGTCTTGAAGTCGCATGTTCAGTCCCCTTACTTGTACCAGCTCCTCCTCTTTTTGGGCCAGCTGTTGTTCTATGCTTTTAATGTGCCTTTTGTCTCTGGCGTTCCTCTCTAATTCTTCTTGGTCCTGCCTTGCTGCCTCCCGCTCCACGTTGTGTTCTAAATTGGCACTGTTAATTTTTTTTCTTTTTTTTCCAAAAGCCTTAAAAGGCTTGCTTTCCCGGATGTCCCGTGACGCTCCATCATCTGCTTCTATATCATAAAAAAATACAAAAAAAAATTAAGGAACATTAACACCTTATACGGCTAGTGTCATCTGACATGTAAATACTAAAAATCAGTAAATCACCTTTTCTTGTGTCTCTGCGTCCTGCTTTTTCTCGGGGACTTCGTCCTCAGAGGATTCTGAATGCAATACTTTTTAAATCCTTATTCGTTTCTGAAGTAAATTCGGAAGTCAAAATGAAGGAGTCATGACAGCCTAGATGGTTGTCACAAGACTGAACGTTTATTCGTCGTCGTCGTCGTTTGCCTTATTTTTCGGGGCGGCTGATCTTGAAAGATCGGCCGTTTAAAGTAAAAGAAGACAACAAAACAACTTCGGTCAGCCGCGCGAACCGCAGCGCGTGCAGCGTTATTCGCTCCCCAACACTCCTTTCCCCCTGTAGAAGAGACGCGATGGCGACCGACGACTTCGCGTTGATCGTCGCGGAGTTTGAGACACTGGAGCCGGAGCCACGGATATTGGTACCGCCTCAGGTGGGACGGTCTCGGGAGAGGGATCTGGCGCGGAAGCCGCCTCAGGTGGGACAGTCTCTGAAGCGGGTGCTGGCACGGGAGGCTCAGTAGCTGCGTCATCGGGATCACGACGGCCAAGCTGGTCGGCGTGGCGCCGGTGGTCCTTGCCATCGCCTGGGGACTGAACTTGTACCAGGAGGGAACCAGTGGTTGCTTTTACGATTCCGGGGCTCCACTTGTCGCCAGGACCGTAGTTTCGGAACCACACTGGCTGACCTGGGCCAAAGGGACTAGCTTCCCATTGACCGCAAGGAGTGGGTAATGGAGGCAAGGCGGCGTCCAGACGTGAACGTATATCGTAGCCGAGAAAACGCTGAGATGGTGAGCAACCGTCTTTGTCGGGTGTGCGACGATACTCCTGCAGAAAGCGCGCTAGTCGTGTCACCATACTGCCTCTGCTCAGTCGTTGGAGCCCTTCTTTTACAGTGCGGACGGCTCGCTCCGCGAGTTCGTTTGATTGGGGAAAATAGGGGGGCGAGAAAAAGTGTCGGATATTGTTCCGCTCGCAAAATCGTTGAAACTCGGCGCTTACGAACTGGGGCCTATTATCGGAGACCAAGCAGTCCGTGGTATTCCGAATCGGCTGAAGATAGAGCGTAACGCGGACGTGGTTGCTTCCCCTGACGTGCACTTGAGTGGAACTGCTTCAATCCACTTGTTGTGAGAGTCAACAAGAACTAACAACATGAACCCGTCTATTGGGCCGGCGAAGTCCACGTGCACTCTCGACTATTTCTCGATCGTCTCCTGCCATGCCACAGGATCTCTGGCCGGTGGGGCTGGAGAAACTTGGGCACATTTCGGGCACTGACTGACCATACGCTCCAGGTCTTGGTCAATTCCGGGGTACCATATAATAAACCGAGCTAACGCCTTCATGGCCGATGCGGCGCGGTGGCTTTCATGCAGGAGAGCAAGTACAGTCTTCCGAGCAGTCTGCGGTATTACGACTCGCGATCCCCTATATACCAAACCGTGCGAGGTGGTTAGTTCGCTCCGCCTTTCCAGGAATGGCTTTAGGGTCATTTTCCCGTTATGATTCTTCTGAGGCCAGGATCCACTTTGAACCTACTTTTGGACCTGCCTTAAGTCATTGTCTTCAGCCGTCAGCCGCTGCAGGTCTGCCGTTGAAACGAAGTTTTCATCGAGCTGCTCCATCAGCAGGACGTACTCCGACAGCTCCTCGGTTGATGATTCACCTTCCATTGAGCACGCCAGCAAGCTGAGAGCATCTGCATTCAGGTTCTCAGTTCCCTTTTCGGTACACCAGATCGAATGAATAAGCCCGCAGTAATAACGACCAACGCTGTATGCGAGCGGCGGCCATCGATGGGATTGGCCGATCCGGACGAAAAAGGCCAATCAACGGCTTGTGATCGCTGACCAACGTGAAATGGCGGCCCAGGAAGTACTGCCGGAGCTTCGTTATTCCAAAAACCAGAGCAAACGCCTCCCTTTCGGGATAAGCGTAATTCCGCTCGGCTACGGATAGCGTACGTGAACGAAACCCGATCGGTCGATACTCGATTCCAACCTTAATGGACAATACCGCCCCAATGCCATAAGGCAAGGCGTCACACTCCACCCTAAGAGGCTTGCTGGGGTCAAAGTGAGCAGGAAAATTTGCGTTTTTCAAAGCTGCTTTGCTACCTTCGAAAGCCTTGTCGGCGGCGCTAGACCACTGCCACTTTTGGCCTTTCACTAGCAGTTCATAAAACGGAGCTAACAGGGTCGACATGTTCGGCTGCTGTAATACGTTATGAGACCGAGGTATGACTTCAGTTCCGAAACGTTCTGCGGTCTAGGGGCTTGCATGATTGCCTCCATGTTCTCTTCCTTGGGATGAAGACCTGCGGCATCTTTTTTGTGACTCAGGTAATTGACCTCTTTCTGACGGAACTTACATTTGTCCCTGTTCAACCTGACCCCGTGCTCCCGCAGCCTTTGTAGCACTTGCCTCAACGTTGATTCGCCATGTTTCTCGGCTACCAGAACGTCGTCCAGGTAAACTTGTACTCCATGGAGATCTTTCGAAATGGACTCGATTCTCCGCTCGACGACGGCCGGTGCGGATGTGATGCCAAAAGGAAATCTATTGTAGCAAAACAACGCCTTGTGCGTGTTGATCACGGTCAACTGTCTCGCGTCTTCGTCAAGGCAAAGCTGGTGATACGCGTTTTTCAAATCCAATGTGCTGAAGACCTCACCACCACAAAGAAATGCAAATATGCCTTCGATAACAGGCAATGGGTACTGTTCGGTATGGCATGCTACATTTACCGTGAGCTTGAAACCCCCCCAGATTCTGATGTCACCACCCTTTTTAACCACCGGCACTATCGGGACAGCCCAAGCAGAACAGGGCACGGCAGATAACACGCCCTCGGCCACGAAGCGATCCAACTTATTGGATACCTTATCGCGTAGCGCGTAAGGTACAGGCCTTGCTCTCGCGAAACTGGGTTGCGCGTCTGGGTGTACGAGCAGACTCACCGGCGGACCTTCCACGGTTCCAAGTCCAGGCTCGAACAAATCCGCGAACTCCTCGAGTAGCTGTTAGAGGTTCCGATCGTCCGTTGGTGCTGCGGGTCCGGCGGCAGGAGTGGAAGTAGGCGTCCTGGCGCCTGAGAGACTGAGGACAGGAACTCTTCGAGCATTCATGTCAGTAATCAGGTCCCGGCCACACAAAGAAGGACCTGAACAGCCGAGCACGATAAGACTACCCTCTGTAGTCTTGTCCTGGTACTTCACGCGCATGTTCAGCTCACCTAACACTGGCAATGTTCCAAGAAAACACGACAAACGAACAGACGTTTTCTGATGTTTTGGCCACCAGTTTCGGTACTTGTGGTAGACGTCTTGGGGAATTGCGCTCACGGGAGACCCCGTGTCCACGAGCATCTTGAGTGGCACGCCGGCCCAAACAAACTTTCGTATTACTGGTTCTATTAAACCAACCAAATTGCCTGACCTAGCGTGACAACATTGGAGCGTAAACAAGCTTCCTTCCTCGCCTGATAAGCTGTCGCTGCACTCGACGGCGTTCATTCCACGTTCGTGGTTGGCTTTGAATCCACGGCCCCCTTTCCTGGGAGTAGTAAGGTCTCGGCAGCACCTGGCAATGTGCCCAACAGGACCACAGTGCCGACATGAGGCTCTCTTAAATTTGCACGATTGCGCGTCGTGCGTGGAGCTTCCGCAGTGTGAGCAGGCTAGCGTCGTACGCCTCAGGGAGCTTTGAGGAAGTGCCGATCGGCGATGTGGGCCATGTGTAACCGCGTTGATATCGGACTCCGGCGTCGGCTTCATGGCTGCGATGTTTACGGTAGCTGATTCCGCGGCGAGCACTATGTCCTCGGCCGCTTGTAGCGTTAAGTCTCTTTTCGTGAGCAGCAGCTTCCTCACAACATCGTTGGTGATTCCGCAGACGACGCGATCACGGAGAAGGCGTTCGCGAATGTCCCCGAAGTTGCAGGTCTCGGCTAGACGGCGAATCGCGACGAAATATTCCGGGACGGACTCGTCTGGCTTCTGATCTCTTTTAAAAAAATTGAAGCTCTCAGCGATTTCGTTCAGTTTCGGTGCGTAGTACGTCCCAAGCGCTCCACGACTTCGGTATATATAAGCGAATTGACCGCTATCAACGAACTGGACGCTTGCAAGACTTAAATTGTCTTCGAACTTAAGGCGGACACGAGCAACGCTCGTTTCGGCACCGCGTCGGTCACTGTATTCCCCTCGAAGAACGCTTTCAAGCGTGTCAAATAGGTGGTCCACTTATCTGATGCCTCGTTGAACTGTGGAACAGAGAAGGCCTTGGTGCGCTTGGTCGAGGTGGGTTGACCGGTTTCAGACATTGGATCCCATCCTCGTCGCCAATAAAGTAAATTCGGAAGTCAAAATGAAGGAGTCATGTCAGCCTAGCTGGCTGTCACAATACTGAACGTTTATTCGTCGTCGCCGTCGTTTGCCTTGTTTTTCGGCGCGGCGATCTTGATATAGATCGGCCGTTTAAAGTAAAATAAGAAACCAAAACAACTTCGGTCAGCCGCGTGAACTGCAGCGCGTGCAGCGTCATTCGCTCCCCAACAGTTTCCTTGTCATCTTTGCAGCAACGTCTTCCTTGGAAACTGTAATATGAAAAGGAATGTACATTGCACAAGGAAGTGTGCTTATATAGGGGGTATTTTCTGAACGCCAAATATGTGCCTACGGTTCATTACGCATGCTTAGAACGAGCATTGAATGTATGTTCCAAAAGCCTTGTCCGTCTGCACATGCATAGCAGTTAGACTGCAACAGATGTGTTTGGCAGTCTGTGTGCCGAAGTGCTATCAAAGGTAGGAAGCTCATGCTGGAGACTGAGCTTCTACTTATTTTTATGTTGCATCAGGGCATAAACGATAAATATGAAGGTGGCCTGGACCTTGAAATCAACCAGACAAATCGTTTTTTTTTAACCTGGAGTGCCACAACTTACTACAAAAGTGCCTCTAAATGGTGAATTCATTGTAAAGTATAAATTGAGGAACTTCGTTTTTTTTGTGTGTGATCTAATCTTGTTTTTTATTCGTAAAACCATCAAATAGCGTTCCAATTTTTGGGCTATGTGGCGCTAAAACTCACAAAATGGACAGGAAATAAAATTCACATATATATTATCCCCTTCATTTTTGGCAAAATAAGCGCAAAAAGAAAACGCAATGTTGCCTTCCTTTTTTTTTTTTTTTGAGAGGCAAAGCTTTATTTTTTTTTTATTAAAATAAGAATGCGTCTAGGCACTCTTGCAGAGAAAGCGTTCAAGTGCCGTCCGAAAAAAAAAAAGAAAAAAAAAGACTTTGCCTTATTTACACGCAGCTTCGCGGCGTCCAGCCTGCAGCCTAAGGCCCGCTGTTCGACTTTTTTTTTTTTCTTTGTTTTTTTTTTTTGAGCGATAATTGTAAAAAAAGAAATAACGCAAATATCGCTAAATGTTCCAAAAAAAAATTAAAGAAAGACTACTCGGGATTGAACCTGGGTCCGCTACGCATGAAGCGGACACGTTTCCCATAAGCTACGCTACAGCTTCAAAAAACTTATTGACAATTCGTTTTATACGAGACTTTCGGACGGCACTTCAAGGCGCGAGCAGAGCGCCGTCGGACGGCACTCTAGACACCGCGTTAAAATAAATGCAGCTTCTTTATAACACTTGTGTGTGTTAGGGTTAGCGATCGCACACATCACATGCTAACACTGGTAGCAACATTTACTTAACGCAAAAAAGACCATTCGAAACCCATAAGTCAGATTCTTTGACTAAACAAATAAGGAATGTCCATTTAACTCCCAAGAGTAGAATTCTCGCTTTGTAATAACTTTCTTGGTCGTCTTCGTCGTCGCTGTCGCCATCCCCGCATGTCCAACCGACGGAATATTTCGCACGCTCATCGAAATCACTTAGTCCGGTTGGTTTGAAAGCTTTGACGTAAGAGACCGGTACAATTGCCTGACAGTGGTCATCTTCGTTCCGTACTCACGCGTGCGTAATCATCCTAAACTGCAGCTCACGAAAACAAACAAGGAACGGGGTACAGGCACATACGAAGCAAGAAGAACGCGCGACACGAAAGAATGCGTAACCGAATTGGATTGGATCCGCCTTCGAGTTGAACCGTTAAACCGGACCACTGCGGCATTCTTGTTGCTTAAAGTTACGTTATTGAATGCATTTGTAGGCATCTTATTTTATTTATCAGTATAACTTTTATTAAACATGCGATGAATCCTTTTAAGAAACTAGCCTTATTATTAAGAAGTTTTACCGTGTAGTCTGTACCAACCACTGATCTCACCAATAAATATTGAGAGCACTTGGATTCAGTGTCATTGCAGTTAACATCACGCCAGGGCCACGAGTATGTGCCGTACCACGAGTGCACGAGTGCCATGAGTAGAAGGGGCCTACCACCCGCCAGCATCAACGTTGGCCTGTGTGTGTGTGTATGTGTGTACGAGCGCGTGGAGTTGTAGTGCATTCTTGTGAAGTTCATTTCAGACAGGCGCCTCCTTTCAAACGAACAACAGGCATCTCATGGGCAAAATGGGGGATACACCCCCGTTTTCGTCGTCGGGACGATCTAGCACGCGTCTAAAGAAACGAAGACGTTACAAGCAGCATTGATATCTCGGGTCCCAAGAAACAGTCCCGCGGTCGACGTGGTATGCACGGAAAAAAAAAAAAGTCTTCTGAAGTTGAAGAAGTATGTATATAAACAACTTGTAACAATGTTTGCAGTGTTTGCTGAATGTTTTCAGTCCCGGATGACTATATGTTACCGAGAAACATTGCAGCTACCAAAAGAAGCATTGCAGCCACCCCCAATAAAGAATATTATGCACAGAAAGGGACCGCAGAAATCGGCGACCTGACGCATTAACTAGTACCTTTCCTCACATATGTTGCTGGTCACATTTATACGTTCAAATTTCCATTCAACATTATATATGTATATATATATATACATAATTTTTTTTTTAAGAACAGGGCATTTAAAAACATTTTTCACTTTTTTTTTTGTACTTGGAAGTTTATAATATTCAAAATTGTGAGGCAGAAATAGGACACATTCGCAAACTTTGTACTTGATGCGTTAACTTCTAATTTTTGTGGACCGTTAAACTTACCTTAACTTTGTACTTTGCCGTAACAAGAGCAACAGATTTGTCATGTCAGCAGATGAACTTAAAAATAGTATATTGGCACATTCTGGAAGTGTGTCGACCACGCAGTATGTATGTTTTGCAATACAGCTAAGTGAGGCCCTAAATATAATGCATAAACAATTTAGAACCCGAGTGGTTTTGGAGGGAAGTGTGCTAACGAACCATATTTAATTAGTCAGGCTGATCAAAATATGATATAAATCCTACTCCTGCTTTGTTTCAGGCACCTTCTGAACCACAAGCTGGCTTGTCACAGGCCTTTCGTAATGAGCAAGCACAAAGTTTGAATTCTGGTTACGACAGCGACTCTGTGAGCGACCCTGTAAGTATATTCTTAAAAATATCTAGCTGCTGATTTGTGTAAATGATTTGCATCCACATTTGATACTTTTTAACTTTCAGGCGGAATAACTTTTAGTGCAAGTGAAGCCGAAATAACAACACCCCTTTTGTTTTGTTTTAGATGCCGTTAAGAATGCAGGCGCCCTCCTTGCCTTGCTCTGGTAGCGAGCGTGCAGACAGTTTGAACTCCAGTTACAGCAGTGACCCTGTGAGTTACCCTGTAGGTATATAGTTTCAGGCTGAATTGCAGTGAGTATGATTGAAGCTAAAATAACAACATCCCTTTTGCTTTGTTTTAGACACCCTTGAGATTGCAGGCACCCTCCTCGCCTGACTGTGATAGCGAGCATGCAGACAATTTGAACTTTAACCTCAGCAGTGACTGTGAGGACGATCTTGTAAGTATGCTTTTTTGAAAATTGTTGCATGGTATACATCAATGACTTGTAGTAATGTTTGAGATTCTTTTAGGTTTCAGGCTGAATTAGCATAAATATAATTGAAATTGCACGACTGTACCTCATATACTTTGTTTTTGGACATTTTTATTCTTTTGGAAAGAATAAAGAACAGCAAGCATACCTACCTCCAGTAGGGAGCATGCAAAAAGTTCAAAGTCTAACAAAACACGTGGCTCTAAAAATGGTCTTATATATTTTTAGACAGTTACCATTGTGCATCCCCAATTGTATTATTTACAAATTTTATTATTCTCCCATGATGAAAGCAGCATGCTTATTAAACCATTTTCTTGCTTTATGGTAGGTGTCCTCAGAACAGCAAGAGCTCACTGGTCACACCTCTAGTGCCGAGCATTCACAACATTCAAATACCAACTGCGACAGTGACTCTACAAATGATGTTGTAAGTATATTCTGGAAAATAGTTACATCATACATATTCTATAACTAGAAAATAAATACGAAAAATACTGCAGAGCCTTGAGGGGGGTGGTTCAGACGGGAGAAACCTGTCTGAACCACCCCCTTCAAAGCCCTGAGAAACTATCTATTACTGAAACATCATCTGCTCTCTTAAGGTTTACCCAATGCTTCCTTCTCTTCTTGTAGAACATTTTAATACCTGAGAAGCCTGTCTAATCGCATGTTTTTTCTCCACCCTGCAAGTTTTGTAGAGTACAATCAAAAACACAGAGCGAAGCACTCAGCAGAAAAGGAAAAGTTCTACCTTTCTGAATAGTCGTCGTGTACCCCATATGCCTAGTGGAGATCGCCTTATCCCCTGGAGTTTATATAAAATAGCCATGGTACCTCACCTCCTAATGGGTTCTAAAATGCTGCTCAGAAATTCATATAGGGCATTAGCTAATGTAGTTTAAAGTTTGCGCTTCTGTCTGAATCGGGGCCGACACAATGTTCGTCCTTTGCATCTGCCCCAGCAATAAGAACTAACCTGGTACCCGTGAAGAGTGTGGAAAGGAGGCAAAGGACATATCAGGTACCCTTCCCAAAATTATACACCCACCCAATGAACAGATGCTCCTCTGCATTAGCCGTTTCTCTAGGTGCACCGGCGCTGAGAGGCGAAGCTCCCCCCTATTTTTACCCCTTCCGAATGGTTTCCCTTCTACCTAACAAGCACCCATACCTCAGGTTTTCAAGATTGATCTCCAAATTTTTCGTCGGAACTTTCTCGATATTTTACACTTGTCAGTGTCATTTGACATTTTTATTGTTAGTAAAATGTTATATATGTTGGAAAAAGATGTTTGATAATTTAAGGCATCTGAGTGCCCTAGGAAATGTGAATAGTGTAGCACCGATATTTTATTGTCATTATCATAATGGTAACAAAGTAAGTCGCCTTTTCACTTATACAATACATTCTAACTTTCTCTATGTTTTAGGACTTGTGCACTGAAGATGCTGAACTCAACGGAAGTGAGCGCCCCACGATGCAAGCACCCGCGGACGACAGTGCAACATTCTTTGCCGATCTCTTTAAAGAGATGATCAAGGTACAGGTCGTAGTGTCTAAGGAAGAACTTTTGCTGATGGTTTTGAAGTATGCTGTGAGTAGCAACCTCACTTTTACAGGTCTTTCTAACCTCCTGAAAATGGTGAACTGTATGTTCAGCCAGCCTGCTTCGCCTGAATCACGTTATATGATTTCCCAGGTGCTGAAGGACACCAACAGCCATCTCACTTTTCATTTTTACTGCATTCAGTTTTTTTTTACATCGGACTACTGGAGGACTGCTCTTCATTTACATGTCCGCATTGCATCCCAGTATGCAAGGTGTCAAGCCTGTCCGAGGCACCTTTCTTTGTGACGCTTGACATTCGCCCGCAACTGCAGGATATTTTGAAGTCTGGAGATTTTTTAGATTTAACTCAGCCTCTTCCTTTAGATGACACTCTCACGGACATCACAGATGGGGAAATGTACCGATCATTTCTCAAGGCTGCCCAATATGGTCACAGAGTAAGCATGAGGCTAAATACCGATGGGGCTCCAGTATTCTCATCTTCATCCACTGCAATCTGGCGCATCCAGTTCACCATTAAAGAACTTCCTGCTCCAATTCGTATGGGCAAGCTTGTGCACGCAGCTTTGTGGTTCGGGAAATCGAAACCGAAGATGGATGTATTCCAGAATGTTTTCGTGGATCAGGTCAACAACGTGTCCGTAGAGGCGTTTAGTTTGTTCTATAAAGGTGCCACTGAAACTTTCAAAGCATTTTGTATTGCTGCGCTGTTGATTCAGTGGCCAGAGCCTCCATGCAAGGCATCCTCCAATTCAATGAATATTATGGATGCAATTAGTGTTTGCACCCTGGAGAGCGGCGTGGGGGTTCTGTCAAGTAACCTACCCTGAAAGACGACCCTCCAGAGGAAATAAAAATGATTGCGGACATGGAGGAGGCATTTGACGCTGGGACGGTAGTTAGAGGAGTTAGAACTCCATATCCCTTAATCAACCAGGAACATTTTCACATAGTCTTGGGGTTTGTCCCAGGCTATATGCATTGTGTTTTTTGGGGGGTGCTGCGCCAGTTTCTCGAGTACTGGCTTGAAGCCACAAGAGAGGAATTCTCATTGGGAACATAATTGCTGAACTTGATCATAAGCTCCCGGCAATGAGGCCGCCAAAGGATGTGAGGCGAATGCCACGATCTCTAAAGGAAAGAAAGTTTTGGAACGCAAAAGCGTCAGAGAACTGGATACTCTACTACAGTGTGCCGGTGTTGGATGGTCTTCTGCCAAATCAGTATCTCCGGCACTGGGCACTTTTGGTAGAATCCTTGCATGCCATGTTAGGAAAAAAGATCTCCGTCTTGGATATTGGTGCAGTTGATGAAATGATGCTTGAGTTTATGATTACCACCCAGCTTTTGTGTGAAAAACACAGCATGACGTACAACCTGCATCAACTTAGACATCTTTTAAGAGTGTCCGCCTCTGGGGACCCTTATGGTCCCATTCTGCCTTTCCTTTTGAATCGGGAAATGGCTTCCTCAAAGCTCATATCAAAGCTGCTAACGAGATTCCACAACATATCTGTCGAGCCATGGCACTTCAAGCCGCTGTGTGCAAATTGAGTAAGCAAACTTTCAATGCCAAGGTTTCACAGTATTGTAACTCACTGGATCTGAACATAAATCAGAAGACGATGCTAGTGTCAAGAGAAGGAGTGCGCTTTTTTAGCAAAGAAGCCCCATATGTAACGTTTCGTTGTCCTCTCCGAAATTCTCCGGCATTTTCTTCTCGAGCTGTCGAATTTCAACGCATGATCAAAGACAAGTCCATTCTGACAACTTATTCCTACAGCCTCAACAAGGAAACCAACAACTCTTTTGTCGAACTTGCAGGTGGAACATTTGGCAGGATTGAAAATATTGCTAATGACATTTCCACCTTTGTCATCCTGACACGCTTTAAGTGCTTGCCAGCCCCATACTTGCCAGCGTCTCAATAGAATCATTTTCATCGGGTGTCAGGAGATCATGCATATGCGCAAGTTGTCCCCATCTCTAAAATCTCAAACGTGTGCACATATGTGATGTTGCGGAGCAAGTTCATTGTAGCTGTTCCCAGCGCTTTGACATTCTAAATAGTGAAAAGGAAGCATGAAACATAAGCTGGTATTGGGAAGCAACGTAATTCTTTTTTTTTATTACCGTAGAATACCGCACATCCGCCCAGTTCACATTATGCGCCCATTCCCAAATTTGTAAGATCTGAGAAAATACGCACAGTACATTTATATGTAAAATTGATGACCGGACAAGCGCCCATCCCCCATTTTTTGCGATTATCTCCAAAGCTTGATTGGACGCTTGCCCAGTATTTTACGGTAGTCGTGTTTATCCTAAAATTTAAAGTCGTTCATGCCACATTTTGTGTTGAAAGTAGTCGTTTCCTGGAGATTTGTTTTATTTATCTATTTCTGACGTCGTATAGGCACATGGTAACACGCTTTTCCTGGTTAGAGCAAACTACTGAGTTAGTCATCAATCTTCTAGAGACTATCACCAGAAAGGATTGACCTTTGCATGCCATACAGTTGAGCCGGTTTGTGGGTGAAAACACTGTAAATGCCCTCTCTAACTAAAAAATTCAAATCCCATCTCTTCTCATCCTGTGCTACTTTGCATACCTTCTTGATCATGTCAAAGTTTCATACCATTAGTATAAATATTTTATTACACAACTAATTTAAAAAAATGCTCCAATTCAGTTGCCGCTCCTTGTTTCTGAATTGCTCATATTTGCATCTGAATGGGTGCACACCTTAATTGCCATAATAGCCAGTGTAGATTGGCATGGTTGTCATTCAATCACACACTATTACCAGTTGATCAGTGGCCGTTGTGCTTACATGCCAGATCTTGGTAGTCTGTGAAGTGAAAGTTTGTGCTGCATACCTTTAAATAAAAGTTCTTTTCTCACTCCTGCCTCTTTGGATTAGGAGGGGTGTTGTACACTGAATTTAGGCAATCCCTATTGCGTGATACTCGTTAAAGACGCCAGGTTACCTTTAGTGCTTCACTGCCTTAATTGCCAATCCACAGTGATTTTGTCGAGATCTAGTTGAAAGCATACAAACTTCCCGCTGCCCAAACTAGGGTGTCTACCAAATTACTTCTTTCGAATTCCTCGACATTTCCAGGTTTTTCTGACTATTTCAATTAGATTCCCCGACCATTACTTTTATCGAAGGAGTGCGTTCTTGACCCAAAAGTACTGCTTTTACATACTATTCGTCTTAGAAATCAATAATGGCTCTTCCTTCTTAACCAGATGTTTGCTTGTTGTTGTTTAGTGATGTTTTGGGCAATATTACTTAGCGCAGCCGTACAACACGTAACCATCGGGCTTCATTGCACATTGCTGTGGCACTTGCATGGGTCATTTTCCTGATTTAGCCAACGTTTTTCAGTTTCCTGATAATTCTCTGACTTTTCCAGGTAAGCAGAAGTCCCCGACAGTTCTAGGTTTTCCAGATTAGCAGACGCCTTACTAAACATATGCATTATGAACTCGTTAAAACAGAGCTGGTTACAACAGACATCTGGATATAACATACTGCTTTCTGAAGTTGTACCATTGGTCCAACTTCATATCTGGATACAGCATACTCCTTTTACAGCAGACTAAAATCTTGGTCACTATCAAGGTCTTTTTAACCAACTTAGACTCTATGCAAAAAATTTTACTTCGAGACCAGACGAAATATGCAACTGCTAGTTGGACGCCCTCAGCATCACAACGCCATAGCTTCATGGACATAATCAAACCAGCCCTGACTATGTCAAAATGTTCCTGGGAGTTTCTTCATAACGATGAAAAGTTTGGTTATTACTCCTCCTACTTTCGGTTTAGACGGGTGTTGTACCAGCATGCACATTACGAGTCATCTTCTGTCATGCTTGCTAGAAGATGAGGGCCGCAGCAGCTCTCTTCTTTTATTCAGATGGTGGCTTGCATCATTAAGGACGTTTCGGCAGTGCTGGGAAGTACTTTACCGTACAATACCGCGCATTCGCCCACTCCACATTAAGCGTCCATTACCAGATTTGTAACATCTGAGAAAATACGCACACTACATTTATATGTAAAATTAATGACCGGACAAGCGCCCATCTCCCTTTTTTTTGCGATTATCTCCAAAGTTTGAGTGGGTGCTTTCCCAGTATTTTACGGTATGTACATTGTACATCAAGTATAATGTACATAATTTAGCACTCCTTGCACTTCCTTGGGTGCAAGGAGCGCTAAATGAAAAAGTCAAAGAGACTTCTGAATTCGGCACCATTTCCGAAAATAACTATACTCTGTGGCCACTTGGCTTTATCCAACATTCGCCGCCATTTCCAAAAATAACTGATGCACCCCTGATTACCCCTGGAGCAATGCATACCAGTTAAGAAAAACAGTAAGGGAATGAAAGGACGTCATGAAAGATCGTATTAAAAAAATCTTGTACTTTACTTTTAAAGTGCATTGTATTTATAGTACTTTACTTTAAATACACTGTATGCATGGTACTTTTTTACTACTTTACTTAAAGTACATAACCTCTCATTTAGTTTCTACTGTACTTCAAGTACTTTTTGATGTACTTTACCCAACACTGCATTTCGGGCAATGTTACGCAGCGTGCTTGTGCCGATGCGCGACTGCTGGGCTTTAGTGCACACCGCAGAGTGACTTTTACGGGTCATTTCCGCTGATGATTCCAGGTTTTCCAGAATAGTAGACATCTTGTAGTTAAGACTTCACCAGCCATATCTTCATGTGTGAAATAAAACAGAGCTGCGACTACATCGTAATGTTCATGAGAGTGTCCGAATTCTAAACAAAAAGCCACGCTTAGCACATACATGTTATTTTTGAGGCAAATGCTAAATAGACCTTCTCTATAACTTGTGCTTGTGGGTGCTACTCTTGATGCTTCAAGAATGTGATGCAAGTGTAATCTCACAAATGAGTGTGTCTGATGTATTCTACCACTTTTTATTTGTTTGCTGTGTTTATAGATACAAAATGTATGTTATATATTATGTTTTGTGTGTGCACTAGGCAGTAAGTATTCAATTGTTCTAAAGGTCTATCTGATTTATGTGTGCTTTGTTGCGTGATACTCACGACCCTTCTAATGGGCAAATTGCAAGTTATATGTAACCTAGAAGTGTTCTTCAAGACTTGAGGTCTAATCTGTTATCTTGCTTTATTTAAGTATAAAACCGCCTGTTCCGCTTTGAAATAAAGCTCTGTGATAAATTGCTCTCGTGTCTGTAGCACTTTTTCATGAGCGAGATTGCAACTCTGACACTACTTTCTGTGACAAAGTTTCTACAACATTCCAACCATTTGTAGACCTGTATAAACTATTCTTTGTTTTGCGACCTGCTTAAGTTAGGGTTCCACATCTAATAAATTACAATATGACAAATGTAACTGAATTGTTTCAAATATTGAACCATCTATAAGAGCTATTTCATGCCAAATGCCCTTAAATTAGAATCTTTAAGAATACAGTTTGTTTTTAACTGATATTTTCATTTCAATCGGGCTATTACTTGGGCACTGGTGCCAAACGCTAGGTTTTCTCTTTATTTTTTCATTTTTAACCAGCTAGTTCAATTTTTATTTGGAACCTTATTGAGATGCCAGCTGAAATGAATCAAATCTCCAGTTGGAACTTGTTGCCAAAACAGGTTGAAACCCATTGCATTTCCAATTGGAACCTGTTCAGGTTCCAGCTGAAACCCATTGAATTTCCAATTGGAACCAGTTGGGCTTCCTATTGGAGATGTGCCAGTTCTGCTTCCAATTAAATCCCATTGGTTCCAGTTAGTGCCAATTGGAAGTCCCATCGGAACCAGTAAGTGCCAGTTGGAAGTCCAATTGGAACCAGTTAAGATCCAATTGGAAATGTTTTGCCAGTTGGAACCAATTAAATCCCATTTGTTCCAGTTAATACCAATTGGAATTTCAATTGGAGTTAATGAGATTTTTCAACTGGGCAGGCTCGGTGTAATCAGTAAATACAAGATGTTGATCATTGTTACCAGTGGCCGTCACTTGTAATGCCCGATTCTGCTTGCGATTTTCAGTATTGACGTCGACCATCTCAGCTACGGCCCACGCGTTTGCAACCCGAGCGACGTCGTCGCGACTGAAAATAGCGAGCAGAATCTCATCGCGCGAATCAGGTTTTAGCGCCCATTCTGCGGCGTCCCCGTGGAATGAATCGGCGCACGTCACATTATTCACGCGAAGTTTTGCGGTGTAACCAGCCTCGTTAATTTCGCTGAGGCCGCTCAAGCAGTCAGACATTGCCAGGAAGACGTAAAATCAACAATTCCAACGCGAGAAAGAGCACGGGGACTCACACCGACGCCGATAACATTGCATTTTAATGGTTTGTTTATGGGCAACAGCGCGCTTCTTGCCCACCCTCCATCGCGCATGCGCGGCGGCGGTGACGTCCGCTAGGGGCGCTCCGGTTTGATTGTTAACCATTAGTAAAATAGCGTAAAACAATAAGGAAAGGAAGGACGAGGTAGACAGGAAGGGCGCTAAACTGACAACTGACATTTAATACAGTCTTTAAAGGAGGAGAAGAACGAAGCAAGAAGTTACTGATGTTGTTGGTTAAAAGAAAGAAACGTACACCCTCAAAGTTGTTATACGTAAAAATTTAAAATAAAATGCATAAAAAAGGTGAGTTGCTGATAATATCTGTGACAGAAAAAACCGTAAAAAATAAGAAAGAAAGAAAGAAGGAAGCAATAATTTTGAAACAAGATTAGAAAATGCTTGAGATACACGATCGGAAATCGTAGATGATAAACATATGAAGTTTGAGACCAAAAAGGAACCTGAGGTTGCAGGCTGAATACTTGTCGTCAAGTCATACGATTAAGGTAGTGAAGTTCTTTTGGAGATAAGGCGATCGATGGGGCACTGATGCACACCGCCTCACGAGACACAATTGTTTGAGCTTCATACAGCTCGCGTATTCTTTTTGACCTAAAACGTCTTAGGATTTTGGTTTGGCTAAACACTGCTGAGCACATACAGTCCCTTGCATGTATTGCAAGATGGCCGGCTGGTGCAGATCACTGCATTAGTGTCGCGTCAGTGCATCTGACCAACAGGGAATTACAATTTCTCAATATACCGATCTCAGAGCCAGTTTGATTACGCCACCGCTGCCGCCATGCGTCGTGGGAGATGTAGTCTTTCTGCACGCGCGACAACCCCGCTGAGGGCCTGCGCGAGCAGAGCACGAGGCGGTACGAGCTGCCTCGTGAACCGGTGCCTGCCTCCTATGAACTACAGTGATGGCGGCGTCACGCATGCGTGGAACGCTTAGTGGGATCGGTCTATTGTGACCTCCCTTAGTATACTGTACACGCGAGCTGTAAAGGTCAAATTTGTGTCCTGAACGCGGTGTGCACGAGCTGCGAACGTATCCGTCACAAAAAAATGAATTGAGTTTCAATTAAAAGTGTAAAGGACTCACTCAATAGACAGCATTCAGTCTCAATTGAAACTCAATTGACTTTTTCTAATGAGTTCTTTTTGAACCGTACCAGGGAATTGGCCACCGAGTCTTAATTGAATTTTTAGCAATTGCATTTCAATTGAATTTTGGCAATAGTATTTCAATAGAACTTTTGCTATTGAGTTTCAATAAAAATATTGCAATTGAATTTCAATTGAAGTTTTGCAACGTGTTTCAATAGAATATATTACAACTGCGTTTAAAAAAATTTGCTACAGGTTGACATTTTTTTGTGTAGTTCCTTAAAGCATGCAACATGAAGGAAGCAAAGCACGTGGAGGAAACGAACACAAACATCATAAGTTCATAACTAAGCACTCACAACCCACTAAACGTACTCCCCTTGACTACCCCACCGCCTTATATACCCTACAAAAGAAAGGTATTCACTTGGCCGGTGACCACCTCAGCACTTATTAAGGTTCCCAGTTTGCTATTTCCTCCTTGGAAGTCTCATAAATGATAAACAGTGTTTCCAGGTCATTGGACTCTTCTATCCCTTAATAGAATAATAGAAAAACATTGGTTCAAGCAATAATCGTGCGGTGCAGTAATCCACAAACGACCAAACTCAATTGCATTCCTAATGAGTCAATTCTATAGAATCGATATTGAGTTTTTTATGACCAAACTCAATTCCCTTCCTAATGAGTAAATTTAATTGAATCGATATTGAGTTCTTAATGACCAAACTCAATTGCATTCCTAATAAGTAAGTTCAGTAGAATCGATATTGACTTTCTTATGATAAAACTCTATTGCATCCCTAATGAGTAAATTCATTAGAATTGATATTAAACTTCTAATGATCAAACTCAATTGCATTCCTAGTGAGTAAAGTCAATAGAATCCATATTGAGATTCTTATGATCAGTCTCAATTGCATGCCTAATGAGTAAATTCAATAAAATCAAAATTGAGTTTCTAATGATCACACTCATTACACATTGAGTTTATACTGAGTTTCAATTGACTCTATAGGAACACAATAGAAAGTCAATTGAAACTCATTGATCATTCTTGTAAGGGAGAGTGTACGCAGCGCATGATCTTATTGTTTTCTCTTGCCGCTGTCAGAATTTGAATATATTTTTTTAATATTTATTCTGGTCACGCGTTTTGCTACGTCCTTCTAGTGCCGCTGTTTCTTTCTTTATTAGCATTTATCTCTTTTGAAAGAGAAGGAAGAGCTTGTGCTTGCGCGAGCCACTGTGCGCGCTTGGAAGTTATAGTAAACCTTTGGTTGTTAGTCAGCGTATGTCCTGTGTCCTTCTACTTTGTGTCCTGTCCCTTTTGCACTGTTTGTCATTATGTAGTTCTTAAAGGAGCTGTACAACAATTTCAGGGCTTTGCTTTAATTATTGTGGAAGTTGATGCCTGACACTTCTGAAGTGAACAGATTTTGCCTGGATACCCTAGTTTTTATTTACAAAAATGAAAAAGATCCAGGTTTTTGGCGCCTCTCAACTCGTACGTCGTCTTCCGGGTCACGTGCGCAGTGACGTTGAGGGGGTAGGCGCGGGGTTCCGGAAAAGTTCTTTTTTTAGAGCCATCAGTGAGCAGCGAGAACTCCTCCGCTCGCGACCGCGTGACGACGTGCTGGCGGGCGCAGCGCGAACAATGTGGTGAAAGGAGGAAAGTCTTATCCGGGTCCGGCCATACCCGTCCGGCTCTCTCAAGGAGGTTAGGCTCTCTCCCCCTCTCCCTCCGGCTTCTGGCGGCTGTTCCATTTGGCTGTTCACGGTAGCAGATGGAGCTGATAGTTTTGTGGACCTAGGATGGATGTCGCCACTAAAACTCTGTATAATAAAAGCTTTGTCGATGATACCAGGTTTTTGACGCATATATATATATATGTTGGAAAGACAAGATTTATAGAAAAGTTACCTTTTATCGAGCAGGTATTCGCATAACTTGTTATCTTTCTACAAGATTCCCCAGTGACGTCACGCCGCGTGTTTCTCATGGCCGCCGCTCGCGGCTGCAGGTCGGGGAATACTCTTAAGTTTTGCCTCACTATTACGCGTCGGAATCGCAACATTTCGATGGAAGGAGGTGTGTTTCCTGTCATTTGTGACAAGATGAACAATATCAAAAGCAGAAGATGCCAATTCTTTCAACGTTAAAATCGTTGCATAACTCCTTTAATTAAGAGATTTGGTTGTTGGAGGAAAAAGGGATGATTTTGGCGCTGGAACATGTGCGCCTTGATAATATACCATATATGTAATCTAGAATTCACCAACATATATCTTAATTCCCCGCATAAAGGTGGAAATTGGGAATGGTTCGCGAGGAGTCGGACTTTTTATTATTAGGGTTCTTTACGTGAAAACGGATATAGAAGTTGTGTTCGAGACTCGTTCTCTTGTCCCTTTTTTTCGCCGTTCCGTGCCTCCGGTTACTGTGGAAGTTCTTCACCAGCTCGCCTGTGTTTTTACGCGTGTTATAACGGAATGAATCGTTTTGTAGACTGTAAAATGATTTAATGAAAACTTTGAGAAATACTTTTATACAAGATGTCTATATTCGCGTCCGTTTTCGTTTCTTTCGCTCGTGTTTCTAGGGGTCCTTTTTTCTCATCCCCAATCCCCACGCCGGGATCCATATCGGGGGTCGAAGTGGAGTTGGTCAGGCTTCGATCGCATCCGGTCGAGGGGGGAGGCTTTGCTTACGGGTCTTCGCCTTCGCGTCTTCGCGAATTTTGTTGATGTTGTTGTGATCCTCGGTCATGCGCTAGCCATCATGAACGGCGGCGTTGGCGGGAAGCGCGTGTAATCGGAGGATCTGCCGCGGTGCAAGGCGAGTCGGTTGCATAGCAATGCAATCGGTGCCAATCGCTGGTTGTTCGTAAAAAAAAAAGAAAAAAAAAGAACTAAAGTTGTGCGGCAGCTAGGCGGAAAGAAAAAAAAAAGCGTATTTCTTTTTTAGGTGTTTGCATTTTGTTTTCTAAATTCACAGGACTCTTTTCTCTCTATTTACCCCCCCCCCCCCCCAACCTCCACCCTTTCCCTCTTCCGCGCCATGCCGCCGCCGATCCTTTGACCCCCGCGCCGTCAATACGCCACCGCCGGAGGTACAAACACCGGCGCGCCGCCGCCGGCGATTTCTGTCCGGCGCACAGGTCAACCTCCTTGTCTACCTCCGACCTGCCTCCGACTCTCCCTCCGCGTCAGCTGGGGCCACTGGCGCGAACAAGTGTCTGCATAGTTTCGGAATCCTCGTTCTTCGCATTTCGTCGAAAGTGATTCCAAATTCGTACTAACAGACGGTCACAGTGGTAAGTCTTTATTTTGGCTCATTGCTATTTTCGTCGGACACCGGATTAAAAAAAAATATGTTATCGAAAACCATTTTAGCGACTGGCGATATGTTAGAACGCCATGAACGGTTTTGTTGACTCTAAGTCGATTTAATGAAAACTTTGAGAAATACTTTGATACAAGAGGGCTTCGCGTCCGTTTTCGTTCCTGTCATAGTTTCTCTTCGTCTCGTTCGCTTCCTGTTGCTCGTGTTTCTAGGCGGTCTAGGGGTCGTCTTCCTTTCCCATTCCCACGTCAAAATGCCGGCATCTGGTTGAGGCGCGGAGGCACTCACGATATTGTAGCGTATCCGCATCTTGTTGGGCCATACTGTACTTGGCGGGACCTTCTTGGTATAGCGTTGTCGAAGCTAGCGCAGATTCCTCGGTGCTTTTGTCCCGACCTGCTGCGAGAGGACGTGGCTTTGTTTTTTGCGTCTCATTCGCACTTGGCAGAGACGCACTGAAGCACTAGGAAATCTACGTCAGCTTCGACAACGTAGCACAAAATAGTGGACGCTGAGCACAGCTGCTGTTTGTGTCTCCTCTTATACCGTTTACTTATCTCGTCATTAGCACAGCAGGCCAGGTTATTGCCATTTTAGATCCTGCTGTGTCCTTCTCCCAGCTTTCGCCTTTGAGGAGGCTCGTCACTGCCCGCTTCAGTGGTTCGGTATCTCAGTAAGACAAGAAAAGGCCAGCAACAGCGGCTGTAATCTGGCGCCTGCGTAGAGCGTCTATAAATAGACTAGAACGAGATAACACGCTCTCCAGGCCCGAAGCACCCATCAAACAGTCGACCACTTACACTGCCGCGAAGGCATTTCGCTCGAACTACCAGATACGATATAATGAACAAAAAGTAAGGGCGCAAACGAGCTGGTGTAGAGCTGCAACGGAAAAAGAGTAGCACAAGTGACCGACGACCGGAGCGGCAAAATCGCGACACGCGGCGCTATTGTTCCCGAGCGCGCCGATAGCGAGAGTGCCAGTCACGTTCCATGTCTCAACGGGGGGGGATGGCCGGCAGAAAGCAGCCCATCCTAAAGCCCTCATTTTAACAGCTATCTTATCTCTCAATTTTCTGCCGGCCACCCCCGCGTTGAGACATGCAACGTGACTGGCACTCTCGCTATCGGCACGCTTGGGAACAAGAGCGCCGCGTGTCGCGATTTTGCCGCTCCGGTCATCGGCCACTTGTGCTACTCTTTTTCCGTTGAGGCTGTACATTACACATGGTTGAAACTTTTGAATAAATACCTTTAACCTTTGACTAAATACACATGGTATTTAGTCAAAGGTTACATTGGTGTACAGTGGCATTCTTTGGGGTTCTCACCGTCTCCCCCTTTTTTTCTTTTGTATCGAAGTGCCTATATAACCAGATTTCGGAAAATAAAAATTTCAGCTGTGCTAGAGACTTTTTAGTGTTGTGTCGTTTACCCGCAGTCTCGGGGTTTTTTCAACCATGTACGATATAGCAGCCAGATATAGAATGAAGGAAATGAAGCTTCCCCTATAGTTGACAACGGAACAAACGATCTCCAGGCTTAGTAATGTGTAGGGGTGTCGCGAAGTTTTGTCGAACCGAATTTTTAAGTCGACATTCGGGGTTCGACTGGGTGGAACCGGGTCGACGAACCTTTGAACTTTTCACCAAATTCGACCGGTTCGACTTTGTGGACAGTGCCAGACCTTGATACAAGCATGTCTAGGTTTGAAGAATTTTTTTTTTAAGCAAAGGGTTATTTTATATTTGTGAACAGCTGCAACTAAGGTGAACTAATTGTAATCACTGAAGAAGTTAATAACTTGATTTTTTGTACTGTATTGACTGAAATAATTAATTAGCGCTGCCCTTAATTCCTCCCTTAGCCATTACCATCCAATCCGAAGCCAACTGGCCAGCCACTCGCGCATGCGCACGCGAGTGGAACCTCAGTACAAGGTTCGTCGAACTTTCCACTAAACGTTCGAAAAAGTCGAACCTGGTCGAACTCGAACCTCGGCCGGTTCGCGACACCCCTAGTAATGTGAACAGCAGAATGGCACGGCACTCATTACTAGTAATCAATTACATTTGAGAAGAATTTTGTAATTGTTTGAATACTATTATGAGGCAGTAATGACATGAGTAGTCTGATTACTTTTGTAAGTATTACAATTACTCTAATGAGCTGCAGTGACCTAGACTGGGCTCCTCAAAAGTCTCTTTTGTATCTATTGTCTTTTACATAGAGTTATTACAATAAACGCTAGAGGCTCAAGTGGCGCTAGTGTGCTGTTGCATTTTGAAGCAGACAGCAAGCAGTCAGAAAGTGACTTCTGGTAATGCATGTCTATGGGAAAAAGCGAGTGCATTTTCTCTCTGCGATGGATTATAAGAGCAAATATCACAAATAATTCGTACGTACTAGGCACATAGAACATTTCTCAGTCATGCAGATGAAATAATTGGTCAGTTACAGCATTTTTATCTCAAATTCGTGGCAGGAAAAACGGTGTTAAAACCGATTCGTACGTGTATTTATGTGCACTGTCGGACACTGTTAGCGCGAACACGGCGTCGACGCTTTCCAGCATGGGGGATATACGTGCCAAACGAACGAAGGACATGTGGAAAACCAAGAAAGACGGCAAGAACTACGCAGTAACGCTGGATAAGTAACTCCTTGTGCACCCAGACAATCAAAATAGATTGAAAGCCACGTGATATAGTCAGATTTGCAATAAATAAGTACTGCTTTACTTTTTCTGCTCATGAATGTGTGCGAAGATGCTTGTTCTGGGTTCAAGTCATTACCCGCACGCTCCAAATCTTTGCAAATAGGGGGAGCCAGAGAGCAAGTGCCCGACAAAAACTGCGCGGCATAGGAAATAAAACGACACCTTTCGTAACTCCCGTGCTTTATTTTCTGCGTTCAAATGTTTCTTTAACCGATCGTAAAGATGCACGATGGAGTCGTTTTCATCCAATGACAGGACGGGCATATTAGCAATATTAAAGCACCACTGAAATGCTAGCAAACCTTGAACACACTCTACACTCCTTTTGATCGTTAGTGTGCTTAGAATCATCACTCGTTTTCACATACCTTCCTTGAAACAGAGTTTTGGGCCTGAAATAAAGCGAAGTTCAACATTGTTCAGTGGTAAAGAAAAAATGTTATAACTAAAGCGATTACACTTTCACAAAACCAATAAAGGTACATAGTATTTGGTACAACCGAAATGACAAAAGTTATTCATGTTATTTTCCGGCGAAGAGGCAAAATTCACGCGCGTTTTGCCATGCGAATACACAGGGAGGCTGGAAATGTAGACTGCGTGCTGTCTGCTTCAATTTGCAACCGGAAGTCTAGTAGACACTAGCGCCAGCTGAGCCTCAAGCGTTTATTGTAATAACTCTATTATCTTTTACTCCCCCCCAAGCCGCAAGTTCCTTTTAAGACGTTTCTTCCTTCCCTTTCCTAATCTATGCATTATTTCGTTCAGGCATTCTCGAAACCTGTTTCCTGCCGGGTGGCCCCAGTTACTTAAAAATGTTAAATTGCCACAACAATTTTTTTAAACATTAAAAAATGTATTAGCAACAATGAGCACAAGACACTGAGAAATTAATTAAGATAGAGTAGCAAATACTTTCAATCAAATGTACTTGCAAGATACCAAATTACTACCAAAGCTATTTCAAATAAAATATATTCAGTAGAGTGAGTGCAGCGCATTTGAAACCACCCAAAAGCTGCTCGCAACCAAGTATAGCAAATAATAAGACTAGCAAATACACGCACGACACATTCTTTGCTATCCGGATTTATCGAAATCATCGAGGTAAATTTACTTTTCCTCGTAAATCTATACAAAACAAAATTAGCAGTACGGTGTTAAGGGGATACTTCAACGAAATTCGAAATATACCCTCTCGCTAAAAAAGAAGTTGACTATAATCCACAATATCCGTAAATGACGATCCACGATTTGGAAAATAGTGCGCGCCACCTATCGCGCAACGCCGGAAACATGGGTGCGAGGCTGGATCGTGGTTGGAAAACAACTAGGCTTCGTGATGCATAGTTTTGGTTTGCCTTGAAATACGTGGGCGTAAAGCTCGTGCCCGCAAGCTGTCCGTCCGTGCAACCTTTTCTCCCTTTCCGGGTGCTGCAAAATCAACGTACCCGCGACAAAATGCGCGCTGCAGATCCGGCAGTGCTCATTCAGCTGCCATGGTGAGCGTGAGCCGTCCGTGTATCTTCGCCTCACGGCAGCTATCCAAGCTTCTCTTTTCGCAGGATACAACCTGGCCGACAAAAATTAAAAAAAAAAAAGCAAAAAAAACTTCTTTTTTTTTTTTTTTGCCGTAGAAGTAATTCTTGCAACCAAGCACAACACAGTGGCCCGGCATGACGAAAAAAAAGCGACTCGCGAACTGTCGCCCGGCCGTACTCGCTTCCGCACCTCTGTCGCAGCCTAGGAATAGCCGGCACACACATTTGTTTTCCAACCAAACACTCTGCTCGCGCATGCGCAGCAGCTTTTTTGCAAATCGTGGATTGTACGTTTGTATATTGAGCCTCCATGGCTGTATTTTTCGTCATAAAAGGCCCACTCTGGCGAGCGGTCGGAGAGCAGCCAGTGGAGAGCACGTGAATCCCCCGCAATCGTGACGTAGTTCGTCTCAGGACGAGCCAAGCTGCGGCAAGGCAGACGTCGAGAAGATGTCGTAGTCGCTTCAGAGACTGAAGCGGCTGCTTTTGTACGAATTTTGAGTGACAGGGTAATCTTCTATAATCTTGAAGAGGGACAATAGCGACTTCTGGGACACAGAGTCTCCGGGGAGAGGGGAGTTCCCCCTTCAGCTCTTCTCTCGTCGTGGCCGGAGGCGAGACACTCACCGTCACTACCTGTCAAGCTTCCTAGACGGACATTACAAACGAGACGTTAGCGACATCCACCAGGTGTTTTTTGCTAATCGTTTAATTTGTTTTGAAATTCCTTTTCGTGTCTTCTTGGACAGCATATTGGTGTGTCCGATGTGATACTGCTCCTTTGAACACCAAAAAATAAGCGCCGAAATTTCGTTGTAGTATCTCTTTCAGACACAATAGAGTCACGGCGATAGCCGCGACACATTACGGCGAAGTTATTGTTTCAATTGACTACATCATTTGATTCTCACGAGCAACGGCGAGACGCGTCAGTGCCGACACAACGCGTGCTGGCGCAGACCGACGTTTGTCGGCCACTGCGCCACGTCACGCAACGCCGAGAAGCTCCTGAACAATGATGTTTACATTCCAGCGTAGACCAGCAGCGTCCAGCGCCCCGACGAACTGCCCCACTTTACGCATGTGCGTCTTCGTGGCAACCGCATCGTCTAAAGCTTGCGCCACCTATCCTAGATACAATCGGTCAGTGAGGTTCGTCCTCTCGTAATGTCACGCTTCAAAACTTCCATTCGGGGTAGTGATTAGCAGTTTGAAAGCAAGCAAATAATGGTGATAAGGAGTACAAACTGGCATTTATTTTCTCCGAAATGTCACACAAATGTCAACAACAAAAAATCGCGATATCGCGTCCGTCCAACCTAGCTGCTCCGCAGGTTTTAGGATTAAAAGCGCTAAAAAACGAGGACCAGTAAAAGAAGACACACACACAGTAGAGCGCACTTGCAACTGAGGTTTAATGTGAATGAAACCAAAGAAGAAACATATATGCTTTGTCAAAAACCATTCACGTCATGTAAAAACATTGTTCAATAATCTACATATAATCTTTCTAGCTTGGGCTAATAAAGGACTGAAGATACGCCACCTCCGAATCGTACAATGCTATCGATGGGGCGCTGATGCACGTGTCGCTGTCGCACTTCCTTATGAAAAACGTCTCCGAAATTTCCCTTGTCATTTTGTTACGATTCCTGCTCAGGAGAACAGTTTCCTGAAGCTTTGGGCCACAATCGCATCCGTGTCAGTGTATCGCAAGATTACCCGAGGGCGAAGATCTTACTGCCAGTGCGTGTTCCCTTAGTCTGTCGTTGATGCACCTTTCGGTTTGTCCTATGTAAACCCTCCCACATGTTAAAGGTATTCTATACACCACCCCCTCCTTGCACTCCACATATTTAGTTCCATGCTTCTTCTTACATATACCCACCCTCAAATCTCCCCTTTCTATTCTTGCACACAGTTTACCCAATTTCTGAGGCGCTAAGAGTAGTACCGGTACTCCATGTTTATCGCCCACTTCCTTCAGACTATGGCTAAATTTGTGCACATATGGTATCACGGTCGGTCTCACATTCCGCCTAACCTTTCCACTACCCCTTCCCCCTCCCCGAAGCTTTCGTAGCAATCCTTCTGCCACATGTTTAATAAGCGTAAGAGGGTACCCTCCATCTTCTAGTTTCTTTACTTGTTTATCAAAGCCGTCCACCATTTTGTGTGAGCACGACTTAGTCAGCGAGGCTCCTAAGCACGTAGTGGCAATACCTCTCTTAATAATCTTAGAGTGGTTTGAGTCGTAGGGTAACACCGCTTTCCTTGCTCTGTTGGAGCACACCCAACATACATGGGACGGCATAAATATCAGTTTCAGGTTCAAAAATTGTAAAATGCGCTGTACATGATCTTCTCTAGTGAAACTCAGACTGGCGGCGCAACTCTTAAAAGCATCCAACGTTTTTGAAATAAACTCTGCTCTTTTACTTTCTTCCCCCGAGTGGAACAGTTCCAGGTAGTCGTCTACATACCTATATATGCGGATGATATTACTATCTAGTTTAGCTTCAATATATCTGTCGCATTTGGCCAAAAATAAATCACTCAGCACTGGGGCCACGTTTGTCCCAATACATATACCTTCCTTCTGTATGAATTTCGAACCCTCAAACGCAACATAGGTGGACTCCAGGTAAAAGCTCAACATCTCCAAGAAACTTCCTCCATGGATACCACATTCATTTTGAAACTTAACATCCCCATACGTCTCGACTGCATCTCGTACACTTTCGAAGAGCTCCTTATGAGGTATCGCGTAAAACAGGTTTTCCCCATCAAAGGAAACCGCGTGACAGGAACCTGGGTTAGAGTCTCTCAGAAATTCAACCACGCCCTCTGAGTTACACACTTTGAAGGGGTTCTGGCACTGAAGACGTGAAAGGTGTCTTTGAAGATAAGATGACAACTGTAGTTGCCATGATCCCCTCTGTGTAACTATAGCCCTAAATGGCATACTCTCCTTATGTGTTTTTACTGACAAAAAAATTTTAAGATGAAGATCCTTAGCCCGTACTATTGAGGCCTTTAGCCTGTCAAGGCCCAGACTGTGGCACATTTCGACGGCCCTATCCTTTACCTTCGTGAGGCAGATCTTTTTCACTTCCTTAAAATTCTTTATGACCGCCTGTTTAGTTCTTTCTAGAAAGTAACTCTCGGGGATAAGGACAAAGCCGCCCTCCTTATCAGCCACCAGTAGCTTGAGTCCCTCTTTCAAACAGTAGGAGACAACCCGCTCCCCCTTAAGCCTTTCTGTGGTCCGACCTCCTATCTACCGGGGTAGTAAATCCACTCCGTCTAAAATACATCTATCTCTATTCGTTTGTACTACCCTTTCGCCTACATTTCTGACAAGTGTGAGCAGTTCCTGTGGCTGTAGGTTCGAGTCACAGGCAAACTTGGGACCTTTTTCCAGTCTTTACGATCGCTTCAGGTGCCTCAGCGCCCTTCATCAACACCACGTTGCACACGCTGCTCTTCTTTCCTCTCGTAGGCTTGGGCAACGCCGTGCGTAGACGTTGCCATAAAAATTCTGTGCTCCTTCCAGCTTGTCAGCGACATTCCCTGAACTTCCACTCCGCCACGTTCTCGTCCTTATAGACGGAATAGCACCATACCTTGAGGCCGTCTTGAAGAAGTCCCGCCTGCCTCTAGGTTTCAGCACGCAGAATCTTGGTGATCCTTTTAGCGTGTCCCGTCGACGGTGGAATCCGGAACAGGTTCATGACCTCCGCCCGCTCCCCCTCAGAAAGGCTTAAAAGGGAGCGGGTTGTCTTCTACTGTTTGAAAGAGGGACTCAAGCTACTGGTGGCTGATAAGGAGGGCGGCTTTGTCCTTATCCCCGAGAGTTACTTTCTAGAAAGCAGTAAACAGGCGGTCATAAAGAATTTTAAGGAAGTGAAAAAGATCTCCCTTACGAAGGTAAAGAATAGGGCCGTCGAAATGTGCCACAGTCTGGGCCTTGACAGGCTAAAGGCCTCAATAGTACGGGCTAAGGATCTTCATCTTAAGATTTTTTTTGTCAGTAAAAACACATAAGGAGAGTATGCCATTCAGGGCTATAGTTACACAGAGGGTATCATGGCAACTACAGATCTCATCTTATCTTCAAAGACACATTTCACGTCTTCAGTGCCAGGACCCCTTCAAAGTGTGTAACTCAGAGGGCGTGGTTGAATTTCTGAGAGACTCTAACCCAGGTTCCTGTCACGCGGTTTCCTTTGATGGGGAAAACCTGTTTTACGCGATACCTCATAAGGAGCTCTTCGAAAGTGTGCGAGATGCAGTCGAGACGTATGGGGACGTTAAGTTCCAAAATAAATGTGGTATCCATGGAGGAAGTTTCTTGGAGATGTCGAGCTTTTACCTGGAGTAAACCTATGTTGCGTTTGAAGGTTTGAAATTCATACAGAAGGAAGGTATATGTATTGGGACGAACGTGGCCCCAGTGCTGAGTGATTTATTTTTGGAAAAATGCGACAGAGATATTGAAGCTAAACTAGATAGTAATATCACCCGCATATTTAGGTATGTAGACGACTACCTGGTACTGTTCCACTCGGGGGAAGAAAGTAAAAGAGCAGAGTTTATTTCAAAAACGTTGGATGTTTTTAAGAGCTGCGCCGCCGGTCTGAGTTTCACTACAGAAGGATTGCTGCGATGTTCTGTACATCTGCGCTGTACAGAAGATCCTGTACAGCGCATTTTACAATTTTTGTACCTGAAACTGATATTTATGCCGTCCCATGTATGTTGGATGTACTCCAACAGAGCAGGGAAAGCGGTGTTACCCTACGACTCAAACCACTCTAAAATTATTAAGAGAGGTATTGCCACTACGTGCTTAGGAGCCTCGCTGACTAAGTCGTGCTGACACAAAATGGTGGACGGATTTGATAAACAAGTAAAGAAACTAGAAGATGGAGGGTACCCTCTTACGCTTATTAAACATGTGGCAGAAGGATTGCTACGAAAGCTTCGGGGAGGGTAAAGGGGTAGTGGAAAGGTTAGGCGGAATGTGAGACCGACCGTGATACCATATGTGCACAAATTTAGCCATAGTCTGAAGGAAGTGGGCGAAAAACATGGAGTACCGGTACTACTCTCAGCGCCTCAGATAATGGGTAAACTGTGTGCAAGAATAGAAAGGGGAGATTTGAGGGCGGGTATATGTAAGAAGAAGCATGCAACTAAATATGTGGAGTGCTAGGAGGGGGTGGTGTATAGAATACCTTTAACGTGTGGGAGGGTTTACATAGGACAAACCGAAAGGTGCATCAACGACAGACTAAGGGAACACGCACTGGCAGTAAGATCTTCGCCCTCGGGTAATCTTGCGATACACTGACACGGATGCGACTGTGGCCCAAAGCTTCAGGAAACTGTTCTCCTGAGCAGGAATCGTAACAAAATGTCAAGGGAAATTTCGGAGGCGTTTTTCATAAGGAAGTGCGACAGCGACGCGTGCATCAGCGCCCCATCGATAGCATTGTACGATTCGGAGGTGGCGTATCTTCAGTCCTTTGTTAGCCCAAGCTAGAAAGATTATATGTAGATTATTGAACAATGTTTTTACATGACGTGGATGGTTGTTGACAAGGCATATATGTTTCTTCTTTGGTTTCATTCACATTAAACCTCAGTTCCAAGTGCGCTCTAGTGTGTGTGTCTTCTTTTACTGGTCCCCGTTTTTTAGCACTTTTAATCCTGAAATGTACAACCAACTAGCCCAAGGGAATACCCTTTTTTTCGCAGGTTTGCCGGAGTCATGCCAAGCGACTCCTGTGATTCTGCCAAAATGCTTTGATGAAATAGATACACCGGATATTTTACAGAAACCTCTTCCTGACAGACAGCCGGTGTGTTATCATAGTAGACTTTCAAGCTGACTCAAGAAACTGATACCGAAGAAAGCGGACGATGCTTACATTTTGTAATGTACACGTCGAAATTGTAGCGCACTTTACAGAGCCCGTACAAGCAATACAGGATTTAGTCCCATTTTCATCGCGTACCGCTACTATCATTTAGAAGCTGAGACACCCCAGTGAAACCTCTGAACTATATAACCGGCCAGAAATGTTCAACAGCAGTTGAAAATTTCTGGCCGGCTAAAGAACATAAACACAGAGCAGGTTAGCTCAGATGACTTGAAACAGGAAAGTATAAAACAGATAGGGGCGGACACACACAGACAGGACAGTTCTTTCAATTAGCAACCGACGTTTATGATGCCTCCTCAATGGGTCAGCGCTACTCTAGCCAAACCCTCGATTAAAGAGGAAGAAACCCGCGAGAACAGAGAAGATAACACCATTGAACAAAAGAAAAAAACAACAAGATACTCAAAAGAAAAAAACAAAAATGAGGTTTCCTATTTCTCCTAGAAAAAGAAGAGGAGGAAAACACCGCCGAAAAAAAAGAAAAAGCGCAGGACCAACTTGAGCTCACCGCTCCAACTCCTCTTTTAGAAACGCTACCTCTGCCTTGGTTAACCTAAGGGAGCGTGAGGCAGAGTTCAAATCATCCCCGTCTATCCTAAAGGACTCAATAATTTATCGCCCTAGTCTGTCCTTCTGTCTCCCAATGACTCGTGTAGCTTGGAAGTCCGGCTCACAGTTTGAACAAGTGCCATTGTGCTCCACAATGGGATGAAGGGAGTCACAAGACGCACGGATTACCTCGAAGAAAGTGCTCCCGGAGCCATCCTTTTTCCAACGGCGTTATCTTTTCTGTTTTCGCTGGCTTCTTTCTCTTTTTTCGAGGGTTGGGCTAGAGTAGCGCTGACCCATTGAGGGGGCACCATAAACAGTGGTTGCTAATTGGAAGAACTGTCGTGCCTATGTGTGTCCGCCCCTATGTGTTTTATTCTTTCCTGTTTCAAGTCGGCTTAAGAGTTCACCAGTGGACCCAGAAGTGCTTGGGTGATCGTGCACATATCACTCAAGCACTTCTGGGCCCACTAAAACTCTCATGTATCTGATTTCGTGGAACAAATGGTCCCAGTCGGGTGCAGTGTCGGCAGTCCTACAGTACACAGACTCGAGAGACATCAATGAAGTGTCTACTTACCGGTTGGATATGCGGGTCGGCATGTCAGAACTCCAGTCGCGCTTTCCATATGCTGAATAAACCAAGTGCTATGAATGGGTCATAAGGGACAGTGTCGTCTTCCTCGTCTGCCAGGTAACGAATTGTCACGCTGGTTACGCACATACCTTTCTTCGATCTTCGTTGCAGAATGTACCAGAAAAACACCGCGTTTCAACAGTTGATGAAAATATGTTAGATTTTTTTGGGCGTCTTGCATAGTAGGCAATAATAATAATAATAACTTTATTCACCATATCACATATCGTGGGAGCTGGAGAATAAAGCTGACAAAGCAGCTTGACGGGTCTCCAGCCCCCTCAACAGGTACACAGCAGGGGTCAAGTTTCGTACAAAGCAAAAAATAAAGTAACGGCAAAATAAAACGGAAACAACCACAAAACGCTGTTCTGGAAAAACAAAAAGATGACTAACAGGTAATCAACTACACATGAAATCAACAATGACAAAAATATGCTAAAAAAAATTCCGCCTTAAAACAAGACAAACGATAAACACACGTATCCTACGCGGGCTAGAAGATATATATCAAGATTCTAATTTATGAAAGTAATTAGTGATGTTGGAAGTGTACTTCTAATCATCTCAAGGCCGTAATCTGTCCGCGATGTATCAACAATCCAGAAATCTGAGTGGCGAGTAGAATGGGTAAGCGTTCTTTTTCTAAGGGATGGCAAGCTTAGCAGGAAGCTATTTATCACAGGATATTCTTGTTTATACTTTATGATAAGCCTGTATTCGTATTGTTGATGTACATTTAGTACCCCGAGTTTTTTCAAAAATTTGGTCCGTGTGAAAAAGGTAAGGCACGTCACACACGAGTCTTAACGTTCTCTATTGTAGTAAAAGTATTTTATGTAATTTTTTTTTGTAGTGGTACCCAATATAAAAGGAGAATCGTTCAAATGAGATTCAAATAATATTTTAGAGAGAGATAGTTTAACACTTGATGGAAGAATTAGATGGTGGCGATGTACCAGACCTATTATACAAGCAAGTTTTGAAACAACGTAATCTAAGTGCGCTGTCCAAAACATGTGATTTGAAAATAGCATGCCCAAGGTCTTGAACGTTGTTCACAAACAAACCGGAGCGCCCCTAGCGGACCCCACCGGCGCTGCGCATGCGCGATGGAGGGTGGGCAAGAAGCTCGCCGTCGCCCATAAACAAACCATTGAAATGCGATGTTGTCGGCACCGGTGTGAGTCCCTATGCTCGTTTTCGCGTTAGAGTTGGTCATTCTACGTCCTCCTAACAAACGTTACTGGAGCAAGCTCAGTTTCGCAGCTCCCTATTCTCGCCTGCAGAGGCGAGTGGCCCAGGTGGCGGTCACGAGAACTAGCGGCGCTGCAGTTGGATCTCGCTTTCCTGTCTTGCGCGTCGTCTACTACCACCGCGTTGAGAGCTTCGTTTTCTTTTTCTTTCCTTCCTTTTTTTACTTCTATGTGTATAATAACAAAAAAAAATATTATGAAGATGAAGTGTAATATACCACAGAGATCAGAGTCAGTGCATTGTGAGTGTTCTTTCTTTGAGTGTTTGAAATTTATTTTTGTGTGAGTCTGTTTCCTTGCGCCGTGAAGTGTTAGTATGAATCAACAACCCACCGAAGCTCAAGTAGTAATACTCAAACTTGGCGGGCTAGACAATCCGGAAGCAAGGCTCGACTGCAGCGCTGCTAGCTATCGTGACTGCCATTGAGCCCACGTCGCAGGCGGAGCTGTGAAACTGAGCTTGCTCCAGTAACGTTGCTCCGAGCAATGTCCGACTACTTGAGCGGCTTCACCAAAATTAACTAGGCTCGGTACACTGCAAAACTTCGCGTGAATAATTTGACGTGCGGCGATTCATTTCACGTGGACGCCGCAGAATGGGCGCTAAAGCCTAGCTCCCGCGATGAGATTCTGCTCGCTATTTTCAGTCGCGATGTCGCTTGGGCTGCAAAGGCATGGACCGTAGCTGAGATGGTGGACGTCCATACTGAAAATCGCAAGTAGAATCGGACATTACAAGTCGGTGATGGCCTCTGGTGACAATGATCAACATCTCCTTGTATCCAATGTTTACACTGAGCGTACTTACCCCAACCCACCTTCAAACGTAAAAGTGTTTTGATGCCTGCACTTACTTCTTATCGCAATTATCGGGTCAACGTTTGGTCTACGAGCCGCTGTCGTTTGAACAGACGACAAAAAGCAGACAAGCTTGAAAGAGCAGACGACAGTTCAAACGCATGCGCAATGGAGTGTGGGCAAGAAGGACCGCGACCCGCGTCAACAGATCATTGTAATGTCACGTTGTCGGCATCTGTTTGAGTCTGCGCACTCTTTTTCGAGTTGGAATTGTCGATTCTATGTCCTCATAGCAATGTCTTACTTTAGTCACCTGAGAGAAATTATCAAGACTCGTTACGCCGCTAAACTTTGCGGGCGTTATCGTAGATCGTTTTCGCCGTCCCGCAACGCCCTCTGCAACCCGCTACGATACCCAGAACTCTACAGTCAAGGCCATGGGCGTGCAGGCGCAGTAGCAACTTCTTCGTTGCATAGGGCTTAGCGGAGGGGGAAACGCGGTCTACGAAAACTCCCTAATAATAGTTTCACGTTGCGGCGGCTCATTCGCGTGAACGCCGCAGAATGGACGCCAAAACCATGATGAGATTCTTCTAGCTATTTTCGGTCGCGACGCCGCTCGTGCTGCAAAAGTGTACACGGTAGGGGCGATGACCGACGTTGATACTGAAAATCGGAAGCAAAACAGCCCAAGTAAATCGGGCATAGCAAGTTGGCTATGGCCACTCGTACAATGATCAACACCGTGTATCTACTGCTTACACCGAGCTTACTTAGCTCTTTTGAGACCTACAGGTACTTCTTATCGCAATTACCGGTTAAAATTTTGGTCCACGGGCCGCTTTTGTTTCAACGAGCAGACGAGTCTGAAAGAGCAGACGACAGTTCGAGCGATCAAGCGGCCGTTTGAATTTGAAGATACACTGAACCCACCGGTGGTCCGGACAACTTGGCGGTTTTCCCTCGTTTATGTTGGAACAAAACAAATACATCTGGCGACCACATATATCTGTAAATTCAACCCGAACTGTTGCCCGCATAAGCAATTGCAGCTCGACAGCGTCTACTTTGCCCTTTTCCCAGCCCCTATCCACGTTCTTGGACGAAGCGACCAGGCAGAAAACACACGAAAGCTGACCTTCAAGCCTTTCCCAACTTTTGGTACAGCCCCCGTCGCGGCGTTTCGACGAGAAGGCAGGTTTTTTGTCTGGTTTCTTCCAAAAGAACACAAGAATGCATCTTCCGCCCACCGCCAGAGACTGGGAAGTGCGACCGACGCGCCAGCACTGCGGCATGACGTAGGAGAGTTGGGATGTCGCTCGAAAGGGCAATGTTCCTGTTTCTGGGACTAAAAAGCATAGCTTTAGTTTTGTCTTTATTTATTGTTAGATTATTTAATGTAGACTAAGCCTCCGGAGCATTCTCACAGTGTCGTTTGCTACGTGTACAATATCGCTGCAATTCCGAGGCGATATAAAAATACTGGTATCATCAGTATGAATGATAAATCTAGCTTTTTGTGCAATATTAACGATGCCCTTTATGTATATATTAAAAAGAAGGGGACCAAATAAACTTCCTTAGGGTACCCCCGATTTTTTTTAGGTTTTAAATCGGACCCCTGCTATAGACATATCGAGGCCTGTTTTCTAGATATGACTTAATAAGTAGTGCCGCATGCCCTCTAATACCGTAAATATAAAGTTTCTGAAGAAGCAAATTATAGTTAATAAAGTCAAATGCCTTAGGTAAATTCATAAATATATCTAACACTACATTTTTATCTTCGAATTTACGTAAAATAAATTCTTTTTGGTCCAACAAACCTAGTTCCGCGGAACGTCTTTTTCTAAACCCGAACTGGGATTCCTTAAGAATGTTAAGTTTTTCTGTGAATGGTGGTAAGAGGACTAAAGATAATTTTCTCTAAACCTTTTGAAAAAACTGGAAGGAGAGACACGGGCCTATAGTTATTTATGTTATTTCTGTAACCTATTTTATGAAGTACAACCACTTTTGGTATTTGCATTTTTGTAGGGAATTGGCTGTCCCCATGCTAAGATTAAAAATCTGCAAGACACCGACTAACGGTGTCTAGAACATATAGAATTGGCCGTATTTGTATATCATCAGCGTCGCATGCTATTACTAACAGTTACGTTATGAAATACTCCTATTACCTTGTTTTCAGTTACAGAATTTATACAGGTAGTTTCCCCAATGTTTCGCTTTATATAACCACAAACTTCGGTTGTATCTGAGGTTCCTACTAAATTTACAAAAAAAAGTCATTAGAGCGTTTGCAAGAGAGCTACCAGTAAGTGTCACGTTGTTATTAATTGTAAACTCAATATTTTATTGCGTTTCATTCCGGTGTAACTCTGAATTAAGTTTTCGCCACAGCCGGTCAGTACGATTTGATGTCACACTGAAATAATTGTGGTAATAAAGAACTCTTCGTTTCTTCAATTCCTTGTTCAAGCTACTTCTGTACTTCTTGAAAAGATTTTAAGTTTATTTGGGTCTTTTGCTCTAATAAAATTTGCGTATAGCTTATTTTTATTTGTATTTTTGCAATTAGCTCAGCTGTTATCCAAGGTTTACGAGCTCGCCTAGGGCATCGTACAGCTTTGCAAGGAAACTGACGTTTATAAGTAGCCTGAAACTGTCTATGTCTCGTACGCCTCATTCGCGTCCGTTTTATTGTGTACATCAACAACAGATCATGACAGAAAGATCCCCTTCCCCTTGAGTTAGGGTTTAACCGGCAATGTGCCACTGTGCAGCTTAAAAAGGAAGACTTAACCGGCGGGTCGCACATTTTCTTTACTCGAAATAGCACATCCTGTCCTAGACGCAGGCTGTAAAGTGAACAATATAAACGCGCAGGGAGAAGCTCCGACAGGTCAAGGGCTATATATATATATTTTTTTTTTTGTGACATCGTTGACGTATTTTATTGCTTCTTTCAAAAACCCGCAGAGAGTTCGAGTCTCAGTACAATCCCCTGTGATCACGATAGCAGTTAGGGAGTTCGCCACTTTCATTTAAAATGGCTGTGCGCAAAAAAAAAAAAAAAAAAGTGATTCTATTTTATTACGAAAAAGAATCGCAAACCTCACAGAGGCGCGCGAGTCCCAGTCCACCAGAGTTTACACAACGGAAAAGGATGTCCCTTCACATCCTTTCCCAGCTTGATTTCCAGATGAAAGTTGCAAACACCCCAATGAATTTCTGGACGTTTGTGCGCCACAAGCGAGGACTAGCAAAACAGACCAGAGTTTCGCAACCGGAAAGATGATGCACATTGTGGCTCGAGCAAATATGGAAAAATCGCGATTAGCCCAGGTTGACACTATTGTTTTTAAATCTGTTGCCATTTCAGCCCTGTACGGTGTACCTGTCCTGTAATATTGCAATGGTACTCTGACATCGGTGGACAAAGTACCATACCAGCCTATTCCTGCATATGTAAGAGGTTCTGAGGCCCCATTTCCATGCCAGAACTCGCAGCATTTCCTCCAATATACAGCAGCTCCTGTCGCTTCACATGCTTAGTGATTAAAAAGCTGAACACGAAAAGGCACAAAAAATTAAGGAGTTTATTATAGCACGTCACTGTAGCACACAAAAAAAGCGTTTCATGCTTTTGTACATTGCGCGAAGTTCAGTGTGTCTGCAAGTGTATATATCAAAAACAAGGTGATAGCTATTCCATAGAGATGGCAATGAACTACAGAGGCACTTTTTTTTAGAGTTTAAGCGAGTTGTAGGTACTGTCCAGTTCTTTTTGTGCCTTCTAAAATAACTAGATGTTTTTGTAATTGGGTTTGATTACGTATAGTATTTGTAGTATTTTGTGTTTCTGATTTATAGCGAGCACGGAAACAATATCCATATAGGTTCCAGGCTCTTAGCACACAGGAACGATGAAAGAAAATTGCACTTGGCGTACCACACGGCACATTATAGATGTGCCGTATATATTTCTTTTGCATGAAGTGTACACGCTCTAGGTTTGATAATGTAGTCCCCCTCACCAGTTAGAAATAGTCTAAATGTGAGCAAAAGTGAATTACATAGAAGCAACTTAATTCGCGTGGAAAGGAGGTGTCTAATACGACCAACTACGCCAGTAATTCGAGCTATTTTTGTTTGTAAGTGGTTAGCGTGATTTTCCCACAACATGTCGGAGCAAAGTACAACACCGAGACACTTTGGGCGCCTTAAAATCATCAGGCTGTATCATTATTTAATTACGCCAAATAAATCCGACTATATACATGTCTGCTTTTCAGGGTGTCTAGCGACCGGGAAAACTGAGAATCGTCAGGGAAATTTTAGTTACCGGGAAAAAATCAGAGAATTGTCAGGTATATTGTCGAAAAGCGAGCCCAGTCACGGAAAATGAGCGGGAAACGCCATTGATTGCCCATGAGCAAACACTTGAGGACTTGGGGGCAGAAGAATCGGCAATAAATTCTGCTTGGAGCGGAGCGCAGGCACTGCTCGCCCTATGTAAAGTGTGCAACCCGATGCATAGGGAACAGCCGACAAATCCAGTCCAAGCCTTGGATTGGTTTGGATTGAGAGCACGACACTAGGCTTGATCCAATCAGAACTACCTACTAGATTTAGTAACAAATCGGAAAGCTTAAGACCGCAACCCAATCCAAACATTAAGCCGAAACTATCCGAAAGTGTGCATCTGGCGGCCATGCGCCATGCTGCCATTCGGTTATTGACGTGTGTGGTTGAGCGTCCTGTTTTCATTGTGTTTCCGGAAGTGGCCTCTTCTCTGACTGTGTCGGCGGCAAGAAAGAGCTCGTTTAATCCAGAGTGGACGAACCCGAAAATTTTGGAATATTAAAGTTGAAATAAGCCAGTGCTCAGTGCTCGATGCCTTGTGTTGCTATGGTCATATATTTTACCGCCTCTAGTGGTCAGAAAGTTTTACCTGAAATTGTCAGGGAAAGCCATGCAAAAGTCGGGGAATTTTAAAATAATAATTTGCTAGACGCCCTGGTTTTTAGCGAGTCGTGAAAGATTAACCCCCTTGTTGTTTTCATATGATGAGGACCTTTCATCCCGTAGGTTCAATCCACCTCATCGAAGAGAGACCGGAGGCCAGGTTCGACGGTGGCGCATCCAAGATGAGGTCCTTCTGCATTTCCGGATTCTCAGACGCCCTGGACTGGAGGCCCATCCTCTTCCAGGAGCCCATCATCCCTCAGAGCGCATGCGCACTTTGTGGATTGGTGTCTCTCAAAGCCACCAGGCTGTCCTGTGGCCACACGCTCTGCTCAGAGTGCCACGAGAAGTGCTCTCAGGAAGGGAAGACCTGTCCCATCGACGGAGAGTCCTTCGGCGACGATGATTGCGTTCGACTCGACATTTCAGAGGGCTTCCTCGGAAAGTGCCGGGTGAGCACTTATGTCATATTTCTTTGCGAATCATAATAAGCAGCACGAAGTCAGTACCTCTTGATTGACATCTTTTTTTCATTGGAAACTATTTTACTGCAAGAGTATTAAAAAAAGCTAGGGTTTTTGCCATTTATATCCATACAGTAATTACAATGGAGCATCAAACCCGTACCTTGGTTTTACCAAACCCGCGATCGAACCAAAAGATGCGCCAGTCAAGCCGTGAACGCGCACTCGTACCAGTGAAAGCTCCGTTCGAGCCAACGTCCGTACACTCTTAGCTTCGGCTATGCCCGCTTCCTGATTATGGAAGGCACTACAGAGTAATATAGTTGTTATTGTCATTACATCAAAATGTGTAATAAAGTTTTCCTCCGAATATTTTGTCGGTATTAAAATACGTCGTCGTCATGCACACTTAGTTCTCTGTGCTATGTAGCTTCTGCCATCGGTCGGATTTTGCGCGGTTTCGGGGGGTGCTTGCAAAGAAAGCTTATTAAAGGAAACATCACAACAAGCTGCCAGAAGTTACACAAATCCCTCTTGATTACCAGTACTCAAGAGGCTATTGGTTTGTGTCCCATAGCTTGGCATTTGTTTTTGCAGGAGGTCTCCCCTAGTGAAACATTGTATTTTCATCTGTCCAAAAAGATATCCCAACATAGAAGGTACTATAAGAATTTGTACACGCCTGGTATGCGCATTATATAAGTTATATGAATTCTATGTCGATTGTTCAAATCATGCATGATTTGTTTCGTTCTCATATAGTCTTTTTTATTATAAAACTGGAAACAGTGCACAAATAACAAAGACGAGGTAGGAGGGACAAAGGTTGTCCCGCCTGCACCTTTCTCGTCTTTATTATTTGTGCGTTGTCTCCAGTTGCACCATGAACCAACTCGCCTGCATTGCCACTTTTTTTCATTTCATTTTATTTATTTATTTTTAAGGGCCCGGGTGGGTCTTTACATAAGGGAGGAGTAGACAAGAACTACAATACACTTTGACACTTGAAAACGACAGAAATGTAAAAAGGAGAGAGTCAAAATAACAATAGTAAAAAACACAAAGTACTGATATAGTTTAGTTGTGCGTGATTAGTGGATGTGTAAGGAGAATTTCTGGCGAAACCTTATTGGGTCAGTTATGAGTACAAGGCCGTCGGGAAGGGAGTTCCAGATGGCTATTGCATGGGGGAAAAATGAAGTGTTGAACGCAAGCGTTTTGCCTGCTATATGCTTGATGCATTGACGGTGATTAAGGCGTGATGATACTCTGTCAGGAGGGGCAAGAAGGTTGGCATGGAAAGTTATAGTAGAATTTATGCAATAAACATAACCGAGAATTCAATCTTCGACTGGATAGTAAGGTTAGTTCAAGAGCTTCTTTAAGTTGGGTCACACTGATGTTGCGAGTTTAAGCTGATGCAATGAATCAGGCTGCGCGGGTTTGTATGCGTTTCAGGTTATCAGAGTGGTAAGCTTGATAAGGGCGCCAGATGGATGATGCATATTCAAGCTTTGGTCGAACAAATGTTATATATACAAGTTTCTTAAGGTGACTGGGCCCGGAGTTTAAATTAGGTTTCAGGTATCCAAGTGTGTGTGATGCCTCAGCTATAATAACAACATGTAGTACCCAAGAAAGCGATGAGGTTAAATGTACTCCTAAGCACTTATACCTTAAGAGCACGTTCAGTATCTCCGATGCACTTATTTCTGTATCACTGGAATCATGGCGGTAATGCAGCCAAAGCATACGACTTAAATGTATATCTGAATGTGTCACAAGTACGCCGAAATGTCACGGTAAGCGTAGCTAAAGAGTGACTTTGTTGCAGAAAAGGATACCCGAGATGGGCCAATTACACACCACATTATTACAAAAGAACTATAGGTAGATTTTGTGCGAAGTAGAGCTGCTTATCGCTACGGGATAAAGCATCACAGAGGTTCGAACGTTGTAAATCTCGAGAACCGAACGCTCTACTACACCATTATAAACAATCTTCATAATTAATTAAATACTAAAGCGATGGTAATAGTCAAGATTTAAATACTTTCCTTATACTAGTTATAAAAAATTAAAAGAAAAAATAACAAAAGCGGCATGACCGGTCTTGCCGTTGAGCACGGGTTTCCATGGATTTGAGATTGAGAATATGTAGCGATGCTTAGCACTACGACCGTCCTGCGAACCTCGTGAAGTAAGGACACATTACATTGTGAGTAATGTTATCAAGATCATAAGGTGCGAAGGTTCGCCAGCTCTCCAGAACTATTTGAGCGCCGTTAACGTTTCCAGACTTAAATAGTGAAACGGCCTTGTTTGTATTTTCTTGGCATGAGTTACGTAAACCGTGTATTCGGTGTTTTATTTGTCTCACCAAGGCGGCCTGCTGGAACAAGTCTAATGGCTGCAACTTCAAGGGTCCCGTCAACAGTCTTTTGAAGCACTACATCGAGTGTACTTTCCACGTCGTGGCCTGTCCCAAGTGCCAAGTGCCCGTACTGAGGAGCGAGATTGTGGGACATTGCAAACATGGTTGCGTTGTACCCTCCCCTGAACCCGTAGCGGACACAGACTGTGCCACACAGGAACACGACCGCAGTGAGCAGATAAGTATTGAAATCAAAGCAGCGTTGGGCAAGCTCGCTCAAGACCTGTCCTGTCTGCACACCAGCCTTAGCCTGTGCTGGAAGGACGTCAGGGCGGCAGAAAGGAGGTCGAAAGAACAACTGCAAGCTCAGTCTGCGGAACTTGTTGTACACTTGACCAGATTGCTCACCGAAAGACCTTCTCTAGCAGGAAGCGGATCGAGTGACGCCACTGGGGTCGCTGCTGAAGTGGAGGAGGGTTTTCGGGTCGGAAACTTGAGCGCACACGCCGAATGCCTGCTGAATGCCAGAGAGAGCGCGTGCCAAGGACCGCCTTCTGATGACCAAAGAAAGGAATTCCACTGGCACTTAAGGGGATACGCAGCTCTGAGGAAACAAGCAAGCAAGGATGAGGGAACGGTAGTTGAGAGTCCCCGGCACTATTTGAGTGGATACAACGTTTCCATTGTATGCCACCTTGAAAGGGCGTTCGGCTTCAGCAAAGTTGATTGTTATTTAAAAATCTATCCTGGAGCCAACGATTCGAGCCTTGAATGGCCGTTCAGCGAGACTGTCAGGGTCGGGGTCTTGAACGACACGGGCAGAAAAAAGAGTGATCTTGAAAGAGTAGATGTGAGTATGTATAAAGATGCACGTGCTTTGCAGAGGCCAGAGGGAAATCCCAACAAAAGTTTTGTATTCTTGAAGCGGTGGACCCTGGAGTATCTAGAAAAGCAGGGGTTTGTTGAAGGTGACTCACTGCACCTGCTCCTTGAGGTGGTGTAATTGAAAGACTGCTTCTCTTACGAACGATAAATTTAAAATGAGAAAAAAGTAAGCTGCTAAAATTTAAATTAAGCTTTTTACCTCTCCTTCATAATCGCGCCCTGTTTCATTGATAGTACAGTTTCACAGCTGTCTCATTTTCTTGTTTGCTGGAACTGAATCAGGCACAATGAGAAAAATGCAAATATGTAGATTGTGATGTATCAGTATAATTAAACCATATACTAAATGCACCGGCTTTGCTGTTAATTAAAATCATACTTATAATGTAAAAAAAAATATTGGCATACTAAGTCCGAATATTTTATTATTTCTATTTGTGCACTTATCATACCGTTATCAAGCAAGAAATGTTTTTATTGTTTGAGAATGTCAGTGCTCTTCTGAGACAGAAGTGGCGCTCTTCTGGGGAGAAATTAAATTGGAGTCTTGAGCTTTATCCTTACCTTGCACTTTGTTCTTCGGACGTGCTGTGTCATATTGTGAGCCAGAGTGCGAAATAAAGAAACAGAAACAAAAAATCTACGCGTCAGTGCCATAGGTCGGCATTTTAAGCTGTCCTCACTCAAACTCACAATCACCTATTTTCCCTTAATCAGAACTCACGCCCACTCACGATCACGATTTATTAAAAACAGGGTCATCACCCAGGCTCACCCTCATGGTTCAACACGAAACCAAAACTCGCTTGCCATCATCATCATGGTCATCACGCTCACAGGTCATCACGAATCATCAGGCTCACAGGTCATCGGACATACAGGTCGTCACGCTCCATCACACTCGCTCGTCATCACACTCGCAGGTTATCACGAATCATCAGACTCGCAGGTCATCACACTCACAGGTCCTCACGCTCACTGACCGGCCTGTACACTCACAGGTCCTCACGGTCCTCACACTCGCAGGTCCTCACGGTCCTCACACTCACAGTTCCCCACGGTCCTCACACTCACAGGCCATGTATGTGGTTGATGTATATACGTAGTCACTGTAGCGTATTTTGTTCTATTTTGTTGTTTGCATGTCTTAACTTTCTTGTTTGTATACTTTAATACTAACCAGTGCTTAGGCTTCGGCTGTTACTGGGTACAATACATGTGTTATTATTATCACGGTCCTCACACTCGCTGCTCTTCATACTCACACAGGTCATCACGCTCATCACACTCACAGGTCATCTTGCTTACAGGTTGTTTTCTTTGTGTTTTAGAGCGCAGCTCTTAGGGGCCCGTTTCCGGCTTGAGCGGCGTCGGCGTCGCGGTCGACGTAACCGCGTGGTGCATTATGAGTAAATTTCCCCGCTAAATCTAGCGGAAAAATTTTCCCGCTAAATCTAGCGTAAAAAATTCCCCGCTAAATCTAGCGGAAAAATTTCCCCGCTAGATTTAGCGGAAAAAATTCCCCGCTAAATCTGGCGGAAAAATTTCCCCGCTAAATCTAGCGGGTTAAATCTAGCGGAAAAATTTTCCCGCTAAATCTAGCGGAAAACTTTCCCCGATAGGTTTAGCTGAAAAATTTCTCCGCTAAAGCTAGCGGAAAAATTTCTCTGCTAAATCTAGCGGAAAAATTTCTCCGCTAAATCTAGCGGAAAAATTTCTCTGCTAAATCTAGCGGAAAAAGTTTCCCGCTAAATCTAGCGGAAAAATTCCCCGCTAAATCTAGCGGAAAAAATTCGGCGCTAAATCTAGCGGGGAAATTTCTCCGCTAGATATAGGGGAAAAAATTCACCGCTAAGTCTAGCGGAAAAATTTTCCCGTTAAACCTAGCGGAAAAATTTTCCCGCTAAATCTAGCGGAAAAATTCCCCGCTAAATCTAGCGGAAAATTTTTTCTGGGGGTCACGTGACCCCCCAAGGTCACATGACCCCCACCAGAGGTCACGCGACACCCCCCCCCCCCCCCCCCCCCCCCCCCCCCGCCCCGAGAACAGGTAACCCTCACTCAGTACCCTTCCCTCCTCCTCCTCAAGAGCTGCGCTCCAATTCGGTGTTACAGGGAGTTATAAACGGCTTTCATTTTTTTCTTTTTCTCGCAAGCCGTTGGTTTGTCCTTGCACCTTGATATTAAACTTTGTCGGGCGACATTCACGTTTCAAATAGCGCAAAGCATTTGAGAATGCCACACCAAGCAATTGAATAGTCTTATATTTTAAGTCTGATGTTACATTTCGGTCAAATAGTTGCACAGCTGTAGTCTTATCAAGCAATACTTTCGGGTCAATTTATTAAAAAAAAGTCTACGCTTCGATTGCTTCAGCAATATCTGTTAGTCGACGGAGGAAGTACTATAGCAAGGACCAGGATATCATCTAAAGTGGCGAACTTTTGATTTTATTCAAAATATTATTAATCATAAAACCTGTTGCAGTTGGATTTCAAAGTAAAAGACTTGAAGATGAAGACAACGAAAAGTAATTAATTTCGGCAAGCATTACACGCGGACGTTTGTATGGTCACGAGTTATCTCACGCGACAAGGAAAAGCTCGTGTCGAGCAAGCACCCACTCATTGCGTTGGCGGAATAGGCTGACACAATCTCTTTTACAGTAAAACACATTTGAGGCGAATGAACCGAAAGGACGGAAATGTTGACATGATGAATTAGTACTACAACATTTTGGGGAGGCGAACACTCTAAGGAGTTCAGAGCACGACGTTTATGTCCTGCTTCCGTATGCTTTTTTGTTCTCAATTTCAAACGTTATTGTATTGCTGTATATCCAAAGTACTGCTTTAGCCAGGTATTCGCACGGTTGTTTCTCAGTATAGTATGCAAATGCGTAACGCATATTTCTTCTTTAGGACGAAGCACAGCTTACCTAACGTTTCAGCATTTTACGTTAAGCAGCAGTGTATAACGTTGAAGTTTGGGCTAGTTGGTATTTCACGGTTAAAAATTAAAAACAGCGGAAAGACAGAGACAAGAATGAGAAGGAGAAAACAGCGCTGTGTTCGTCTACCTTCTCGTTCTTGTCCGTGTCTTTGCGCTGTTTTTAATTTTTAGTAGTGTGTAGCGGTGAACTAGCACTAATTAACGGCAGTAATATGCGCTCAAAACTAAAATAGCATTTTGGGCGGCTGACCTGTGCGCTACAAGAAGCCATCATAGAGTTGGGAAGGGGAACTTTTTCTTGCGTCATCTTGCCGCGAGCGACACTTAAAAGCATAATATCACACAATGTCAAAGATCTCACTTGAAGCTTCGATCGATCACGACACCGCCTTTGTTGCACTCCTGAGTGATGACTCATTTGCAAAAGGTACGGTGAGGTGCGCGGAAAGATAAAATTGTTTGCGACTGGGTGGTGATGAGGATCATGCGAGTCGCTTAATTTTATCACAGCTGTGCAAACGTTATAGCTGACGCAATCATACAATTCTATGACCACCGGCACCAACTTCGCAACAGGAACCGAAATCCACACAAGCCTATCTATGCCACAGGGAGAAGAGCGCTAACCATTTGGAGCGCTTCCCCAACTCCGACATTACTGCGTCGCCTCGACACGCCATCTTTCCGTAGGCGTCTCGCCGTCTGCAGTGAAGCGATGAGCGAACGTCAAGGCAAGACAAAAACGAACCCCCCAGTACCCTTCCCCCCCCCCCCCGCCCTCCACAGCTGGTTCACACATTGCGGAAGGTGCTGGCAAGGAGAAGTGTGCAAAAACAAGCCCCCCCCCCCCCTAGCGGAGGAGCAGGTGAGCGACATCCAAACCAACCCTAACTCCGCGCAGTAGTTGCGAGGTGCGAGTCTCCTCGTCCACTAAGATGGAACGGGAGCTCACGTGACCAACCCAGCCAAGATAATACCAGTGCTCACCACGACTCATCATGGCCATGGTCCTCAGACTTGCGTCACCACGCAGACTAATGCAATCGCCGGACTCATATCCATCCTAAAACTCGCGTCTTGATTCAGGCTCGTGCCCGAGTCTCAAAACTCACGATCACGCTCGAAAGATCTCAAAACTGATGCTCATGAATACATTCACTTAGAGCTCAAGCTCACACTCGTGAGTCCTCAGAACTCGCGCTCACACTCACAAGTTCGCAGAACTCACGATCACATTGACGATCAGACTCACGCTCATGAGTTCTCAGAACTCACGATCACACTCACAATTTTTTAGATGCGGAGCATCTCTTGCTCGGGTCTATGTCCCGCGGCGTCGTAGTCCGCACTCACACTACGCATGCGCAACTCTCTTCCTTCCCTCTCTCCAACAGCTGCGCGTTACTCTCTCCGCCCTCTCTCCCTACCAGCTGCGTGCACTTCGCGTGCGTTCGCTTCTACTCACACCGCGCGCGCATGCGCAACTCTCCTCCTCTAGTCTCCTCGCCTTCAAGTATGAATATAAGCAGCGGTAGCGCGCTGCGCGCGTTCAGTTCACCGCTGTTTCTCTCTCTCTGGTGTGCGCTGCTGCCAGCTCTGCCAGCAGCAGCGACGGCGTGTGTGCACGGGCTTTTCCTCCTCGCCCGCCGGGAGGGAGGGCTGTCGACCCTCGGCGCGAGCGAGCGAGCTCGTCGGCGCAGCGCCGCTGTCGAGCCGATCGCTGGCTGCTGCCGGCGGCAGGCTCTTTCGGGGACGACGAGAGAGCCCCACTCCCCGCCGCCGGAGCACCCACAAGAAGAAACGGCCAAAAAATTACACCATCTTCCCGAACCATGGGGTGATGCGGAGCATCGCGGAGTTGCCAACAACGTTCACGCGATGTGTGGTAACCAACGCAAGTTAACAACGTAATAACACGCAAGTTAACAACGTTACTAACAACATTACTAACACCGTTAATAACACCGTTAATAACGATCCGCGATGCTCCGCATCACCCTATGGTTCCCCTCGGGAAGATGGTGTAATTTTTGAGACCTGCGGCCTCACTCACGATCACCTCAAATCTGACGGCGAGCGTGAGTGATCGCACTCATGAGAGAGAATGCCGAGATATGGTCGGTGCATACGCACATCGAGGCACAAGCGGGCAATGAAAGGAGGGAGAAGTGGACCCAGAGACTGCTCTAGTAATACTTTCAAGGATCGTTGGACCGCAAAGGGACGCTACCAACCATTCCAACCAATTCAAAACTGTGAACTCATCACGCGCATTCCTGCTACTTTTCCAAACGTCACATGACAATCAAACTGCATTGGATAGGCTTGCCGCCTCCTTTGTGAGACCTCGTCGAAACTTTGCAGTTTTGAAAAACAAAAGCAAAAAGCCATTCTTGAGGGGCGAGTGTGCACTCAACTTTAACAACCAACTTAACGTTAAAGACAATTGTGTTGTGGTTAAGAGGTTGTGGTTATTTCGTCTGGAGCCAAGCTCAGACGCTGTAGAGTGCGTATAGAGCCATCAGAGAAAAAAGCGCCATCTGTCGCACACAACGACAACCAGCGCTAGCCGCCACGCTGTAGGGTAGTGGTGCGTCTTTGCATGCGCTGCATGGGCCGTAGACGGTAGTCTGAGTGCGTCAGTTCCGCTGCCCACGATGCCAACGTACTGCTGCGTCCCCCGTGTAAGCAGAGTGGATATCTGGACAAGCCTGGCATTAAGGTACGTGTTTGTAAATGTCAGGTGTTTCCCCAGGAATTGAAATTAGGGGGGGGGGGGGGGGGGGCCTAAATTTTTAGGGGGGTTAGCGAGAATAGAGAAGTCGTCGTGAGTTAAGGGGGTGCCTTCGGAAAAAACAGGGGGGTTCCCACCCCCCTTCCCCGTAGGGGGTGCAGGGAAATCACTGGTAAATGTACGCATTATCGGTTGGCGGTTTTTCGTCGGGTGAGGATATTCAGCGGCGTAGCCGCACGGATGTTTGCCTGCTCGAGTGCAAGAACGGAATACGCGCCGTTCCTACCCACGCCCCTTGGGGTGTTTTTAATCTCTCTGTAGCGTTTGGACATAAGAGTATTTTTAAGTTTCAGCTGATTTGACGAAATCAAAGCGCCAAATCATGCAAATGTAATGTTACTTGTGGTACCGCTTGTGGACATGACAGCCTCGCGAGCGCGTAGTCTCACGTATGCGCGAGCTTGCGGTGCTTCCAGGTTGTGTGTGTAAATTGTGTCATGTACGCACGAAGCCATACGACCTTACGCTTTAACATGTCTAGCGCGTACACACCTGTGCAGCGCATGCTTTATGCAAAGTAACATGCAAAGCAATTTTGCCAGTGCAGCACGACTGCTACCCTGGTGTCTTTAACGTGCTCACGCAGTAGTGATACGCGACCGCACGCCGGTACGCTGCTCATCCAGATTGAAACGCGCGGGGGGGGGGGGGGGGGGGGGGGGGGTAGGCTCAAACCTATGATAATATTAATAATGAATTCATTTTCTAAATTAATTGGAGGGACAGAAGGGAAAAAACCTCCAATGGAGGCTCGACAACCCTCAAGCCCCATACATGATAACAGGCACAGCAGCACGAAAAAAAAGAAGAGAAAAAAGGTTTGTTTACTAATAGTGGTGGAACATTCGCCATAAGAAGCGCGTATATTTATGATTGCGCATTTAAGATTGGAAGGTGTCTAGACTGGTCAGCGTAAGGAGACTGTTTTCTGAAAGCATCGTCCTTTGTATTTACAATATATCGAAAACAGCTTCTGTTTATTATGTAAGGAGACTCGTGGAGAGAATAGGCCAGCTTACCTTTAACTTTCATTTTATCCGATGCTGGGAATAATGGCACGTCAACATCAGGCGATTTGTTACGTCATAACAACCCATCTGCTTGACGTTCAGTTGTTCTGGCGATATAAACATTCGGTTTACCTATGCATTTTAAGAAACTGCATACCATGCTCAGTCCCATTTCAGCAGTCTTTTAAGTGATGTATTGTCTTTAGATAACCAGTTTAATTCGCTTAATTTATTTTAACACAAAGGTTTGGACTTCCCGCGTAAGAAACTGTCGTAGACAGCTTAAGAAAACAGTGTTAGAATTGCGTACGCTAAATCTTTGTATAGAAGCTTTATACACGCGCCATATTACAGCCGCCATTGCTGACCTCTTGTTCTACCGAGGTGGCGAGACACTGATGAGGGCGTTGAAGGACCTTAACAAAGACCAATGTTGGGGAGAATGACATAGTAGGGTCTAAATGGCAATAGCCTCTTCTGCTGTGGTAAGGATGAAGTAAACAGAATAAGACAAGAACTGAAGGTTGGTTGTGGCGGTGCCTATGATGCACAGTTGCTGCAAAGCGCCTATACTGAAAGGAGTAATGCTGTCTCCATGAGCTTGTCCTAAAAGCGTCTTTTTTTTTTTGCGTACGAAAACAATTTGCCTACGTTGTTCTAACTCTCACCGGTGCCTGGGGTCTGCAATATTTGACGGCGAAAAAAAGGTGTCTGCATAAAAACCAACCGAGTTGAGCATTGTCGATGGCCGATGGGATGGTCAATGGGAGGTTTACTTTTTGTGGCTGGCCACGCCGAAATTTACATAGCGCGTCTGTTCAAGCAAATGAAGATATGTTTACGCAGGTCCATGAAGTGGCGCATAGCGTCATGCTTCAGGCAAACTTTTTTTTAAATACTTCTCCTGCGGCTGCACCCTTTAATTTTATTTGGCCACTTTTACGGAAGTCAAAGATCAGATTTAATTTGACAGGCCAGTCACTTTTATCTTGTAAGCAAATGTCCATATAAAAACAGTGCATTTCCTAGAACCAATATTGTGAAATGATGCTTATGATGGTACTTTAGAAGAGCTGATAATTAAAAAAATTCCCAATTTCCCACCCGGCCCATTTCCCAGAGTCAAATTATTTCTCGAGCGCTTAATATCTTTTATTAAAACAGGCCGGGATAATATGACTTGTGCTTATAAATTATCTGCGTCATTGCACGAGACTTTTTTAGTCTGCGATATTCACTAAGCTGGGTGTCCACGAAAACAAAACAGTTAATAGTAAACTCGAGAGTTCATCTCTTTTTCCCGATTCAGCACACTGCTAATCTAGCTGTCGACCTGCATTTTCATTCATGTATTAGTCCCTTCATTGGTTTTTATGGAAACTAGTGGCATCAGGTACGGTCGTTGACGATCGTAATCTTCCCTGTTCAGTCGTTTCGCTCTAACCATAATCAGATGCATCAAAAGTGTTTGTAAGAAAGCACGCAATTTAGGCTCGAAACCACTTCATAGTCCTCAGAGTGGCTGTACCACTGTTTTATTGGCTGTGTGCTACAAGGGAAACATTTGTATCACAAAATTAGGCAAAAATCTACATAAAACATGAACACAGCCGCATGCACTTTGAAACCGAAACCAACACAACTGAAGCAACCTAATGGCAGAGAGTGCGTCAGTGCCCTCCATCTGCCGGTCAGGCAACTGCAGAGATGGAAAGGTCTATAAAGTTCCTATCAAAATGGCTGTCATCTGGATGATTGTCGTAGGACAACAGTACGAGGTTGGGCCTGCGACGGGTGAGTAAATTAATTTTGTGAAATGCAAGTAACATAAGAGCCTCGCCTCATACTTTTACGCCAGGATGGTGTAAACAAGCACCTTCATTTTGAAGCTGATCATCCAGGAGCTGGGGAGCCTGATTTTCACACGGCGGTACCACCATCGTTGAAAGTTGCGAATAGACCACCGATTCACATCCGGCTACATAGACGGAATTTTTGTTTTCTTATAAGCTCATCAGCGGTACGCAGGTTGGAGCCTCAGGGGCGGTGGCTGGGAGCGATCATGTGACTATTGATGTCATGGGGGTTTTCCACCACCAGCTGTCGTTGAAAAAAAAAGAACTTCTTGCGACGGTTTACTTCTCGTGTATTGAGGTTATGCATAGACGCTTTGCACACGTACCAGATTACATCTGCCATTGCTGACCTTCTCTTGTGTTACCGCTAGATACCGAGCCACTGAAACAGGCATCGACGAGCTTCCACAAAGGCCAACGCTGGGAAGGACACAGTAGAATCTAAACGAGCAAAAGATGTGACCATACTGTTGGCGTACTGGATGAACGCGTAGTTTTCCAAAGACTTCGAAACGTCCAAATCCTATCTACGTTTCCTTCAACTCAGTTGGAAACACGGCAGAGTGGCAGCGGCGAGTTTCAAGGATAGGAAGACGCCGCTCAGTGATCTATGGGCACCCACGGAAAACCAGACGGGAGAAAAGACTATACACCGCACAGGCTGCGGGAGCACAAGAGCAAAATGGTGGCAAGTGTTTTAACTCCTGACCGAAAAAAAATAACTATTGTGACCCAAGTTAGTGGAAACATTGGATTGCAACGTGGAAGCACTACAGCATCGTATCAAGACTTTACCTTTGCAACGCGCGGAAACGCAAGTGAACCCATTTGTACGCAATGGGAAAGGGACGCCAACGGCCAATCTCGTAAACTAGGGCACAGTTCATCCGTACAAATGCGGCGAACAAGAGCTGCAGAGTTTGTCACTGAACTGTACTGCTTCCTTCTATAATTTTATTTTTTAATGCAGATTCAATAACTTTTTTTCTTATGTTGCATGTTCTGACTTCAGCTGGAACCAGCTGCAACTGGGACTAAGTGCAATTGGTCCCTGTTGCAACTGGGATCTAACTGGTCCCAGGTCAACTGGTGTATTGCCCCCCTTCCCAGCTGCAACCATTGGCAACTAGAGTAAGGACTCCCATTCGCAGCCAGCGTCGGCCAACGCGATTGGGCAAGTGCGCTTGTCGACGTTACGATGCGCGAAACCAACGAGTGGAGTGCGATGGTTTCGAAGCGAAATTTCAGTATTGCGCTGTTTGCATCATTAACATTTTGCGTCACTGTAAAATGTAATGCACGAGCCCAAAACTAAGTATTGATAAGTTGTAATTTCCATTGGCCCAGAAAAAAATATATAACATGAGGGAAGAGTGTGCATGCGTGATATTTATTGCAGTTTGATCAGTAGTCGGTATTGTAATCTGGAACTAGATATAGCTGTTAACTAACATCTATAAAACAATAAAACACAGAAAAACAATTTTTTTTCAAAAACACTTCAGTGCATCTTCAAAGAGTTTTTCACCAGTGTTTATTCAATAATGACTGGACAAATTAATTTACCCAGGTAGGCTTGAGGGCATAGCTTGCACTTGTATGGTTTTTGTCCTGTGTGCATTTTACTGTGGCGGAGCAGATTGAAATGGCAAGCAAAGGCTTGAAGCACAGCTTGTAACTAAGGTTTTTCGCCACTGTGTTTCATTATGGAAGGTCAGAATGGAATTATGAGCAAACTCTCAGGGGCAAAGCTTGCACTTGAATGGCTTTTCCCATGTGTGTTCTGTTATGGCAAAGCAGACTGCAATTGTGAGCAAAGGGAGAGCGGCACAGATTGCACTTAAATGGCTTTTCATCGTAGTGTATGATATGACTCCCAAAATGAGAATTCTTAGCGAATGCTTGGGGGCAAATCTCACACTTAAATGGCTTTTCATCTGTGTGTTTTACTGCGATGACAGACTTTTATTGTAAGCAAAGACTTGGAGGCACAGCTGATACTTAAATGGCTTTTCACCTGTGTGTTTGGCTGTGTTGAAACAGATTGCTACTTTGAACAAAGGCTTGGGGCAAAGCTTGCACTTAAATGGCTTTTACCTGTGTGTTTGACTGTGCTGAAATAGATAACTACTTTGAGCAAAGGCTTGGCGGCAAAACTTGTATTCAAATGGCTTTTCCCCAGTGTGTGTTATATTATGATTCCTGAGATATGAATTCCAAGCAAAGGCTGGAGGCAAAACTTGCATTTAAATGGCTTTTCACCTGTGTGTGTTTGATTGTGATGAAACAGACTGCCACTATGAGCAAAGGCTTGAGGGCAAAGCTTGCACCTAAATGGCGTTTCACCTGTGTGTTTTACTGTGACGAGACAGACTGCTATTGTCAGCAAAGGCTTGGGGGCACAGCTCACACTTAAATGGCCTTTCACCAGAGTGTGTTATACTTAGGGCTCCGTGTTTTCGGATAAATCCGAAAAACTCCGAAAAACACCCGTCGGTAAAATTTTCGTCAATTCGAATTTATCCGATAAACTCCGAATGTTTATGTGCCAATGCCACCCCCCCCCCCCTCAGCAAAAAAAAGATAAAAAACTTTTTTTTGTTTGTTTGCAATTTGTTTAGCACGGAATCAATGGTCCTGGGAAAATGGCACCATAATCATCTTTCAAGCCTCGAACCGTTGTCAAGGGGTCTTGCCGCTTGTCTCGTCGAGGTTGATTCAGTGCAACAGGTCATTGTACATCCGGGTCACGACAAAAGCCACTCTTTTGGTTTACAGTTTGAGCCATCCGATTCGTGATTTAAAGAAAGGAGAAGTTATGCTTTTGTAACAGTGAAAGCTATGAACCATAAAGGTTGCATTATATAAAGGAAGGGGACGGTTTAAACTATCTATTACATCCTTAACCACTCCACCTCGCGCGGCCGCAGGATAGATTGATGGGATGACTACGAGCTTCCTTGCGGCTACCTCTGGAAGTTTATTGATCTTAACGTATCGATGTTTATCGAAGCCACACTTGTGTGCGACTTTCATCGTGGAACAAAATTAATAGTGCCAATGGCAATGGCACGAGCATCAAATTCAACTGAAGGAATTTTAATTGATACAAGCGCGTTTTATTTTTAATTTGGCATACATCCGGTTAATATTTACATATTTTTTTTCAATAGGAAACACTGTGAAATTAAACTCCGAAATTCGGAGAATTCGCAAACAAACAAATATAAACTCTGATAGACTCCGAATCTTCGGCAAAAAATAAACTCCGAAAAACACCCTCCGATTTTTACGAAAAATAAACTACGAAAACGCGGAGCTCTAGTTATACTATGCCTCCTGAGATTAGAATTGCAAGCAAAGGCTTGGGGGCAAAATTTGCACTTAAATGGCTTTTCACCTGTGTGTTTTCGATTCTGATCAGACAGACCACTATTGTCAGCAAAAGCTTACACTTAAATGGCTTTTCACTAGTGTGTATTATATTATGCCTCCTGAGATTAGAATTGCAAGCAAAGGCTTGGGGGCAAAACTTGCACTTAAATGGCTTTTCACCTGTATGTGTTTGATCGTGATGAAACAGACTGCGACTGCTTGGGGGCAAAGCTTGCACTTAAATGGCTTTTCACCTGTGTGTGTTTTACTGTGACGAGACAGATTGCTATTGTCAGCAAAGGCGTGGGGCACAGCTTGCACTTAAATGGCTTTTCACCAGAGTCTATTACAATATGCCTCCTAAGACGAGTACGCCAAGCAAAGGCTTGGGGGCAAAGCTTGCACTTCAGTGGCTTTTTGATTGTGACGAGACAGACTGCTATTGTCAGCAAAGCTCGCCTGCACCCTTACAATTTTTTCATTTTCACCAGTGTGTGTTATATTATGCCTCCTGAGATTAGAATTGAAAGCAAAGGCTTGGGGGCAAAGCTTGCACTTAAATGTCTTTTCACCTGTGTGTACTAGACTATGTCTGGTCAGTAGGTGATTCTCAGCAAAAGCTTTAGGGCACAGTTTGCACTTATAAGGCTTTTCACCAGCATGTGTTAGATTATGGCTGCTCAGAGTGGAATTCTGAGCAAAGGCTAGGGGAAACAGCTTGCACTTGAACAACTTATCACTCTTATGCTTTTGAGTGTTGCTTGGCACTTTGAACCTAGAGCCAGACAACATGGAAAGATGCTCGAACTTGAATTGTTCATCGGCATGGACAACCAGGTGACTCACAATCCCACGATGATCTCTGGTGACATAGGTGCAGGAACAGCATCCGAACCAGACGTCCTCGGTGGCTTTCAGGGGGTAGCTGATCACTCCCAAAAGTGCATCTCCCTCACCTACAAGGCCTCATGTGTATTAGTACACAAAAAAGCACAACCAAGATTGCCACATTTTTTTAGAAATAAGCAGCCATTTATTATTTATTCAGTGCCTGTTACTCTGCAGCACCAAGAGGCACTATGCAAGGGAGGGGGAGGGGAGGAGGGTGTGATGGTACATTTTTTTGAGAAATACACTCATTCAAAATCACGTAGAAGAAAGTGTTTGCACCTCAAAATTATGCTACAAATTATAACTTTAACATATAAGATCCAGATTGGTATCAGAATAAAGCCAATAAAAATGTGAATATCGATACAGGAAAAAGTATCAAGGCAAACATTTCAATCCACTGCGAAATTGTAAAAATAAAAAAGTACTTGTATTTTATGCCAATCTCATTGATCATCACATTTACAAGTATTTTGAAAAACAGAGCAGACCCAAAGTGTTGCAAACTACGCACTCTGAAAACGCATATACACAAAAACAAAATATACTTTTGTTTTGTCCAGCTATTACGTAATAGTTTATCTAGAAAAAAGCAGTAGATAAAATAAAAATAGTGTCATCAGGCAATTCGTTCTATTGTTTGATAGTATTGGGAAAAAATTATAATTTGAATACATTGGTCCTCGCTGTAAACTCAGATTTTCTTTCAGTTACCTTGTCTGTGTGATACAAATTGCGGTGGTTCGATGAATTTAGATTTATCCAGTCCAGATGGATCATGGTATATCATATGTAAAAAAATTAGGCGAAGACGACATCTTCTAGAGTTAAATGGTGCCCAGTCTAATTGACATTTAAAGACCGGCGATCGGTTCGCGCTTTCCACTTTTCCCCCTTCCCCTATCCCCCCTTCTACCCTGTCCACCATTGCCTGTTTCCTCCTCTCCCAATGGTGAGGAGGATCTTCTGCCTTGCAGAATCTCGAGTCTGGTCGTCGGCCTTTAAGGGCTATAACGCTTTGCTTGTAATTTTTTGTAACGAACCTAACTGCAGTTTTGTTCAAGCTGAGCAGATGATTTTTTTTTTACTCCTGTTCAAGGAAGCACTGAAGTTGACTCTCTTAACTGTTTCATTAGCCTGAAACCGCATTGACCACCTTAAGACTTATTTTTTAACGTAAATGCCATTTTCTTCAGTGATAGCTTTACCATAAAATCCTTGCATGAACGCCCGCCCCCGAGAGTTCAGCCATTCTGACTTCCGAGTTGAATATCCATAGCATAGCATGAGAATTCTAATATATTGCCCACATGCTGATTCCCGCCGCATATCGATCACGCAATGTCTGACTGGCATCCTATCGACCGTGCAAAATGCTGTAACGGTAAGTGTGACAAGCGTGCCCACAACGGATTTTCTGGTGTTCCTCGCACATTGGCATACGAATCTGCTGTGTCCGCGATCTGCAATATCCGTTCCCGTGACATGCAAGCATGCAGCACGTGGCCACGCTTTTGTCCACCTGATATCGGTTTCCGTGGTATGCGAGTTTCCAGCACGATCGTATCGTGACACGTGAATCTGCTTTGTTCACAATCTGCGGTATTCATTCATGTGACGTGCGAGCTCATAGCGCGTTCCGGCGATTTGGTCCAGGATTTGCATGCACAATATAAATTGCCATTGCGCCGGTGTTTGTAGCGAGTTCTTAAGCCTGTTATTCAGTACCTTTGCCTGTTTTCATAGCATACAATTTGCATCCGTCACTTCGTATCTTGCTTGATTCGAGACGTGGTCCGCAGCAACCGTCTTTCCCTCAGACAGCAACCAAGTTCATGACTACAAGAAACCCAAAACAAGGGTAAAAAACAAAATAAGAAACACAACGACCTCTCAAATTTAAGACATTGTTCTTTTCTCCCTTTTTTTCTTTTTTCTGCTTTCTTTCTCTTGTCTCGGGGTTTTATAAGTACGACCGTGTACGAGCTAGCCTGCGCTAATAACATTATTTCAGAACAAATTTCTTTCTGAATTGTAAAAAAATTATTTCGTAATCTTAACTTTTATAGATTGTTGGCCAGTAACCATGAGTCTCACTCGTGCCCTCCAACATGGATGATCAAGCTCGACCACGAGTCAGGCTCATGCTTTGGTTCGGGAGCTTGTTTTGTGCACTCTCCAACAGATGGCGGTGCTACCACTATCTGGTATCGGGAGGTCTGACGAGCTGTTTGTTGTTGTTGAAAACTTTATTGAACCAAACAATAGACCGAAGTCTAGTTTACGGGTTCGAAGGGTTGGGGGTATGGGACTGTCTCATGCATAGGCGTTTCTTCCACTTGTCTTCGATCTTCTGCGCCCTGGAGATGACTTCCAGTTGCGTGCCGATGTCTTCGGCAGCCAGTAAGGTTTCCCATACCGGTAGGCCATCTTCTACCCGAAGGGTGGCAGGTACCGGGTTTGCAGGGCATTCCCAGTACACGTGCCGCCAGGTTCCTTCTTCCCGGTTGCCGCAGTCTTCACACTTGCCACTAAAGAGGTCTGGCCAGGACTTCTTTAGTATGTGGGGAGTGGTGTTGTTTCGAAGTTGGAGTCTTCTCCGGGCACTTTCTTGGAGTCGGTTGAGCTTCTTGTGTGGAGCTGCCAACGTCTGTCTTCGTAGCCGGAGTCTCTCGAGGATTTCACCATAACCTGCAGGCCCCATTGTGTTTGTCGAGGCGCTGTAGTTATGGTCCCCATGTGTCGTGGGGAGGCCCATTCTGCCAGTGGTACGGAGATGAAGACCGCGTACCACCAGCATGTGGGCCGTTTCGTTTCCTGTGTGCTCGAAGTGTCCGGGCACCCAGGTTAACGTATGGTTTGCTTCTTTGCTGATCTGGGCTCTGGCGTAGAGCTTGTATGCTGCTAGTCCAACTCTTCCCAAACTTGTATTGGTGATGGCTTTCTTGGAGTCGCTTGTGACGATGGCGTACATTTTTCCTCTTCTTGCTGCTTGTACTCTCGCAAGGGCGATGGCTGCTTCCTCGGCTTCCTCTATCGACTTGGCGCTGATTGTGGCCATTGAATCTTGTCTCGCATTGTGTACTGCTATTACAAATTTTCCTGGCCTGCCTGGATAGGGTCCAGCATCGGCGTGGAAGATGTGCACCTTTCCTTCGTGCAGCTTGTTCAGAGCTTTGACTCTAGCTAGCCTTCGTCCTGAGTTGTGCGTCGAACTCATATTCTTCGGAAGGGGAATACGCCGTACTGTGTCAGTTCATTCTTGTCGTATAGAGTGTTTCTCCTGCATTTCCTGGACCATTAGCAAAACACCTATGTCCTGTAGGACTCGCCTTCCAGTTCGGGTTTGTGATAGTCGCTGGATTTGCACCTGTCTTTGTGCCTTTCTCATTTCATCGAAAGTGTTGTGTATCCCCATTTGATCGAGGCCGTCGTTGGATGTTTTCTGACTAATCCCCAACGCAGCCTTGAAAGATCTTCTTATAATGACATCTAGGGAGTCTTCCTCTGCCTTCTTTAAGTTCATGTAGGGTGCAGCGTACATTATTCTACTTAATGTGAAGGCGTGCACTAGCCTACACGTTCCACTTTCTTTGAGTCCGTAACTTCTTTTGGATGTGCGCCTTATGAGTCGCGCGACATTATCCACCTGCTTTCTTAATTTAGTGAGCGCTTCTCTGTTTCGATCCTCGATAGATACTATCATCCCCAAAATCTTTACTTGATCCGCTCGTGGAATGTCCATCCTCTGTAGTTTGATGTAGAATTCTTCGTTCTCCCTTAACTTGCGATTCTTTGATGTGCGGACTAGTAGCGCTGATTTATCGGTGGCACATTCGAGTCCAGCCTCTTTCGCTTCTTGCCGTACAATCTTTATGCCAGCGTTTATAACGTTGTTTCTAGACGGTGACGGCAGAGCAGTCCAGAGTGTTATATCATCGGCGTACACTGCATGTTTGAGTCCTTCAACTTCTTGAAGCTTCCTTGACAAGGGGATCATTATCAAATTAAAGAGTAGCGGCGATATTACCGATCCCTGGGGTGTTCCTCTTCCTTTGTTGACTTCTAATTCGTCGGTTAGCTCTCCTTCTAGTTGTATTTTGGCCGTCCTCTTCTGTAAGAAGTCCTTGATGTAGTTGAATGTTCTCTCGCCCAGGTTGAGTGCAGACACTTGTCGTAGGATTGCGACGTGAGAGACTCGATCAAAGGCCTTTCTAAGGTCGAGTGCAGCTAGTGCTGTCCATTTCTACTTGTGTATACCTTCCTTGAGTTGGAGAAGCACATCTTGCGTGGATAGCTGTTTTCTAAATCCAAACATGTGCTCCGTGAATAGGTTGTGTTCTTCCATGTACTCTTGAATCCTTGTTTGTATGATGCGTTCTAGTACCTTACCCACGCACGAGGTGAGTGAGATTGGTCTTAGATTGTCGAGGGTCAGAGGCTTGCCGGGCTTGGGGATGGAACACACCGTCGCGTGTTTGAAGTCCTTTGGAATGACCCCTGACGTCCAGATTTCGTTAAGGTAATTAGTGAGGCACCGCACTGAATTGTCGTCCAGGTTCTTTAGCATTCTGTTGTTGACTTTGTCTTCTCCAGGGGCAAAGGCAACCTTGAGTTTAGCTAGTGCCCGTCTTATTTCATGTTCCTTGATTGGAGCGTCTAATAACGGGTTGCTGTTTCCTGAGTAGCTTACGTCATTTGCCCCTGCTTCCGGTGGAGCGTCTAGGTATCTCGCGTAAAGGTCGGCAATGAGGTCTTCCGTGTTTCCCACATAGTCTCTCATTAACTTGATGAGAAGTTTTTGCGTTTCCGGCTTGGTGTTTTCCGGGGCCAGTATCTTGCGAAACAGCCCAGAGAGAACACAAAGTCCTGAGGATATCCCCATAATATCCCGATGTCCCGGCCGGGAGGAACTAATTCTGGGGATATCCCTGGGACTGCAATCCTCAGGATATCCTGTAGCGGGCATGTGTGGGAGATCATGTTACATGTCATCGTCCTGGGGACATCCGTCGGATTATGCACCCCAGTATATCCTGTCCGGGAAGAGTTTGTAAGATTCCCCTGCTGATTCAACCAGTAGAATACGAAACTAAACCCACAAAAATTTAAATATAAATAAATAATTAAATAATTTTAACTGTAATCTTATTATTATAAATGTACTTTAATATCATTTTTAATGATTATAGAGCTTCAAATTGAATACGAAATCTTGGCGGTACTAGTATCGGCTATAGGCAACTTCGCGCGTGCGCAGTTTGTACGGTTTGACCATTTGGCGCGATTCCGTGGTCCATCAGAAGAAACAAGAACTCGTTTTCGTCTTGAAATCATCAAGGCCTGACAGGTAAGCACACTTTTTCTTACTTTATAAGTTCCGCAGTGTCACATAAACTGTTCCTGAACGCTTCGTGCGTAACCCTGTGATCGATCTTGATCGCGGTTTTGAGTGATCCGGGCGCATTGTTTGGTTTTGGTAGTTACAGGTGTGGTCGCGCGCTGTCATACCTAAATACAAGACATCCCGGACGTTTCGGCGGAAACTACGGGAAAGTGTGGAAATGTATCTACGGTTGGCAGGCACGGCCGTCGATTTGGTGTGCGATTCCGGTCCCGCAGTTTACTGTGAGGCTGCGGTGGCGGGCGAGTCAGACGGGTCGTCCGGCAGTGAGGGACCCAGCTCCGGCGTACGTTTTTCTGCTGCCACCGAACGCGACGCAGAGAGTCAGGAAACAGTCTTGAACACCAGTCCTTCCTCATAAGCTAATGTCAGATGAGGTGGCAGTTGAATTTAGCTTTCAGGGAGGCAAAAGGAAGAGGAAGTTTTGTAACCTTCGGAGCTGGACAGTTCTGCTTGGTATGTAACTTTGCTTACTTCTCACTATAGAGTCTTGCAACCGACTGAGAGTAATTTGGTGCTGAACACTGCAAACATGTCTATACTAGTTTGGGCATCGAATGTACTAAAATTTGTCACAGTAACAGCAAAAGCTAATCAACTGGAAAATTTAACTCAATCTGAACATTTACTCTTCCGATAAATTACTGTAGGGACTGTGAACTAGTGACCTTGCACACTTTCCTGCATCAACGGGTATTAATATTTGAGGCATAGTTGAGAAAGAATAATATTTCTTTGGGGTGATGCTACTTACAACAGCACATATGCAAGCACTCGTTTTAGATGGCAAATAATTTTTTCGCCTCCGCTGATTTTTGCGTAATAAACTTTTCACATTTTCTGTGTATTACTAGAGGAATTCAACCTGTTCAATTCAACCAATTAAAGATAAAAAAGATATGGCACTTGTAGGTCACTTTTGGAAAAAAAATTGGCAGTTTGGCGCCAACTACAAATTCGTTTCGCGCCCTAAATATAGCTCTAAATATTTTTTTCTTCTTTGTAAATTCGTTTTGTAATATTTTTCCATCTAGCCTGTTTAAAAAAAAAAAGTTTTCCTTTGCATGGTGTCCTCCAAGGGGTTAAAACTAAGAAGCCTGATAATCACAACATCTCGACCTAAGGAGTCGTCGGTGGCTACTGCAGCAGGAGGCGTCGAGATACTCTAGCTGCCTGTAGCAGCACATTATTTCTTGATCCCATGCTCGCAGTAAAGCCGAGTTACACTGACATCATAGATATTCAGGTCTTCTCGAATTTTTTTGCCCAGTGGTTTTTAGACAACCCAAGTTTGCTGGATGCAGAGTGGATCTTTATAAAATAATACTTTTATTGCCTATCTTGGTGGCTGCCCATGCTCCGTTTCATACTTAATGCGCAACGCTGTCAAGGCTACTGGCGCAAGCGTCTGGCTTGATCTTGCACTTTCGCGCGCCCTTAGTGGGATGCTAGATGAAGCCACACGCTTGTGCCAGTAGCGTTGCATTGAAGTAGGAAACGGAGTATAAGAATTAATGATTGGATTGTGCCAACCAATGTTAAGTTGCTTTGAATCCTGGAAAAATAGACTGTGCATTTGGTTACTTATTTAAGAAAACAGCTGGCTTCCGCGCACTACTTCGGCTTTGGAACACACTTGCATTCTTTATCGTTCCAGAATGTCTGCTCGCCAATAAGGGCCTTGGGGCGACTGAATACAAGGTGGAGAAGGCACTGAAGTCATGGCTCGCCCATGCGAAGGAACGGATGGAGAAGCGACAGCCAGAAGGGTAGGAGTGGGACTGCTAATTCAACTGCAAGGTTCTAGTCATTTTTAAATACCGGGCGTCTTAAAAGAACGGTTAACTCTAAAACGGCCTGTAAAAATCAACGATTTGATGTATCGAGATAAATTTTCTAAAATATGTTGTTTACTGGTCAAATTATTTAATTGTATTTGAAGTTTTAATTCTGACTTGAAGGAACTTAAAATAAATTCATTACTTTTTCAAAAACTTGGTGGCAGTTGTTGGTAACAGTTCCAACAACGACATTGTTTGCTTGCCTTTTGCAGGGAAGGCACCACCAGTCCAACAAGCGCCACGCACGTGTTTCTAACTTTGTGTTCCTGCGGGAGATACCTGTCAGAATTAAGTTCTTCGTGTGCCTGTCTAACCTAATTAAAAACTCATGCCAAGAACTTAATTCTGACAAATATCTCCTTCTGAAACATGAAGTGAAAACAACGAATTAGGTACTTATCGGACTAGTAGGGCCATCTCTGTAAAAGGTAAGCAAACATGGCCATTTTTTAACTGTTCGCGAGAGCTACCGCTAAGTCCTTGAAAATATCATTTTTATAACTTTAATTTCCTTCATAGTCGTAGTTGAAACTTGCACATTTTAATGGAAATATCTAACCAGTAAACGACATATTAGAGGAAATTTTCTATGCAATACATAAAATCACTAATTTTTGCAAGCCATTTCACAGTAGAACTTTGGTTTTGACGCCTGGTATATTATGTGATATTTTTATTTTTGGAATGTTAAGCAAACATTTATTAGAGAAATCTTGTTCTGATAATAAAGTATTCAATGCTTTTGATGCTAACATGTGCCCATGTCTTTACTGAACAGCTTTCTTCGAGCTCAGTCCTACAGGTTGGCTCAGATACCTCACTCGCATGAAATTTTATTGTTGCCAAGCTCATAGTCACCGTGGAAGATGTATCTTTAGGTAAAAACACAGCTGGCAAACTGCGCAGCCGAGTTCTATTGGTGCACGCCTGACTTGCATCTCACAGCTGTGTGATCCAGGCCACTGCCTACAGCGTCGAGTGCCAGCCAGTCAACGCAACGGAGATAATATATTACCATAGTCTGGCCAGCACGTGACGAGGTTGGCACGCTGTATGTTGGAGCTGCCTGTAAGGCCCCACGTATAAACCTACAGTGTACAGACGGCAACCCGAGGGTCTGGTACGAAGATCCCAGGTATAAACGTAGGAAATGCTGACAACATCCATAGGGATATGTTGAGAATATACTGGGGACCAGAAAAGTGGACCAAATGAATATCCCACGAACGTCCTAGGGAAGTATATCTCCCACCACGAATATTCTGGGGATATCCCAAGGACAACCCGGATCTGGTACGGAGATCCCACGGATAAACGTAGGAAATACTGAAAACGTCCCAGAGGAAATTCTGGGGATATACTGGGGACTAGAAAAGTGGGCCAAATGGATATCCCACGGACATCCTGGGGAAATATATCTCCCACCACAATTATTCTGGGGATATCCCAACTTCCGAGAGGGATATTCTGAGGAGGTCCTCAGAATATGCATGTTCTGTCTGGGAGATGCCACGGGCTCTTCGTGTGGAGCATGTTCTGCGCTTCATCGCATACTTGCTGCCATTTCTGGTGGTTTAGCTGTTTGGCATAGTCTTCAATGTCTTTATATAACCTTGACGCTCTTTTCCTCAGCTTGCTGTAGCGTTTACCAGTGCTCTTCCATCTGTTGTATAAAGAATAATACGTTTCTAACATATTTCCGAGTCTGGAGTCGATGGTTTCTGCTTGCGTGGGGTTTTCGACCTGCCTCGTTGCGTTCGCCGCGTCTTTTACAACCGTGCCGCTCCATTCCTCGATGCTTGTGAAGACTCCGTTTTCGCGCTCTCGTCGGAACTTGTCCCAGTCTACGCAGGGTTGTATTCTTGCCTTGCGTGGAGTGTAGCCCGGAAGCGTAGCCTGAACTTCGATGATATAGTGGTCGCTCCCTGAATTCTCTTGCGTGTTCTTGCAGACGACATCTTCCAGGTTGACCGAGAAGGCAAGATCCGGCGTAGTATTTCTTTGCACGCTGTTGCCTATTCTTGTGGGGTACGTTACGTCGTTGAGTAGGACTGCGTTGTACCTGTCTGCTGCATCTATGATTGCTTTGCCTTTGACTGAGTCCGTTCTATACCCCCATATTGTGTGGTGCGCATTAAAGCCCCCTAACACTATGGCGGCGTTATCTACTAGCAGTGGATTGAGTGCTTTGAAAACTTGCGCGCATTCCGCAGATGCATCTTTCGGGCTGGAGTACATGTTGCATATGAACAGACTTCGTTGCTTTTTGCGTTTGGGGAGAATTTCGGTGACTATGAGTTTAGTGGGTCCGTCCATCGAGACTGTGTGCTTTTTGACGGCCAAGTCTCGCCTGACGAACGTGCAAATGTTTTTCCCCGTTGTGCCTTGTTCCGTGTCAAACCTGTCGTATCCGGGTATACTGCCGTTCGTATCCGTTTCTTGAAGTGCCAGTATATCGGGTGGTGGTTTGCTGTCCATCAGTATCATCTTGAGTGAGTTGATCTTGGTACCAAGACCACCCGCATTCCACTGCCAGATCTTGAGTCCGCCTCTACCTTCCATTTTGGGCGTGTGACGCTGACGGTATCAGTCCTATGTGCGTCTCAATCTTGCGGAATCTTTCCTCGCACGAGTTCTTTAGAGCGCTCACGTTGTTCTGCAGAGTGCTCACACTGTCGTTCAGAGCGGACATTCCCTTGATCACGTCTCGCATCATTGCGTACAATTCGTCCGTCCTCTTGCGTGTGTTCGAGCCATCCTCTGCATCCGTGCATACCGACACGTCCGTGCTTTCGGAGTCGGCTCTGCTTCTTCGTTTTTTGGCAACACGTACTTCGGATTGTGCGTCTTCGGTTTCCATTTGCGTCCCTGGTGCCGCCTTCTTTCTCGGGTCGCATGTCACGGGCTGCGTCTGCATTTCAGATGGTCCGGCTTCTTGTCGCTGCGGGGTCGTGGCTTCTTGGAGCTTTTGTCGAAGCTCCTGGATTTCCCTCTCCGCAGCAAGCTTTTCCCTCTTTAGAGTTTGATACTCTATGCGCATGGCGTCGAATTTCCTTTCCATCTCCTTGCGGAGCTTATCCAATTCCGTTTCCTTCTTGTCAGTTTCTTGCTTTCGGAGTGCTTGGGTTTGGGCGCAGTTTCTCCCTTGGGTTCTTGGCCTGGCAGAGTTGCAGTGAAGTCTGTCTGCTTCGGTAAGGTTCCTTCTCTCGCTTCTCGTGGCGTCTGAAATTCTACGTATCTTTGCTTGCACTCCCTGCAGGCGGAGTAATGCTGACCATCACATATGAGGCAACGAGGAGTGCACGTGTATTCCGTTCTTACACCTCTGACTCTTGGCGGGTGTTCGTGAAATTCCCCACAATTGGGGCACCTTCCGTTGTCCTTCTCGGGGCATACGTCCATTCTGTGTCCTAATCTCCAGCATTTCATGCATGCTCTCTTGGTTTCTCGGTAGATGTGGAAGGGGGACACTCCTCCGAAGAACTTAATGTACGCGGGGAGCTCGCTTGTTCCCAAGGTAATCAGGATCGATCTTCCCATCCGTTTCACGTCTACGATCACCGTGTGCTTGTTGCAGTTGACCATGTGATTCAACAGTTCGGCTTCGTCGACTACGTCCGTCGGGTAGTACACGTTAGTCAGTACTATTCGCTGAAATTCGTCCGGGATGGCTCCATGTCCATGGACTGCTATCTTCTTGTTGTTGCTTATGATCTCCTTGATCTCGACGTACCTGCCTGCTCCCTCAGAGTTGTCCGTGTGAATGGAGATTGTGTTGCTTGCGCTGTTTATATATAGGCTGTCCTCCGCGAAGGCTTCCGCAACCTGCACTCCTGCAGCTTTAGCGATTTCGCCTAAAAGATGTTCTCTCGAGAGGCCGTTGACGTTTAGTTCACGTACCCTCAGTATGATCGTGTGAGTTCGGCTATCCTTTTTAGCCGCCGCGGTGAACTCCTTTTTCAGCTTGCGGTTGCACTTTCGACTCCTGGCAGTTTGCCATCCCGCCGCTTTAGCTGCGTTGTCCGCATCCACTTCTTCCTTTTTTTGCTTCGCTAGGTCCTCAAGATACCGGCGAATATTCTCGTCGTGCATTCTAGAACGATCTTCGTCTCTAGCCATATCCTCGTCCTGTTGCGGCTGCATGGCCGCGTTCGGCCTGAGCGTTAGGCCTAGCTCCCACCGGTTTCTTCACTCGTTTGTGCGATATAAATCAATCGATAAAACTTTCTTGTCGTCTCCGAATATTACAAAGAGACATGCGTTTCTCACCCAGAAGCTCAGAGGATATTCTGGCCCAGCAGTCCGTCCGTGCCAAGGCGTCTTCCGTGTCGAAAACACGGAGCGCCCACAAACACGACCGCACTCGTCCAATCCAACCTCGGAATCCTGACGAGCTGTTACGGCCCATTAACTACGAGGAGCGCCAGTGCGGTGACTCCAGCAGCAACAATACTCCAATTTCTTCTTCTTTTTTTTCTGGGGGGGGGGGGGGGGGGGGGGGGGGCGTGGGGCGTGTCTGTTTTGCAGACGCTCGTTGCAAAGAGCAAGCGCCGCATAAATACATACAATACATACATACATACATACACTTAAAGGGGCGACGCAACAATTTTTGTACTTTGCGCAAATACCGTTAAAAACGGATCCCTGGCGCTAATGACCTATAAAACACGCGTTCGTTTTTCCCCCCACGCAATAGAAGTTTCCGTAAAAAATTAAAGAAAAACGAGCAGCGTTCACACCCTCAACTCGCAGTCAGAACAAGCGGCCACGTGATCTGGAGCCGATTATATGCCGCCAATGTAGATCATAGCCACGCGCTGGGGTTGGCAAAGCACAGGACACGCGCTGAGTTCCAGACATAGTTATGGCTCGGCTATCGCCGTCGTTGCAGCGGTCGGACACAGGCCACTACCCGAATGCTTCTCGAGCTAGTAATTATCACGAGCCCAAATCGAGTGCCCACGCAATGCTCGGGTCCTATCTATGAACCGCATTCAAATATCGTCACTTGGGGTGTACTGCGATCCCCACGTTACGTCATCAAATTTTGCAAAGGAGAGATTGAATGAAAATGATCGCTTTTGTCCTTGAAATTGCACCGCAACAAAAGAGTTTCTTGGTTAGTGGTGTTGCGTGTGAGTATCCTTGTGTCCCACTAGTGCCAGTAAGCTCGTGTAAAGTGAAAAACATTCCAATTGAATATGGTTGCACAGCTCCTTTAAGTGCTTATTATAAAGGGGTCATAGTGCCTGGCTTGACTTTTGGAAACGCAGTGCTATGCATAAAATCCGAAGTGCATGCAAGACTAGAAATACAACAGCGCGGAGTAGGTAGACTGGTTTTGGGGGCAGATTGCAAAACTCCAAACTAGGGAGTACAATGAAACATGAGATGGGTGTCATTTGAGAGCAGGGAAGCTGTGAGTAAGATAGAATTTGAGGATCGGTTGAGGCAAATGGATGGGAGCAATGGGCACGAAAGGTTTTCAGCTCTTTATACATTAGGAGTATAGACACAAAGTGGAGACAGCGCACTAGGAAATTAAGAGGAAAGTCTTTAGGCTATAGTGGAGTTACGGAAGAGCAGGTCTCAGTGAAGAAGAAAATTAAGGCCACAGAAAGAAATTGGTGGCTAGAGGGAATGCAGACAAAGACGGCTCTGGAAAGCTATAAATTACACAAGACAGTTATTGCCAAAGAAAGCATTTATGAGAATGCTAGGCGAAGCTCATTGCTGTTTGAGGCGAGGACGGGTGTTCTGCGAACCAGAACATACAAAGCGAAGTACCAGGAAATGGAAACAGTGTGCACTGCTTGTGGAGAGGAGGACGAGACGGCTGAGCACTTGATACTCTACTGTAAAGGGCTTCACCCTATGCCTACCGAAGACTACATAATTTAATAAAGTCATTGGGTTTTAGAGACAGCGAGGGAAGAGTGGATTTCAAGACAGTAGAGATTACCAAGCAAAGATTAAGTGAATGGTAGCGGAAACCGAGAGAAAACTAGGTATTTTCTTATTAACGGTTGGCAAGGAGGTTTTATAGACTCACTTTTTTTCAGTGCGAAATGAATATAGTTTTCACATTTAAATATTCTAAGCTTAAATGGTAAAACAAAATGGCTAGGTGTCGTAAGCTACCGCCCGATCCAAAGGGCTCAGCCGGATTCATCTATCCATCCATCCATCCTTAGCCCTCTTCAAGAGTCTTTCCGCCGAATTCAGAAACCTCACTCAAACTACACTCAAACTGAAGGGCCCCTCCACTTCCTCGAGGAAGGCGCGAGGGCCGGTGTAGGACGCCGATCTCACTACCCCTCCGCTTCGACTACGGTAGTGGTTATGGCGTACGCCAAAATCAATACCGTAGTCATTTCGGCGTACGCCATAGTCAATACCGTAGTCTTTTTCGCATACCCCAAACACACTACCCTTACGCCAAATTCAATACCTTGAATAACGTCGGTTCAGCAGGGGTTGAGCCAATCCGTATTTCGCTAAAACTGGCGGAAGTAACTTTCTGCAGCAAAATACCCTGATTGTTTGTTGTTGTTGTATGAGCAGCGGAACGCGCGCGGCAGGCGTTGTTAATTTTGATTACCGTTGATACGGCTGACGGCGCACAGAGCTGAAGGGCACAAGCAAGGAAGCTTGGAGTGATTCTGTGTCAATGTGATTTGACGTCGCTTCTTTCTGTTTCTTCAATCATGGTGCAAATGCAGGTGCCCGACTCCCGAACGATTCGAAGGCAAGAATGGTAGCCCGCCTATCCGCTGGTCTTTCAATCGCATGCACTGTCGTCATTTTGGGCACAGCGGAAGAAAATAAGACGCTCACTATTTTAAATAGCGTGCGATCGCCCTGTCTAGGTTCTGGCGACACCGTTTCAGGCTGTAGATGAGAAAATTTAGCCACTACAGTACGACTGCTAGCCTGGGGTCTATGCGTCACAACAGATCGAAACGGGTGGGGGTGGGGATCCCTGGCAGCGGGACCTTTCGCTGTACGAGCTGCTGTGCGCTAACACGCTCGACCTCCGATACCCCCTTGGGTCACAGCGCTTGCTGAAAGAAGTTTTGGATCGTTTTACGCAGATTTTGCAGTGCGTACGAGACGCACAACAGCTACGTACTACGTCCTAGATGCCCAAACTGAGGCTCGCTACTTGTGCGTGGCTCTCGTGATCTGGGGAACAGTATGCTCGCTATGAAAATGTTGCAGTGAGAAGTACGGAAAAGTCATATTATAAAAGAAGAGTATTTTAAACTGGCTTGCATTGTCACTGAACATATGAAAATAAAACTGATTAGGAATGCCGATCAGATCGAGTGGAAATGTGATATATTGTGCTCAAGTTATGTGTGAAGTTGCGTCGGCACAGGAATTCAAACTTGTTGGCCCCACCCCCGCTCCTAAACTCTTCCAATGTTGCTGGCAGTTTTTTTTTAATTATTATTATTATTATTATTATTATTATTATTATTATTATTATTGTAACTTCAAAGGTCCCAACAGGGGCATTACATAAGGAGCGGGGGGGAAGTACATGAAAAATACAAAACATCAACATATAAACAGACAGGTGGCTTACACCGACAGGGCTGGTGAGTAATATAAACAGTGAGAACAAGTGTGTGTGAAATAAAATTGGTACATAAATACACTAGCTAAAGGAGTAATCGAAGCATTGCGGAACAAGACAGGGTCGCCTATTGCCGGGCAGAACCAGGGTAATCACCGACTCACACCAAGCATTCCAGAGCTTCCAGTCGGGCTCGGTGTCCTGAAAAGCGCTTCAGGTGCTCAAAAACAATAGACCCCCAAAGGAGCCCATAAAATTTGAATGGGTACCTGCCCACTCCGTGGTAGAGGGCAACAAACTTGCTCACCAGCAGGCCTGCGCGCTGACTTACCGGGCCACAGCCATGGAAGAGGTGCAGGACCAACCCATGGTGACCTAAAAGCAAATAGTAGTTGCACTCTACTGCAAGGAAAGGCGAAGACTGCCAGCCCCACATCCTAAGTTAACGCTGGAGGAACAGGTAGCGTATAGGCAAAGTCAGTCAGGGTCCTTCCCCCACCCCCTTTTACTCAGTCGCATATGTTCCCCACTCAATACAGTGGGAACTGCCCAGTGTGCCAAGAGATAGGAACCCTCCGTCACAAAATAGGCGAGTGTAGATTCAATCAAGACCACCCACTACCCCCACCCTTCCCCCTGAAGAGTGATGAACTTGCTGTCCAGCCCTGCCCTGGAGAATCAGCTTCAATTGGTCAACAGGGGCCAGGCAGACAAGGCAGCATATAGGATCTCGTGAAGGGGGAAGCCCTTCCATCCGGCACAGACCACCGTGTTGAAATGCTCAGAATAAAAGTTAATTCTCTCTCCCTCTCTGATTGGTTGAAGTAGTTTGTGATCCGAGATATATGTGATATGGGGGGCTGGTTTAGTCGTGACGATGCTCTTCTAGGAGGAAGTAGGAGTGAGTTATGAAGCATCGGATTATAATAGAAAATTTTATGAAATGGGGGTTAGGCATGATATCTTATGGCGCGACCTATACAGCTGGAATTTCAGTGCAGAGACATTAGTTCTTCGGTAATGATCATTAAGAATCAACCTGGCTGTGCGATTTTGAACTGACTCAAGATGGTTAATGGGATAAATTTGATGAGCATTCCGAATTGCTGCTGCATACTGTAACTTTGGTCCAACGTAAGTCTCATATGCCATTTTCTGGAGATGAGATGGTGGCACCTTCAGATTTCTTTTCATGTGCCCGAGAGTGTGTGAAGCCTCTGCTGAGTCTGTTTCCATGTGTTGCACCAAGATATTTATAGATGTAGGCAGGCAGAGATGATTAGTCTAGAGCCAATGGAATACAAAAAATATGGTGTTACATGTTTCCAAGTAAAGCGAAGTACTTTACATTTTGGCATGTTTAATGACATAAGTCATTTGAAATACCAGGCATGAATCGGGTCAAGGTCACTCGGAAGATTCAAATGGTCATCAGACAAAGTAATTTTGCGATATAGGACACAATCGTAAGCAAAGAGACAAAGCCTTCAATTGATAAGTCTTTAATAAAAATAAGAAACAGTAGTGAACCTAGTAATGCCCTCTGTGGAACCCCACATATAACGTTAGTAAGATATCTGACATGTGGTTGTTAGCCAGAGTGCGAGAAAAGAGAAAGTCACGAATCCAAGAAAGGACCAAAGGGTCGATACCCAGGATAGAAAGTTTTGAAATTAGATGACGATGGGGAACTCTGTCGAATGCCTTCGAGAAGTCGAGGAATACAGCACCGGTTTGGCCCTGCGAGTCAAGGTTAGTGACTAACTTGTGTTTGAGTTGAAACAGTTGCGTCTCGCATGAAAAACCCCTACGGAATTCATGTTGATGATTGTAAAAAATATGATTGGCTTCTAAATATTATATGGAGTGATAGTTTGAGGCCAGCACACGATCACCGCTTTTAAAGACCGGAATGACCTTCCCCAGCTTCCAGTCCAATGGTATACGCTGTTCCACTTTCAGTCCGAGCACACTGGATGTCACGAGCTATCCCAGCCGATCCAGCGTCGGGAGAAAGTCGTGTGACCTTTCAGTTGGCCAGAGCGACGCAGGGAGCTCAAGGTCACGTACATGACACTCTCTCAACGCTGGATTGGCTGGGATAGCTCCTAGCGTCCGCTGTGCACGGACTGGAGGTTAAACAGAATATAGGCAATACTGCTGTAATGACTAAGAAAATATGAATGTGAGGAATTCACTAGATATTACTTTGGTGTTGCTAAGAATTGTGGGGCTAATATTGTCTGGATCACAAGATGATGAGAGTTTTAAACCTATAGGTCAAAGTATTCTGGAAGCAGAAATGTTAGTGTCAATGGGGGCCATGGGCTCAAAACCAGAGCAAGGCAAACTATATAGGTATATGATCAACGCTTTCGTTTGATAGTATGAAAGAGAAATATTTGTTTAAAGCTGTAGCGCAATGTGGCTCAGACACGGCATCTACATTTTCATTCTTTAGTCAGATAGAGTCAGTATTATCTCTGGGTGAAAATACCTTCCAGAACTTCTGGGGGTTACTTTGCAGAATTCCTGGCAGACCCAAAGAAAATAACTTTTTTTTCGTCAACCTTACGCTCTGTACAAGATTTGAGACATGAAAATTATTTGTCACGGACTTTGTTATTATTTGCTTGTTTAGCTCTTCTATACATGCCCTTCTTTTTGTTATTTATAATGATTGCAAAGTTTTATATTGTACCAGGGGTTATGCCCGTCGCTGTGTACAATAACATTCGGAACAAATTGTTCAGTTAAAATATTAAGTTTGTTTTTAAATAGTGACCAGTTTTCTTCCACCGATCTTAAACAAAGGTTTTCGACATACGACTGATAGAACGATTATACGTTCCGATTTATGGTGACGTAGTAATCATCTTTGTTATAGCTCACGAATTGTTTGAACAGTTGGGCTCAGCGTCGGCACAGGGATAGATAACTCGATGATCAAGATGCCGTGGTCACTTAAGCCAGCAACACAGTTGACAGTTTTTATTATTTCTGGTGTGCTTGTAGGGGTATGGTCAAGAATATTGTCGCCAGGGGTGGGTTGTTCAACAACTGGGGTGAGGTTAAAATTCAAACAGTTATTGAAAAACTCTCGCGCAGCATTCGAGCTGCTCGGGGTAAGATGAACCCAGTCAATGTTTGGAAAATTCAAGTCGTCAAAGATAGCAAAATCTCCTTTTGGGTAAAGACTCTAAATGTCGAGCAGTATGGTGCGCAAAGTGTTGCAGCGCTCAGAACCATTGTTCGGTGCCCGATAATACAATGGGCAGGAGATCAAACTATAAGGGGTACTTTATTTGAACTTGTCCCCATAGTCCGGTGTTTACTACCACAGCATAACAAAGAAATTGAACCTAGTCATCAGTCGTGGGCACGTTAACAACAAAAAGTAACAGTGTTACAGTTACAGTTACCTAGGGGGGAAAAGTAACACTGTTACGGTGACAGTCACCGGCTTCAAAAACTAAAATGTTACAGTTACTGCAAAAAGAGTAACGCCGTTACTTTCTCGTCACAGTACAAAAATTGGACTTAAGAAATCACAAACCAAAACAATATTATTTTATTTGTTACACTGTACAGTAAGAAGAAAGGTAAACTGAGAAATTAGAAAAATTTAAACCCAAAGGGTGTTTCTTTTTTTGCGTGATTCGCCATTTCAGCATTTTGATGTGCACAATTTATTTGCAATAATTGATAAGCCAATGCTTTTGATGAGCGACATCGAAGATGACGCTTCAAAGGCCGCTTTTTATACGACCAAAGCGCTGGTAAGAGTGAAGCACTTGTATCCAGACCGTGCATGACAAGCAGTCTTGGGCAGTAACTAGTAACTAGTAATGTGTTACTGGTAACTAGAGTTACTTTTTGGTAACGAGTTACTCTTTACTGCTGGTAACTTGTAACTGTAAGACTGTTTCTTTTGTATTGGGTAACTGTAACTGTAACTCCACGCATTAAACAAACAAAAAATTGTCTGGTTTAGCACACGACTGAGAATCGAGTCAGCACGAAACCGGGAGATAAAGGAAGCAGCACCCGCGGTGGTAAAGGCGGCAAACAATGTCCGTTTCACCGACTTTGTCTCACTCTTCTCATGTGGGGACCATCTGCGGGTGTCGGTGCTCGTGCAATATCTCTCGGAGTGTTCCGTCTGGGCTGTACCTGCACCCCCCTCTCCCTTCGCCTTTGTAGGATAAGTCTGTGCTGTCATTTTTACACCCAGCGGGTCACCGTCTCCTCTTTCCTATTAGTTTTTAAGGAAGCCGTCCCCACGGTGTGCAGAAAGTCGGCGCTTGTTTCACTTATTTGTTCTCTTCAGAGCCGCTCGAGTAAACACGAAGGCAGGTTCAAATGAAATATCCTTTTTCGTTGATAGCCTCAAGAAACACCCCAATGGTTGGACACTTTGTTGTGGAACCACAGATGGCTTTTTCGACAGAGACGCCGCAGTGGTCGTCGTACATTCTCGTTGAGCACCAGAAGGCCTCACTTTGTCTCCTTTCCTGTATATTCTTTTGAAACTGTTTGACCCGCTACGTTCAGGCCTGCTTCCGAGTATATCCCGTGAGGTAATTATGCGATCATCCGTGTCCTCAGTCGTTTCAAGGTCAAAAATAAACAAAAACATTAACTGATGTAGGCCGATGACAATTTTGAAAAACAGTTGATTCTAAGTTATAGTCATATGCAAAAGTGGATTTTGAGTTTGAAGCGATAAGTTTTCGCCAAATACTTTCAATTTGAATATTGAAAAGTTTTCCTACACCTTTCACTGCATTATATGCTTAGACGAAAACCCTGCTAAAATCGTGAAGGTTGTTCTACTTGTTCATTTATATTAAGGTATGTTTAACTATAAAATATTTATGAACTGTGACCTCAGAAGGTCTGATGTCATGGGATGGCAAGTAAACGACGGATCTGATATAAAATGAATCCCATAGAGACAGCCAATCATACCTAATTGAGTGAATTTACAAATCTTGCCATATAAAATATTCTTTCTTTAATCTCGAGTTAAAAAATGAAAGCTGTGTAACTCCGAATTAGAGCGCAGCTCTTGAGGAGGAGGAGGGAAGTAGTGAGCGGAAGCTATACCCCTCCTCCCTCCTTATCCTCCTCCTCCCCTCATTCTTGAATCTCCTCCAGGGGAGGGTTACGTGACCTTGAGGGGGTCATGTGACCTCAAGGGGGAATCTTGGGGGGGGGGGGGTCACGTGACCTTGGGGGGAGGGGGGTCACGTGACCTCGGGGGGGGGGGGGTCACGTGACCCTGGGGGAGGGGGGGGTCACATGACCTCGGAGGAGGAGGGGTCACGTGACCTCGGGGGGGGGGGGGGTCACATGCAGCCCTTATGGTTAGTCCAGGTGTGAGGAAATCTAACATGCTGGAGCCTGTATCCATTTAGCCGAAAAACCAATTACTTTTATCTAATTGGAGACGTTTGGCTAACAGCTAGGAGGGAGAGGGAGACAAATTTTATTTACAATGATGCTTCGTCCGCATTATCTGCATCTCGATCATTAGCGGTCAAAAAGATGCTGGTAGTGAGGGCGGCAGCATGCATGGTCCCTGCGACGTTGAGAATGTGTGACACTAATTGGGGCCATGTCAGTTGTGCTTCCCGGGGTGGGGCGGTCCAGCTCTTCCAACTGACAGATGTGGAAGGCATGAGGAGGAAGGGGGTGAGGTATTATGGAGATTATTGTGCGTGGGTACAAATCGGTTAGGGTAGGCATGTTATTAGGCACATATTCCAAAAGCGCCGCAAAGCAATATTTAGCCGACATTTAAGCCATTGCACGGTGCAGGCACATAGCCAGGATTTTGTTTCGGGGGGCGCCCGCCCATGACTAAATTCTGTATAAGGGGGAGGGTGGAGAGGAGGTCCCAGCAAAATGGAAGATTTCGGGGGGAGCCCGGGCGCCATGAGTCTCTCTCCTGTATACGTGCCACGGTGTATACATGAGTAAATTGCAGTGTTGCAGGGGGGAGGGGTGGGGGGGGGGGGGGGGGGAATTATTGTGTTCGAGACTTGAAAAGTTTGAATTTCGGTAACAAATCACTCCTTTTTATTATTCCGTATAGACTGTGAAAACATTTGCCATTTGCATACTGTTTGGTATACACATCTAATACATTTGGTTAGAATATTTCTTAGTATAGTAGATCCCCAGCTAAAATTCCCATTAGATCCAATTGGAATTTTAACTGGTTTTAACCGGAATCGATTGGTTTTAGTGGGTTCCAATCAGCACATTGGCCAATGGGTCTCACCAATTGGAATTTAATAATTCAGAGGCATCCGGTTTAGAGAAGCTCGTTTTAGCGAACGCCGTTTACCGACCCCGGTTTATCGAATCCCTTGAGAACCCAGTTTAGAGAAGATGGCGATGAGCTTCCCTTTAGCGAATTCGGCTGCCATTTGGCAGGGATAAATTGGTTGTCTGAAAACCCAACATGGTACCAATTTTAAATTCCAATTGGAATCTAATGGGAATCCTCAACTGGCCCGGGATGTCATATGAAAATTAACAGCACCAGCATCTTCTTTGCCAAGCATATTTTGTCCCTTCATCAGGGAAAGCAACCTCTCACTGGTGCGATAGTTCCGTTTAACTGTGTCTTTCATCTATTCTGAGTTCGGGGCAGCCGAAGCGAAAACAACTGCATCGGTGAATGATGTTGATTGGGGCGAAGCTCTGGTGGTGCTTGTCTGCGTAGACGCTGAGCCGCAGCATGCCGAGCCTTTCGTTCGTTTTAATTCATCCATGTCACGCTGCGGTCAAATGCTCAAATGCTTATATAACCACGTTCCATATACCACACATTCTCTTTCTGACATGGATGAAAACGAACAAAAGGTTCGGCATGCTGCGGCTCAGCGTCTACGCAGACAAGCTCCACCAGAGCTTCGCCCCATCAACATCATTCACCACGGGTAGATGCGGTTGTTTTTTGCCCTACACGAGCACGGGAGCATGTGCTCACGTGCTCGTGAGCACGAGCACCCGACGCCAGACATCGGATGGACATACGGACATGGCTAGCCCCTAAGGAGCTTCGCCCCTAAAAAAATAAAAAAAAAAAAAACGCGCTGTCCCACAAGCCTGCTGGCGGGACAGCGACCTTGGCCGGAAAAGCGTTATCTGTCCCGGCCTAAATGGAGACATCTGGTCATTTTATTGAAGGCTAAACATAAAACAGCGCAAAACAACGAGGACTAGCTCCACAGGCGCAGCACTCGTCCTGTGGTGTTTGTTCCTTTCCTTAGTCCTCTTTGTTTTGCGCTGTTGTACCTACATGACGTTTAACCAATCATAAACCTGAAATTTCTTTATCTACTGTAGTTGCCCTTGCAATTGCTTGAGCTCCTGTACCATCTGCTCAGCCTGTGAGTTGCCGGTGATGAGGTGCGCTGGTGACTCAGATGATATTCATGCAATAAATCATGGCAACTTAAAGCAGCTCCGTTGCCCGAACAAACCTTTATTAACACTTCAATTGTGCCTAATAAAGACCATAAATCCTTGATTACTACGCTCGACGACATGCTGCTATCCACTCACACCTCCAGCCATTTGGTGTATAACAACCTGAAATGCTTTTCATCACTGAAACAGCAAAGCCTATGTGAATTTCATTCCAAGATGTTGACCATTCTCACTGTCAGTGCTTTTAGCTTGGCTTTCTGGTTGTTTGGTATCGAGTATATGGGATCCATACATAATGGTCTTGGACATTATGATCCCAGACAATATGGTCCCGGACAATATGGTCCCGGACAAAATGGTCCCGAGTGCCAGCTAGCCGGACAAAATGGTCCCATGTTGTTTTTGCTGCATTTTTCTTTTTTTTTTCTTGCTTTTCACAGGTTTGTAGATTGCATGTATTTATTTTTGGTAAATATTTGTGACATGAGCCATTGATTATTTTAAAGTTACTTTTTAATTGCTTGGTCTTCACAGGTTTATGTTATTAAATGTGATTCGCAAAATACTTATATTGCGAGCCGTTCGTCAATCTAGAGTTTATATTTTTCACGCATAATTTTCGCCATTTGTTCTACTTTTCGTGTGTTCAACTTGAGTTTCAACCAGTCTACCGAGAAATGCAACAGCAACTTCAAACAATCTGCACACAGTACAAACAATTGAGCCGTATCGATGATCGACCCTCTGAAAGGCGTGGGCCAAGTGCCATTTCAAGATCGTAGACCTTTTGAACTGGATTGGGTTTTTATGGCGCAAGGGCTGCTGAGGCCAAACAGCATCAAAGAAGGGTAGACCTTTTCTGGGAACGTAATAAAACATGTCATGTGTTCAAAATCATGTTTATTATTTTCCATTCTTATTTTCTAACATTGCACCAAAACATGCGGTATCTGCACGGTAGATTGCCTTTATTCCCCCTATGACGAATCGACATGTGACGAATAGACCGTTAAAAGTAATCGCTGCAGATATCAGTGACATTTTAGACAGTGCGTCAAATGTGTCGGAAATTTTACTTGGGACCATTTTGTCCAGGTTTGCGCTTAGGACCATATTGTTCGGGATCATATTGTCCGGGATGATATTGTCCGGGACCATTTTGCCCGGGACCATTTTGTCTGGGACCATATTGTCTGGAACCATTTTGCCCAGGACGATTTTGTCTGGGACCATATTGTCCGGGACCATATTGTCCTACACCCATATATGCTATTTTCCCCAATTCCTGGCCATCGGACATATAGCTTCTGGCACAGGCTTCCATGGCGATGATTCTGCGGTATACGGAGTGCACCAGAGTCAGCGACCCAAACCGTGGATCCATTGGTATCACAACACATGATCCCTGCATTAAACAACATCATGTCACCAACACACTGATCTCACCAGCTATTGTGCACATGCTTGGTGATGCCATAACTGCTCACAGGGGACAGACGGCCGTGCACAAGACAGGTGGTGTCGTTTCGTGTACTGCACGCACAGGCCCACAGCGGGGTTATCACGCGTGCAGGGGCTGCAGTTCTCAGAATGAATAGCGGCAGCAGCAGTGTAAAGCGCGATCCAAACCAACGCTTCTTTTTGCGCCTGTAGGTCGTGCGGCTGCGGATGTGACGCATTTCGTGGCGTTTTTGCTGTTTCCGGGCGCGCTTTCTGAGTCAGAACCGTGCGCTTTGGTTTGGACGGGCGAAACTTCGGGCGAGCGCGCACGCAGGCACGAGCGCACAAGCAAAGTGCAACTGCGACAGACTGGCCGGCCAGACGGCGAGAGAAAGAGAGAGAGAGATTGCGTTGTCATGTTGGAAGAGAATAAAAGGGGGGAGGAGAGGGCAGCCAGACGGCGAGAAACGCGGAGCCGGAACTAGCTTGCCCTCCACCGATTGGCCGGGACACGAAGCGTCCTACTACGTCACCGCGCGTTTTTGTGCTCGTTGAGAAGAAGTTGAAATCAACCAACTTTTTTATGCGCGCCCGGAAGGAGCGAAGAAGCGGCGCGACGTCACGAAAATGCGTCACATCCGCAGCCGCACGACCTACAGGCGCAAAAAGAAGCGTTGGTTTGGATCGCGCTTAACAAAACTCTTGAATAGGTCAAAAATATCCTCTCTGGGGCCTCCGACATTTCTACCCTGAACTGCTTCGGACATGTGCGAAAGGGTAAAATTCTATGTGGTCTTTTCTGCCAGCTTCTGGAACATAATTAGAGTCTCCTGCAGGTCAAGAATAGCAGGAGAAGTCTCTGTCCCTCTCTCTCGACATTGGCGGAGCGAACACTGGAGAGAAGCAAACCACCTATCATGACAAGTAGAGGTGGTTTCCTCTTCTCCACTCTCATGCTATTCTTGACCTGCAACAGACTATAGCGCCCTTGTCAACGCTTGCAACATGAGCAGAACTGTGGGAGGGTTGGGCTCATCCTTGCCCGCAGGAAAGGCAGTCTGCTCAAAATGTCTGCGTTCAGATTCTTCAACGCACAGCTAAAGGCAACACTGAATTTGCCTGCTGGCACCTGTCAGCATCATGGATCGTCTTGATCAGCTCGAGGCAAGGATGCCGAAAATTTCGTCCTCGGAGTTTTCATGCAGCGTGGACTCTGACGTACACTGCTCTAAGAGTCCGCAAAGAAAAAAAGGTCCAAGGCACCTAGGAAGAGGGTTCCTGCTCAAGCTGAGTCAGCCGCAGACACTGCAGTCGCTGACCAACGTGACTGTCAGCTCGGTTTCTCAACTGCGCACGGACATCATCGCCTGGTTTCACCAGATAGATTTCAGGTTCCAGACGTTTAAAGTTGCACCAGGTGAGGCCATCCCATTGATTGTATCCAAGCCACCATCTAAGGACTCCAAGTGGATTACGTACCACCTCAAGACAGCCAAGCTAACAATGCATGTAGGAGCAAATGAAGAAAGCTTTTCGTCGTCGTTACAACCTGGACAACGAAGCTGAGGCGAAACAAAAGATGTTCAGCACAAGTCAGCACTCGGGAGAGTCCTCCACCAACTCCGCCTTCCGTTTACTGGAGCTCATCCACGAGTGCAGCTACCCGGAGAAGAAGGCGGGGAAATGCAAGGTTATCCTGGCCACACTCTTCCACAAAGCACGAAAGCATGCTTCGACAGGCGCTTCGCTTCGTTGAATGAGTTGCTGGACTCTTTCCTTTGCTTTGACCAGGTTGTCTTCAGCCAACCAAAGACACCGGTTTTGGCTCTCGCTGCAGAGCGAATGCAAGCTGCGCAGGGACAAAGAAAGCGCACTCCTTCCTGCTCTCGAAGCAGTGCCGGCCATTGCCTCATCGGAACGCTGACGACAGCAATCGTCACCAGCACCCTTCTGCAACAGAGAAGTAAAAGAAGCAGCATGCGTCGCTTCAGCATGTGTCAAAAACTTTGCGGGACTTTCAATGTTCTTCGTCCCAATACCCTGAAGTTCGTCCGCTACGTCTCATTTGTAAGAGAAGCGGCCACTTCGTCACGTGATGCCGGCAAGAGCTGACCCAAGAATTTCTGGAATGGCAACGGCACTTTGAGTCTGTTGCATTGTTGACGGAGAAAAGTGAAAACCTGATGCCCCTATTGCCTGGAAGGTGTCATCAGTAGTTGTTACATCACCTCTGGTGCTGCAGTGGGCATCAAGACAAGCTCAGCAATGCGGACACTGACCCCATTTTCCATTGATCAAGCCTTTTTATGCCAGGGGACTTCTGTCTCAGAACATTGGAAAGTTGTCAACCCTCAGCACCAACGTTGGTGTCACATTTGACAGCGGTACGCAGCTCGGAAGTTGACCTCCAGACAAATCAAGCATGCTCAAGAAAAGCAAGAAAGCGACTTTGACAGCGGCACATGTATGTTCTTTTTGAGGACTAGCTCGTGTTGTAGGAGAGCCCACTCATCAGAGTCAAGGCAACACTATGATTTACTGGCCCTCGCAAAATTGTGAGCCGGCTCTCTCCCGTGAACTACGAGCTTGAACTCGTGAACGGTACTGGCCGCGATGTAGTGCATGTGGAGAAACTGAAGCCGGTCGTCAAATTTGTGCAGCCTCTACCTGGCGATTGAACTTTGTAAACTTTGTTTTTTTCTCATTTATCACGTCGTATGTATATCATTATTTAATCATGTGCATATTGCTCGACGCAGTATTTGTTTAATGTTTGTTTAGTGTTTGTTGCGTGGCAGCGTGATATCAGGTCGACACTTAAAAACCTTGGCACGTTAAGGTGTATCCACACGACGGACCGGTCCGCGGACCGATTGATCACGTGATGCGCGGCCCGCGGGCCGCCCGGCTGCAATGAGCATCCACACGGCGGACCAAAAGAGCAGACGACAGAGTGAACGGGCCGGTCTAACCCTCGACCTCAAAGCTCCGCCAAACGTATGCAGCGAGCTGCTTTGAGGCTATTTGTAAAGAGCCAAAATGGAGGTTGAACGAAAGAGACGTTTGGCCGCGGTGGCCCTGGCGTTGAATATTGAGGATGAGGACGACCTAAGCGAACCGAAAAAGGCATGGGGACATCTTTAGATGATTATTTGTGTAGTCGTCGCGACTATTGTCCCACAGAGCGGGGAATTGCTCCATGAGCGTGATGAAGGAAAACGTTGCATCGTCGCACAACAAAAAGTTCGTCTTCTTTGTCTTCAACAGTTGGCGCCAAAAGAAAACGACTTTGGATTTGGATTCCAACGCAAACAACAAAAGTCAGCTTGTTGCCAGACTTAGCGCTTCAATTATACTAAAAACGCCGCGGTCCGCCGCCAAGGTCCGGGCGAGAAAAGTCGCTTGGCATTTCTCACAAGCGCGGGCCGCGGACCGCCGGCGGACCTCAAAAACCGGTGACGTAAGATCACGTGATGCGCGGCCCGCGGACCAAAAGAGCAATTTGGTCCGTCGTGTGGATACACCTATACGAGCTGCAAAAGAGACATCGCTCTGAAGCGGCTCGTGCGACCGCTCATGATCGAAATAAAAGAAGTAGTTTTGGCATGGTAGCTGATGACGTTGACATGTCTTTCCTGAGCATGGTGCCCATTTATCTTGATGACCGATCCAGATCGTCACAACAACATTACCCAGGTAAAATTTCATGACAAGTTTTCCTGCTAGGACTGTCTCCTTGCAGAGCTGGAAAATTGCCGCGGCAGCCGAAATTTTCAAGAGCATCCTTTTTACTCTGTGTCGTCCTTTGATGGTGTTTATGGTGAGCATATCTGCTGTCTCCACTGTCACACACAGCTAGTGGAATGCTTTGTGGCTGGGGCCTCTGCCGTGGTCTGCGTGGCGGTGGGTTGGGGCACAGCGAGTTTTCTTATCTTCCCCTCTGGGTTATGATTATTCATTGTTTTCATACGTGTATATGTGCTATCTTATACTTACGACTACAGTTTGTTTATGTTTACACCTACTCAGCGGCGGGCTAGCAGGCGCACATGCGTAAGGGTACTAACCTTTCTGTCTAGCCTCGCACGCCGCTGACTAGGCAAACTTTTTCGTGCAAATAAAAATTATTATTATTATTATTATTATTATAAGTGAGGTCCAGTGTTGAAAAAGTGGTGCCTCCAAACACGCTCACCACAAAATCTGTTACAGCCCGCATCAGATTTACCGCCAGTTTTTCAACTGCGTTCAGTGTTGTGTTGGCTCGATTATGCCTTAGCTTTGGAGCATCCGGAGTTCTGCCTCCACTGCGGTACACATTGCAAAAGGAACAGGGCTGGCCTTCAAAAAGCGCAGTGCTTCATCTTTTTTCAGATCCAGGTTCGCCGAGGGTTCTTTGTGCCTGCTCATCCCTGGGTCAAGAACTTCCTCATGTGTCAGCAACGCATCATCTATAGGGTCTTGCCCTGGTCAAGGTGGTAAGCTACTGTGTCTACCTCAAACTTCATTGGTCTCCCTTCGACTTTGGGTAAGACCAGATAATTCTTGACCAGTACATTATTCAGTGAAGAAAGGGAGAAAACACAGGCGAGCTGGTGAATGACAAACATAGTAAACCCGAGACTTAGGAAAATAAAAATAAAAATGAAATGAACATTGAAGTCTCGGACACAGGTTGAAGTTTATTCAACAAACACCGCCTTATATACACGTCCAAACCTCCTTCACAATCCACCCTTTGGCGAATACGTGCTGCCACCTAGACACGCGACTGGGATAGAGAATAAATGGCTAGAAAACAATGCGCGCACCAGGCCTCTCTAACCTGTTCCACACGCAAAACGTGAGCCACATCCTGTTTGCCCATTGAGCCGCTGTGACCTAGATACGGTTTCCCCAAACTTGCCTTTGTCCCCATCGTGGGTTATCTTCTGTCCCGAAGTCGGCACGAGAAAACTATTTTCCCTCTCTGCTCGGCCAGCAGGAAAAGAAAGAAGGTACTAGAACCACTTACTCTCAAACCAATGTTTCTACAAAAGGTTCATTGCTCGGCCAGAAGGAAAAGAAAGAAGGTACTAGAACCATTTACTCTCAAACCGATGTTTTTACAAAAGATCCTACTACTAGGCGTAACATAACTTCCAACCATATCCAGCACACGAAACAAGAAACAAAAAGAACATGAAACCCAGACACAAAAGAACAGGCCAAAACAAAGGACCTCAAACCGCAAAGGTTGCACAAGCAGAAGATGGTATGGCCTCGACTGCCTTCACAGCGCTTGCAGTGAATGAGCACTCGTGCAACCGCCATGGTGTGATCCAAAGCAATTAGCTCACACTTGTAGAATCTGGCTAACAGTCCATGCTAAGGGGAGATGAAGTATAGAAAACTGCAGCTCTAAACACACACACACACACACACACACACACACAAAAAAAAAAAAAAGACCTGCCACATTGGAAGAATATAGGAACAGGGATGGGGGGCAACGAGTTTGAATTATGTGGGGGATGGAGAATATAGCAACCCTGCCCACCTGTTCCGACGCAACTTCGCACATAATCCGATACCATCCGAGCCTATTTAAAGATCTATATCACATTCCCACCCGATCTGATCGGCATTCCTAATCAGTTTTATTTTCATATGTTCAGTGACAATGCAAGCCAGTTTCAAATACTCTATTTTTATAATATTACTTTTTCGTACTTCTCAATGCAACATTTTCATTGCTGTTCCCCAGATCACGAGAGCCGCGCACAAGTAGCGATCCTCAGTTTGGGCATCTAGGACGTAGTACGTAGCTGTTGTGCGTCTCGTACGCACTGCAAAATCTGCGTAAAACGATCCAAAACTTCTTTCAGCAAGCGCTGCGACCCAAGGGGGTATCGGAAGTCGAGCGTGTTAGCGCACCGAAACTCGTACGGCGAAAGGTCCCACTGCCAGGGATCCCCACCCCCACCCGATTCGATCTGTTGTGAGGCACAGACCCCAGGCTAGCAGTCGTACTGTAGTGGCTAAATTTTCTCATCTACAGCCTGAAACGGTATCGCCAGAACCTAGACAGGCCGATCGCACGCTATTTAAAATAGTGAGCGTCTTATTTTCTTCCGCTGTGCCCAAAATGACGACAGGGCATGCGATTGAAAGACCAGCGGATAGGCGGGCTACCACTCTTGCCTTCGAATCGTTCGGGAGTCGGGCACCTGCATTTGCACCATGATTGAAGAAACAGAAAGAAGCGACGTCAAATCACATTGACACAGAATCACTCCAAGCTTCCTTGCTTGTGCCCTTCAGCTCTGTGCGCCGTCAGTCGTATCAACGGTAATCAAAATTAACAACGCCTGCCGCGCGCGTTCCGCTGCTCATACAAACAACAACAAACTATCAGGGTACTTTGCTGCAGAAAGTTACTTCCGCCAGTTTTAGCGAAATACGGATTGGCTCAACCCCTGCTGAACCGACGTTATTCAAGGTATTGAATTTGGCGTAAGGGTAGTGTGTTTGGGGTATGCGAAAAAGACTACGGTATTGACTATGGCGTACGCCGAAATGACTACGGTATTGATTTTGGCGTACGCCATAACCACTACCGTAGTCGAAGCGGAGGGGTAGTGAGATCGGCGTCCTACACCGGCGCTGGCCAATCACGAAGACGGATCCGTCCTCGCGATTGGCCAGCGCCGGCCCTCGCGCCTTCCTCGAGGAAGTGGAGGGGCCATTCATTATCATCCACATTTTGGCATTGCTAACCCTCTGCCTGCTTCGCAAGTGGAAACTTTAGTGTCATCCCACACTTCGCAAATGCCTAGTCTTCCTGAAATAGACTGATGTAGTTTTCAGTGACGCTCGGCAAGTTTCTAAGCAGCAAGTTTCTTTTCACTACTTAAAAGTTAATTAGTAAATCTTAGGTAATCCTGCCATTTGCGTCGGCACACTCCAAACTGGTGAAGAGGGGGATCATTAACCTCTGCTTTGGTAACGCTCTAAAAAAGTTGTGCGCATACGATTGACGAAATTGTTTCAATAACTAGGCTTTAAGACTTAAATCAGCGTGATATCCGACCCCCCTTCTGTCAGAAGTGGCCGAGAGCACCCTCAAGAAGTTAAAAAATAAGAATAGTGAGCAGTAGCGTCACAAGGAGGGGGAGGGGGGGGGGGGGGGGCAAGGGGGGCGTATTGCCCCAAGGGTTGTCGCAGCGGGCGACGAGCGGAGGGAGGAGGAGATGTTGCGGTGGGCGACAAGCAGGGTGTCGCGGACGGCCACGAGACGGGGGGCTGTCACCGCGGGCCACTGCCCCGGGTGCCGCTGACCCCAGTAACACCACTGATAGCGAGGCGACGGAACCACAGAGAAAGGAAAAAAGTGGTGTTGATACCATACCTGCATAAAGTATCCCACAATCTTAAGAGAGTGGGCTTGCACACGGGAGTTAACATAGTTTTGTCAGGAGGGGGAGGGGGGGGGGTGGCTGCTGCCAGAGGTTGCCTCCCTTCCCCCCCCCCCCCCTTTGACACCTGGTACCCGGGGCCCCCCGCGCACCCCATTACTACGCCACTTTGATAGACAATCGGCGTCACTGTGCTACCGGCCAGACTTGTACATCATGTCCATGTCAAACTCCTGCAGTCGTAGACCCCACCTGGCGAAACGTCCTCAGGGGTCCTTCAGATTCGCAAGCCAGCAGAGCAAGCGATGGACTGTAAACACTCCGAACAGACTTCCGTACAAGTACGAGCGAAACTTGGTGACGGCCCAGCCGACGGCGTGGCATTCTTCCTCCGTCGTAGAGTAATTAACCCCGCCCCCCCCCCCCCCCCCCCCTCTCTTGGACAGTGTACGGCTAGCATAGGCGATTACCCGCTTTGTTACCTTCTGTATTTGGACCACCACGCGCCGCGCCCCGTGTTACTTGCGTCGATGTGAATTTCTGTTTGAGCATTCTGGTCGAAATGGCCAAGGACGGGAGGTGTTTGAAGTCTTTGTTTAAGCTCGTCAAACACCCGCTTGTGCTCTTTTGTCCGCTGAAACTTTACGGTGTCTTTTGTAAGGTATATCAGTGGCGCAGAAAGCTTCGCAAAATCTCGAACGAAGTGCCTGTAGTAGGCACAAAGGTCTAGAAATCTTCTTACGGCCTTTTTGTCCGACGGCGGGGAAAATGCGGCTATGGCGCGCGTCTTCTCGGGGTCAGGATGAACACCCTCACCGCTCATGACGTGGCCAAGGAGCTTGAGCTCGCCATAAGTGAGCCAATATTTCCTTGGCTTGAGAGTTAGTCTAGTGGCCTTGATGGCTTGAAGTATGGCACGGAGTAGTCGTAAGTGCTCGTCGAAGTTGCTGGGGAACACTACAACATCATCGGGGTAGACGAGACAGCTCTGCCATTTCAAGCCTGTTACACGCTGTCTATGGCATGCTGGAAGGTCGCCGATGCTGTGTCCAAAGGCGTCATTTTAAATTTGTACAGTCCGTCAGGGGTGACAAAGGCAGTTTTCTTCCGGTCCTGTTTTGCAACCTCGATCTGTAAGTAGCCACTTTTCAAGTCCATTGACAAAAATTATTGGGAGTGGCGAAGACGATCTAGTATTGTCGATATGGGGCAGTGGGCAGATGTCTTTCTTTGTTCCAGCATTGAGTCGACGATGGTCCACACAAAATCTCAGGTTTTCGTCTTTCTTTACGAGTACTGCAGGTGAAGCCCACGGACTGCATGATGGCTGGATGATGTCATCATCAAGCATTTGGATGAATTCCCCTTTCTTTCAAAGCGACACGGTATAGTGACTGTTGGACTGGGTGCACATTGCCGTCGGTAACAATGCAATGTTTTGCCACTGATGCTTGGCAAAATTTCGACAATATGGCAAAACAGTCACTGTATTCAGCAGTGAGGTCAACCAGTTACCGGTGCTTTGGAGCTGGGAGCTCGGGGTCGATGTCGAGTTGCAACGGCGACGTGCTCTCGTGTTGTGACGACGAGGTTTCTTCGAAGATTGCGGTGAACACGGCTGACACTTGAAGCTCATCGACGTGGCACACAGTGGTACCCTTCATTAGGTGCTGCGGCTCCTCTCAAAAGTTTGTCACGAGAACGGTGGTATGTCCTTCTTGCAGATCTAGCTGTTACGCCTCATGCGATGCCAATTTCATTTTCAAAGAGCATTTGGACGTTGTTTTCCAGAAGAGCTTCACCGCATATGGCTGTGTCGGTTACGACGGTTACGAAAACACTTGACCGCGGCAGCAGGTTCACATGGTCGGCAATAACTCGGATCGCAGCTGACGTCATGTAGGACTCCATCGGCGGCAAAATGGGCTTTCGCGGCGTCAACTGGTTTGCCCCGAGGTCGACAATGGCACCAAACTCACCAAGAAAGTCTATTCCGAGGACAACGTCCCTCGCACAGTCTTGCAAAACAACGAACCTCACGCCGTGGATCTCGACGCGAGCAGTGCATCTCCCAACTGGTGTTGATCTCCCATGGTTCGTATTTCACGTCGGTCCAAAGGCATCGTCACTTTTTGCATGCAGAGAGAGCCTCCCACTCAAGACTGGGTAGTCTGCTTTGGTGTCCATGAGTGCTGATGGGTCGTGGCCGTCGGTAACAACATTGAGGTTGTCGGGCACCCTTGCAGGAGCGTCTTGCGATGCGCGGCACCGGGAGAATGGGAGGGCTCCGACGTTCTTGGAGGCTGTTTACTTCGGTCATCTTCGGCAACGCCACCTCCAGGCGTTGCCACACTTAGTTTTCCCAACAAAATAGAGGAGACAGGCTGTCCCGCCATGAGGGGCGGAAGGGCGAAAGCGGACATCAAGGCAAAGCCGAACGGGAACCTCGGGGTAGAGTCGGCACCGGGAACAGGAGTCGTTGAAGGTACTCCTCAATGTCGATTGGTTGCTTCCCAAGGCGGGGCCGCGCGTTGCTCAGTGCAAAACCTCGCAGGCCCATTTGTCGGTATGGACACCGACAAATGGGCCTCGCCGCAGTGATAACGGAGCGGTCATCGATGAGCCGTGCACCACACATCCACCTTTCTAGGCGCGGTTGTTCGGTTCGGATGAGCTTGGGCTGTCCTTCCCGACGTCGGAAAGTTTGGCAGGTTACTTCAAGGCGACGTCGAATACTGCTGGGAAGCTGGCGTTTGTCTCTGAGCTACTGAGGCGTAGGTCAGAGTGGGCTCCTCGTTGTAGCAAAGCAGTAGTCGGGTGCTGCTATGCTAGCAGGAGCCTCCGGCTGGAATGCACACTGAATTTCCTCGCAAACAACTTCGGCTATTGACAGCGAAACCGGCTGGTTGTCAGCTGGCAAGACGTTCCTGAGCTCTACCCGGACGACGTCGTGAATGATATTAAGAATGCCCGGGCTGCTGCAGCTGGAAGTTGAGAGGGCAGCGATGCCGGGGAGGGGCTGGTAATGGGAGGCCCGCGCTTGAAGGGCACGTTTGATGTTAGTAGCCTCAGTGACGAATCCGCACAAGGCCTCCGAAGATGTTTTTCTTCACTCCCCGCATCAGAACCCACAGCGCTCTCAGAACCCGCAGCGGAAGCGTTTGGGTACGTCGCCCCTGTGAGGCAGACCAAGTTCTAGGCTGTATAAACATACCACACAACCCAATTTTAGGCGCAGTTCATCGGCGGAGAACGTCTCTGACAAATCTTGTGATGCTCTCATTCGGCCCTTGGCGCCTTGCTTGCAGAGCTAGGTTCTTCGGCCTGCTGTCGTCGCTGCTGGCTGGCAAAGGTACGTCGAAGCTCGGCCTGGAAGTCTTCCAACGACGAAATTGACGCTTCGTGGTTTTCGTACCAGGTGCGTGCTGTGCCTAGCTTCCAGAGCGAAGTAGACGTTTCGTGGGCTTTGCTCAGCACCCTATCCATTGAACTGGGCGACGGGCTCGTACTGGCTCAACCTGTCGTCCACATCTTTGTAAAGGTCACCATGGAAAGTCGCCGGTGTCCGTGGCGGGTCCTGCACCCAGAAGGTGGAAGTTGGTGGTGCTCATCGTGGCCGCACCCCTTGTTGGCTTAGACATATATAGTGACGAAATATGGTGGCAGGCCTTGGGTGCGGCGGCTGGTCCGGGTTTAAGGTTCGTCGACGGGGATAGGCTTTCCGGGACTTGAAAAAGATAACGCCTGACAGATCTTCTAAGGGGTACAATCACGGGCATAAAATGCGGTACCCCGCACCTCTACCAAAAAGTTATTAATGACGATTGATGAGGCGATGACTGACTGAAGAAAACTAAAGATTTTTAACAAGGCGAGCTTGTGCCCTCCTTCCCCCCCCCCCCCCCCCCCCCCCCCCAAAAAAAAAAAAATAGAAAAAGGCTAGCGTCGCAGGCGTCAATGGCGGCATAACAGCAGGATCGAGCGGTGAGGTGGGACTGACTGCAGCTCTGAGCTTCTGGAACAATTGGCGTAGAAGGTTCGACGCGTAGAAAATTCGAACCTCAGAGAAACAACAGGGTTCTCGAATTCACCAAAACATGACATTTACAGAAATAAAAAAAAAAAAAAAGGCACATCAGCTCCCAGGCCTCGAACTTCGGCTATTTGCGTGGGAGCGAAGCACGATAACCATTCGGCCGTGGGCGCGCTTGCTCGGAGACGCGCGTGGCAATATTAGGCAATTACTTTGCTAATTAGTGCCCTATTGCGACCTCCAACGTACCCCTGGCTTACAATTTGTTTCCAACATAAGGTGGTTTGCTTTTTTTTATCAGTCTATTTATTTGAAGGGATTTTTAAAAATATTCACAGAAACGGCCGGTATAGCCCACATTGGAGTGGCATACTTTGGAGGACGCTGAATCTGTATCACTGCACCATGACTCGTGGTAGCAGAAGGGAAGAGATGATGCAGTACATTCGAAAGAAGCGAACGTACGGTCCAAGTTTGATAGTCATGTGTTCAGCATTTATGAATCTGAAATGCAAATTGCACGGAGCCTGCTTGTTGCTGCTAGGAATAGTTGCATCACACATGGCTCGCACGTGACATCATCAGACCCTGCCGGAGATCCCCTTTGCTTGATTTTGCCGAGAAAAACAAATTTGGTCGTGCAAAATTAGGAATGCAGACGGTAGGACTCAGTAGCAAGGCCACCACAATGACGGCCAATGTGACATCAATGCAGGCCGTGCACAGGGTATTTCGATTGCTATTAGGGCATGAAACATTCGTACGGGATATTTCCACGCCAAACTATTTAGGCTCAAATTCGACCCTCACAGATTCGGTTGAAAAAATGTTGTGTTATTGGTGATGTAAAAGTATATTTTCCAAAATTATTCTGCTACAACTATTTTTTTTTGTGTGTGTGACACTTAATTTTGTTGGAAACAAACCCCAAAAAGTGAAAAGCACAATTGTTTTTTCTTATTATTTTTTATGGAAGGTATGAAACGAGACAGCGAAATAAACATTGTTTATAGTAGGTACTTCCGAGTTAGTTTGAAGGGCATAGTGTAAAGGTTAGCATGCTTGGCTATATATATATAAAAAAACGGTACTCTATGTGTTTCACAAAAATTTAAATTCAACACGCGTGCATTAATTTTTTTTTTTTTTTTTGTATTTTGTAAAGTTGTTTTTGCCGCCTCTGGGAACGTGACGTTTAAACTAAAAGTTATTTTAAATCACAATCACAACATTTGAGAGAGTGCCACTTCGGCAAACTGTAAAAGATTGCGCACCTGCTGCATCGCGCAGGCATAAACATACGTAAGAAAGCATGTTGCACATTCTTGTAGCGTTGATGTCGCTCTACTCGTCAAAATAAGCATGACCTGTATTAAAAGGACACGACGCCCCCCAAAATGTTGTTTTTTCATTTTTTGCTAGGCGATTTAATATGGTGTCGAAATAATACCCAGTTAATATTTTGCTACTAAGTCCCGTATATTTTTAATAAAGCCAAAAAACGCAACTGCTCGAAACGGAAACCTGCGCACGGAAAGAGTGAGTGGCGGAAGTCACGTAACTTCACCCGACCGCGCGCTTTTTTTCTTTTTCTTTTTATTTTGTAGCGCAGCAGGCAGGTCTTTTGCAGTTATGTTTGTTCCGCTCGCTGTTCCGCACTTCAGCACGAGTTGTTTTGTTTGGAAATTAGTAGTGAGTGCCCGTGGTGAAATTCCCGTGATCGGCTCCAAAAAGAATACCCAAGATGTTGCGTGAAGAGCTGCCGCAAATGTACTGCGTCCGAACATTTGCGGGCACCTCGGAAAGCGGACGCTCCCCCGATTTTTACGCTCCTTGCATTTTTCTGGAAAGTGACTACATTGAGTTCGCAGGTGTCAAAAAGGAAATTCCAAATCACATAGTTCTGCAACGTTTCGTCCACAACAATTATTTTTTTTTTTCAGTGTATAGTTAGAAAAAAAAAGAAATGTAAATACCGCTAAATGTTACAAAAAAAAAACGGTTTTGCCTACACTTGGGTCCGTTGCGTGAGAAGCGGACATCTTACCACTGAGCTACTAGGGAAACTCTTCGTAGTAATGCAGCCGGTTGGCTGTAGGTTGGAAATTTTGCTGCCGATCTTTTACCAGCAAACACACTCTCGGCTCGAAATCGGGCAGCACCACGCATTGGCTACATTTGCACCTAGTAAAGAAATCATATGCGTGCATATTCAACTTGAAGTACGCCCTTCGTGTTTAACGTTTGCGCGAGCAATGTCTTCAGCCACAAGGGGGCGACAGGTCGGCGATGTCTTCGTGCAGATTGGCTTGGTGGTCGAGCGTGTTGTACGGGATGAATACCAATTCTTTTGATCGGTCCAAAATTTCTCTTTCGAAGGAAGACAGAATTCGCCGGTACCGCAGATGACAGTTCTGAAGTAGAGGTCCCACGCCCGTCGTCCGCTGCCATCAACCATCCAGCCCGCGATACGGGTAACGACGCCATGTTGAGAATGGTTCCCGGACATTTCATCGAACGCAGTTTCGTCGAACGCCGTTTCATCGAAAAAATGAAAGTTTCATTGAATGTCTTTAAAATAAAAAGTGTGAAAAATTTTCTTTTATGCACGGATCGAGTGCATTTTCGTGTCATTCACCCATTTCATTGTCAGGTTTTTTAATGTCCAAACTTGTAGCTGTTACAATTTATTTTGATGCAAGTAACCGATGAGGATATTTGTACCGATCTTTATGTTTGTTTCGCACATTGTGCTTATCTGTTCATTACCTCTGTATTACCCGATGGGCCTTGAGGGTATTGTAACAAATAAATAAAAAGTCGCACCCCCGGTAAGAGTGCACTGCAGCTCATGGAGGCCAGAAGGCGACTTAGGTTTTGTGCAGGCGCAAAACCTAAGTTTCGCAGTTTCTGTACAACAGCGATCAAGACACGGCGTCAAATAAACGTTTACATTGTTTATTAGCATACTTAAATCTAACAAAATGCGATCCAATGCATTTTCCAAAAAGAGCCTTACCTGGAAAAGAAATTTGAACGCGTTATTTGTCTCACCTTCAGCACTTTTCATTAACAAAGGCGAGCAAACCGCACACCCGCAACAGGACCAACACAACTTATCCCGCTATTTTTTTTTTTTTTTTTCTCTTTCAGCGTTGAAACTTTGTCAGCGATTCGGAATTACGTCATGCTGCGCTCCTTTCACTCCCCATGCACCGTCTCCGGAGACGGTGCACGAGAGCCTGACTTCGAAAACTCGGAGTAACGTGCACCGGAAGTCGGTCTTTGCCGTCTAGTGGAAGGAGGGCTACGCACCCAATGCTAAATGCCTTAAAATCTACAGACTATTATTTTTTTTTTTTTCAATCATTCAATAAGTGTTTGGTGTTCTGACATCATCGCAACCCCTGTGCAAGAAGCAGACGAACTTGTGCTCCGCCTACACCAACTCATGTCTACAAACAAACCTGAGTGCCCCTAGCAGCATGCACCGGCGCCGCACACACGCGATGGGGTATGGGCAAATGCAAAAAGGTGAAAAGCACCGCCTCCTACATCAACAACTTTTGGAATGTTATGTTGCCGGCGTCGGTGCGAATTCCTGTGCTCTTTTTCGCGTTGGAATTGTCGACTCTAAAGGCTTACTAATTTGCTGGCGCCAGCAAAGACTCGTTACTGCAAAGCCTTCATGTAAATAATGCGCCGTACAGCAATTCATTCCACGTAAATGCTGCAGAATGGACAAAGCTTGATTCACATTACTGTCGGTTTTGCTCGCTATTTTCAGTTGCAACGCCGCTCAGACTGCAAAAGTGTGGATTGTAGCTGCGATGCTCGACGTCGATACTGAAAATCGCAATCAAGATCGGACCACGTGAATCGGGCATAAGTCGGTGATGGCATGGTAACCATGATAATATATTTATTTCCACAAAAAGAATATTACTCTCAATAGCATGCCAGGCTAGGGGTTTTACTACAGTTGATCAAACACTATTTGATTGAAACACGTTTAGAGAACAGGCACGCTTTATCGAAGCTCGATTTGGAGAATGCACAACCTCAGTTTAGAGAAACGGCATTTATCGAAAAGGAGACGCAGTTTTTAAAAAAAGGCTCGCCTACTTAACACGTGTTAACCCACCCGAGCCCCTCGTTTACGCCGCTTCCCGGCGAATCTGCAGCAGTTCATTACAAAAATGTTAACCCAGCTGGGCCACCCAAACACGCCGCTTCGCGGCGGCTCATTTCGCTAAAAGGAGGCTCACAGTATTTTCTATAAACTGGGTTTCTCTATAAAGAGATTCGATAAAAAGGCGTCGATAAAACGGCGTTCGCTAAATTGAGCTTTTCTAAACTGCATGCCTTTGCCAGAGTGGGCAGAATAAAGGATAAAACCTGTACACAAGTGCACCTGCCCGCCCCCCACCGAATCCACATCTCCTTGTATTTACTGTTTACACCGAGCCTACTTACCCCAAGCAAACTTGAAAAATTTTAAAAGTCTTTTAAGGCCTCCACTTCCCGCTGCAACGTTCAGTCTACTGGCTGCGGTCATTTGAACGAGCAGACAACAGTTTGAATGAGTTTTAAAGTGCATACAACAGCTAGTTTGAACGATGAGACAACCAAATTTGAATGTGAAGACGTGCTGAACGCTCCACGGCTGGTTTTTCCTGTTGGTTCATGCTGCAACAAAACAAATAAATCTGCCGACCAGTATCATCTGTGAATTCAACCCAAAGTGCTTCCTGTACAAGCAGTGGTGTAATCGGAAAAAATTCTCTTTTTTGTTTGCGGGGGGGGGGGGGGGGGGGGGGGGGGGAAGGGAAGGGAAGGGGAAGGGAAGGGGAAGGGCTGAGGGGCTGAAGCCCCAAAAGCCTCCCCCCTGCTGGCTATGCCACTGCGCACAAGCAATCGTGGTCAGATGGTGTCTGGTCTTCCCTTTACCCAGCAGCTATTCACACTCTTGGACAAAGCAAGCAGGCAGGAAGAAATCACATTAGAACCGATTTTGACAGCTTTCCAGGGTCCTTTAATACAGCCCCGGTTGCAGGGCTTTGATGAGAAGGAAGGTTTTAGTCTGGCTTCTTCCAAACAACACAGGAATGCCTATACCGCATGGCGACTTCGCCAACAGCCCTAGACCGGAAGTGCTCCTGAAATGTTGCCATTGCGGCGCACGAGACATCCAAGCTTAGTGACAGTCTTATTATTGGCGTTTCAACTACTAGGTTATAACCATTTCACATCCCCCCCCCCCCCCCCAAAAAAAAAAAGTGCATTGTTTCTTTCTTTGCAAAAATGAACTATGCATCACTGAATGCTCATTCTTCACCCAAATGTGGTGCCAGAGGTCCAAACCAGATGCCAAAGTTTCAACACTAACCATTATCTTATTCAAAAGCTATAAGGGATTTTCTAAAACTTTTACTGGGAAAATCGGGTCCATTTTCGCCCATTTTCGGTAACGGTGCCATAGAGCTCCACATATTTGAGAGCTGTCGGCCGCCCTATTCCCACTGATGTAACTCTTGAATAAGATCAGGGTTAGTGCCTAAACTTTGGCATCCGGTTCGTACCTCTAGCGCTACATTTAGGCAGAGAATGAGCGTTCAGAGAAGCATACTTCATTTTTGCAGTTAAAAAAAACCCAGCACATTTTTAGGGGGGACACCCTGTGCATACTGGAAGCTCTGGATTCCCTTGGACCAGCCTCTAAATAACGCTACCTATATGCACACAGTCCACTCTTATTAAGACAAACTCCAGGGAGCCACAGACTTTTTTGGAACGTTGGAAGTCTGAATTAATCAGAAGTTCATCTTAGTATAATGTGAAGCAAAGCAGTGATTTGCTACACACACCAAGCTCTACGCTTTCAACATAGGCCTGGTATTTATAAGCAGGCACACACATAAAACACTAGTCAAGCTTAAAGCGAAAAGTGGTTTTAGCTGAAAATTTTCTAATCAAATATTGAATAGTTTCTCCCAGCCTTTTCTACCGTTGTACGATGCTTAAACAAAAATTCAGCTGAACTTGTGAAGGTTGTTTCCAACCTTCCACTTGTGCACTTCTAAGCTCAGTTAGTTTTAATAAACATAATGTCTAGAGTACCGTCCAACGGTACTTCACTCATGCCTTCAAGTGCCATCCGAAAGTCGTCTATAAAATGAGTTCTCAAAACAACTTTTCGAAGCTGTAGTGAAGCGAGGGAGGGAGGAAGAAGTGATCGTGATTGGACGCTTAATTTTCGTTCTCTTGAACGAAAGTGATTCACTGGGGCCCTTGTGGCCCTGGGTTCCGCTACGAAGAAGGCAGCGATCCTTCAACAAGATGAGCTCCAAGGACAGCAGCATGACGGTCCTTGAAGACCGGGTTAATAAGAGGCAAAGGAATGCTCCAAGCAGACCAAGGAATATAGAATCATTGTACCATGTCTACCTACAGGTATGCTCGTCACAAACTCCCTTTCCTTGGATGCGGATATGTCTGGGCGACTGTACGAGGCAACAGATTTCAAAGAAGTTCTTTTTTCAATAATTGACCGGAAAGATCTCGTCGCCTTAGGCCCTTTCCAAATGAGCCATGTTTGGATGGCCGTCTTCACCAATGGTGCTGCAAAATACAAGGTAAAAGCACAAGAAGAACTCGAAATCAAAAAGAAGTGCCTGGTAATGGATCATACAAGGAATGAAATCAAAATGAAACTGCTATGGCTACCGCCTCAGCTACCGGACAGCAAGGTCAAGAAGGTGCTTGAACCGTTTGGAATGGTAAAAGGGATAACTAGAGAGAGGTGGAGATTTTCAGATCTCCAGGAGAAAGACACCTAAGGCCCGATTTGTAAAACTAGTACTCAGGGATTACCTCTCGGTTGATAAAGTCCCACACATGCTCACCATCTATACAGTGAATACTCTGGTGGTCATTCCCAGACGACCTCCGCTCTGCCTGTGCTGCAAACGATTGGCCATATTTGTCGACAGTGCTCTACACCACGCTGCACACAGTGCTGGCAGTATGGCCATTCCACCGAGGAGTGCGTTGTAACCTATGCCTCCAAGCTCCAGGGTAATGCTTTGCCATCGGCCGATGTAAGTGAACACCTCATGGACGTCGATGAAATGTTCACTAAGGACCTGGAACCTCTGGATGATTCTCAGGAATGTCAAGAAAACCTCGACAACTCATGCGAGGCCTCCTCGAGGCAGCAAGAGGAAGCACCTAAACCTTGCACCATCAATGCCCTAATCCAGGAGCCACCAAAGGATCCCACATCTGACGCTCCACTCACTAAATCAAAAAGGACAAGAAAACTTCTCACACAGATTACTCCGCCTGCTGTGACGGAGACAGAAGATGAAAGGTTGTGTAAAAAGGCAAAAGTCGACGCAATCGGCACCACCTTAGCAGCAGATCCCTGCTGCTCCAAAGATGTCCCCTTGAGCAGGAAAGACGTCCATCCCCAAGGACCACGTGGAAAAGCGAAGTTCAAGGAGTGGAAGAAACCAAACCGTCCCTGATCTAAATCAATGTTTAAAAGGTTACAGTCAGCTTTGGCACCACCCAGATAAGTTCCTTAACCATATGCTCCCTTAATGTGCGCGGTATTAATTCACGCAAAAAGCAATACCAACTATATCGTTTTCTAGAACCACACAATTGTGACATAGTCGCGTTGCAAGAGACTAAAGATTCTCAGGATAACGTTTTGTTCTTGGCTAACAGCGTATAGTCAAGCTCATACGATATATACCACTGCCCAGCAACCAATTACTCTGCTGGATGTGCCATTTTGTTTAAAAAAAGTTTGGAATACTGCATGTGCAGTTTAGTTGAAGGTGCAGATGCAGGGTAGGCTCTTAGTTGCAAATGTCCCCATACATGGTCACCCCTGGCAGATAGTTGTTGTTTACACCTACAATTACTCCGAACAAAGGGAGAACTTATGCAATCAAGTGAGGATTCACGCCGACACACGATTCAATGTTATCCTCCTCGAAGATTTTAGCTGCGTATTACATGCCAAAGATAGAATTCCGAGCAAGAAAATCCTTGATCCAAGTGTTGACATTCTTCAAGCTCTCGTTCGTATTGCGACCTGTTTAACACTTTCAAAACAAAAAATGTTCTTCAATGTACGCACTTCCAGGGATCATTGCATGCGCGTTTGGACCGTATCTATGTGTCTGGTTCGGCTAGCAGTTCATTTAGTAATTATAACGTCATCCCTGCAAATTTCTCAGATCATTGTATGGTCATGGTTAGTGTAGGTTCGAACCGAAAACGAATAAAGGAAAAGCCGCAATCATGGGAATGCTGGAAGATGAACAAAAGCCTGTTAGAAAATGATGCCTTTCAAAAAGCCACAAAAAACCTTATAAGTCACCTTGGACACATCAAAACTGGTGGTGCCAAAAGTGGGAACTGTTTAAGATCAAAATTCGAGAACTAGCTATTGAGATATCTTCAATAAAAAAGGTACAACGAAAAAACTGAAGAAGGACAACTAAACAAAAATCTCTTGTACTTATATAATCTCGAATGTCAAGAGCCAGGGATGTACAACAATGAAATAAAAAATATAAAGAGGCAAGTAGAAGAACACGACAAGAAGCGGTATGAAGGTGCGGCTGTGAGGACACGCACTCTACGACTAATTGAAGGAGAGCCACCTATGAAGAGGTACCTACACACCGAACGAGAGTATGTGAACAAAAAGTCGGTGCCATTGCTAATACTGAACGGCCAGGAACTGAAGAATGAAAGTGAAGCGCGAGACACATGCGCGAAAAATCCATCCGATCCGACGTCCGATCCGGCAATACGACTGCCTGATCCGAAAAATTTGGTCACTTCAGACGTCGGATCGGCGATCCGACGTGCGTCCAATGCGCCAGATAGTTTCGCACGGCGGACGGATTGTCGGATGCGTCCAGCCAATGACAGCACAGCTAGCGTGAACGTCATGATGACGTACTGGGTCTGGCGGGACGAAGCGAACGCGATAACGGGGCGGGCGAGGGGAAGCCGGATGCGTGAATCCCGCTGACCTATTCGAGAAAGATGGGCCCAGCAAAGAATGCACGCGCTAGCGAGAACAAGCTCCTAACTTTGCTCGTGCGAGCTAAACCGTCAATCTGGGACCAGAGATCTATGAACGCGGACCTCCGCTGGAGTGCTTGGATTTCCTGGGCGGAGCCGAACGGATCGTCGTGTCGCATGCAAGGTCGGAAGCGTGTGTCTCAAACTGTCGCGTACGGCGATTCGGAGCGGCGTTCGGACTGTCGGATCGGACGATTCTGCCGTCCATGTGTCTCGCGCTTGATATTCACCAGGCTGTTGTCTCGCATTACACCAATCTTTTTGCAACAGGCACTAAGGCACCTCATCCACGTCTGCGAGAGATAATATCAACACTACCCTGCTTAGAAAACAACACAACGGAAAAACTTAATTCACCCATGGATGTACAAAAAATTATGCAAAACATCTCTGAAATGAAAAGTCACAAAGCTCCTGGTCCAGATGGATTACCTGCTAGCTTCTACAAGAACTGGCAAGACCGATTTGCCCCCATACTTTGCAACGTTTTTGAAGAATCTGCACCACGGGTAACTTACTGCTGTCGTTTCGTAAGGCTCCTACAATACTAATTCCTAAATCGAAAGACCCTAACAAGCTTAAAAAAGTTGAAGGCTATAGACTGATCAGCCTTCTCAATACTGACTACAAAATCCTGGCTCGATTAATCGCAGGAAGACTTCAAACTGTCATAACCCTAGTCATCGAAGATCACTAAATATGTTCAATAAGAGGAAGAAATATACAGACAAACCTCCACATTGTTGGATCAACGTAAGAAGCAGCTGCTATTTTACAGCTTGATATCGAAAAAGCTTTCGATAGAGTAGACCACTCATTTCTTTTTGCCCTGTTGAAGCACATACAGTTTGGCAAAACACTTGAAAAGGGCATCATACTTTGCTACAATAGCTTTCCTCTTTGCCAAGGAAAAATGCAGAGCACATGCACTTGCAACCAATCTCCACAGGAAGCGTCCGCCATTAAAGTGCAAACGCTCCCCATGGTTTCCGATGGACCTTCTCTTCCAATACTCTGATCCTGACGTGCCCACAGAAGAGTGTGCCAGCGCGAGCCTTGTGCTACAGCCCGCAGCTGCTCCATTTCGACAAAGGTCGTTTTGTTTCCCAGTTTTTGCGGGCCTTGCGGCATCTTGTCAGCCTCGTCGGTCAGTGGGCGCGTGACCGAATCGTCACTAGAGGCGTCTGCTTGAAGCACAGTGGCTGTTCACGGGCGATCCGGGAAAGCGCCTTATTACGATGATAGCACGAGAGCAGTCGGAGCTAGGAAACACCCTTGCCCTTCTGTGCCTGAGAAATGCACTCTTTTCATCCATACAGAGACGAGAAATAGGTATCACCAGCCGCGTGCCGAGCAGACCATGCGCTAGACAAGCTGTGAATCGCGTTTGGGACGCAGAAAAGCCTTTGCCGATCGCCCCATCGGCAAAGCGAGCCACTTCGTCAGCAACGGCATTTGTGGGCAGGTCAGGATTGCAGTAGGTCGTGCTCTCTTCAATCAGCTTTCTGTAGCCTCCCAATGCAGGCAGCGCCGTCTTGCGGCGCACACGGGCATTGGAAGAGTAGGAGGAATTAGTAAACATGACGGCCTCGGGGAGCACTTCCGACAGCCATGGAGTATACAGGACGCGTTGTCCTTGGTCAATCCTTCGTTTCAGCTTAAGTCCAGACACAGGCAATGTTAGAAGCACGAGCTCCAGGCTTTCAGCGTCCCTGCCTGGCACACATGCTCAGGCAGTGCAAGCACCGTTCAGGGCCACATACTCGTGCTCTTAGCAGCGGCTGCGTTTTGGACTTAAAGGGCAACTCCGGCCAAAACTCAAAATGAAATAAATTACTGCTATTGCTGTAGTGACACAAAACACGACCCCAGGCAAAAAATTATGTCCGGGGGACGCCGCATTCTCAACTAATGCCGATAATAAAAATGTGACCCGCCGCGAGCCGCTGCTCCTTAGTGGGCGGCCAGCGGGTTGCCGATCGCTAAAGCAACATTGGGCTGTGACGTCAGTATCATTCTCTTTTTTTCCTCCGGTCCGGGCGTTGCGCGCTTTTTTGAGCCGCTACCACCGCTACTTCGGCTTGCGATTGGCGTGTTTAGCCGTTGCTTTTATCTGTAGCCCGTGTAGCTTCGGTATAGCCTTTTGTTTATTTGCTTGTGAGGACTCCAAAACTCGTTCTAGCGAGCAACTCAGTGCGCCCAAGGCTGCCCAGCTGTTCCTTGGAAAATGCCAAGTACAACTTGTAGCGGTGTGGGTTGCTCAAACAACCTGCTGCGCAACACGGAGGCGCTTTTTCACAAGTTCCCAACGGACAGGAAATTCGAAAAGGCGTGGGTGAACACTATTCGACGAGTGGACTTTGGACTTCGGCTTTTACGTGCCTGAGGAAAAAAGAACGAAAAAAATAAAAGCCGTTCACAATTCCCTGTAACGCCGGTTAGAGCGCAGCTCTGGAGGAGGAGGATGGAAGCGTACTGAGGGATAGGCGACTCCTTGAGGTCACGTGACCTCAGGGGGGTCATGTGACCTCGGGGGAGGGGGTCACCTGACCTCAGGGGGTCACGTGACCTTATGGGGTCATGTGACCCCATGCACTGTCAGGCATGCCGATGCACACCAAAGTTTGAACAAACGACACTTTAAGGAACATTTTCAGATAGGAATGCCAGAGAAATCCTGGAATGGTACCATATAGCAAAATTAAAGGAATGTTGTGTCAGCAGGACATCAATAACACAGTCTGAGAAGGAATTGCACTTTCTAGCTCTGTCTGTGACAGCTGACCGAGGCCACGTGACCTGGGGGGGTATCAAGTGACCTCAGGCAGGGTCACGTGACCTCGGGGGTCATGTGACCTTGAAGGAGGCGGGGGCGGAGTCACGTGACCTCGCGGTTACGCCGACGCTGCTCAAGCCGAAAACGGGCCCCTAAAAGCTGCGCTCTAAAAACAGACGTGTACAGCTCAGCACACGTGTTCGGGTGCCGCGGCACACGCTGGAAAGCCTCGAAACTTCGTGTCTGGCACTGACCCGCAGTGCGAAAGCGAGGGCCCCCAGTACTGTACATGACTGGCAGTGCGGCGTAGAGCAACGCCACTCCATCCACGAAGCCCTGATGACAATTTAGGCCTAGCGACGAGTACGGAAGACCGCACGCATGGTGACAACTGCCGAGTACGGCACTGAACGAGTTCACTCGCTTTCCAGTCGCTAGCTTTTGAGTATACAAGCGATGAGTACGGCATAGCGCACGCACGTTAGGTGCCACCGTGTATGGCACCTAACGAATTCACGGGTTTTCCAGTCGCTAGCTTTTGGGTATGTATACGCACTAACTCTTCCTACATAATCTGGATAAGTACCACGTATACAGAATTAAAACCAATATCAGCTTACCTCCTATCTTTAGACGGCTAGCGCAACAGAGGTAGGTGCCGTTCGGCCTGCATACTCGTTGAACGAGAACAATCCTGCCGTCATATTCACATAGCGGCTGATTTCCAGTGTTGCCAGGGTCTCGAGCGGCTAGTTTCAGTTTTGTTGGCCGCGCCCCAAACAAAACTTTGAGGCGTCGATATCTTTAAAGCTACGCACAATAACGAGAAAAAAATTACACCTTGCAATTCAGGGATGCTGAGTGCGCTAAATACAGTCATAATCCCAAAATCGAAAGAATGGACCGAAGTTGCCTTTTAAGCCGAAACAAAGTATAGGGAGGTGCCAATAACTCCTGAAGAAAAACGAGAAAAGGTATTTAATTCCGGCGCATAATGCCGACGTCGCGCTTACGCTAAACACCACCTCGTGTCTCGGCACGAATAGTGGGAGCCAACAAGAACCACCGTCCGCATTGACCAGCATCCAACAGTCACCAACGTCCGACCGTGGCACTAAGAAGGCATCGGCAACGACATGTCCTCACGCTGGAGCGAAGACGAAGAGTATAACAATCACTTCTAACCAGGTAGGCCTACTTGCCCGCCACATGAACCAGAGACGCTGCTGCCGTCAAGACAGCGTTGCGATGCCTCAACTCTAGCAGTTCAGCTTGGAGTCTGTGGCACTGGTCCTTGAGCATCAACATCTGGTCCTGGTACGCGGCTATGGTCAGGCCCGTCACTAGGGTCTGGCACCCGACAGAGTCACGAGGCACATCTGTCTCCGCCGACTGGTTCTGACTTTCGACGAGGCTAACCTGGATGCTCCTGCTCTCTCTCTGGCCATGGCTGGCCGTTGAGAGCTCCAAAAGCTTCTGCTTTGTCTGACAGCTGCGATCGGTAGTCTTAACTGAGGAACTGCTAGAGGAGAAAGAAGACGTGTTGCTGAAGTCACGTGTCCGGGCCTCGCTAGCTGTCACAGCCCTCGACACTCTACTGGTCACACTTTTGGCTGCTGCCTTAGACAGTGACTTGACCGCAGTTCTGGGGAACTTGGAAGGTACAGCGTGGGGAGCCAGGTAGCGCTTTTTGGGTCCTTGAATGTAGTCTTCCGGCTTGAAGTGTTTGCTGCAGATCTTGGTGTGGTCGGACGGTTGCCAGGACTTGTCACCTGCGTAGAGCGGATATTGTCCGTAGTTATTTATAGCCAGGGTTCCGTGTCTTCGGTAAACACCCATAATCCCCGAAAAATATATCCCCCGAGTCAGTTTTATCAAAATCGGGGAAAACCGGGATGCCCCAGATTGAAGCTTTTCTTGAATAGTGAAATCCCAAGCTTCATACAAAAAAAAAAATCATTATAGAGATCTTTTTTTTTTTATTTATTTAGATTACAAGTTTTGCTGAACTGTTTGTGCGCACTTTTTTTCTTCAAGACCTACACTACAGTAGAACCTCGTTGATACGTTTTTCAGGGGACCGCGGAAAAAAAGCGTATCAACCGGGAAAGCGCAGCAACCGATAACGCACTTAAAGGCACTCTATACAGTCGAACCTCGATATAACGAACTTCAATGTAACGAAATCCTCGATTTAACGAAGTATTTTATTTTTCATAATTTCTTGCCCATAGATCCCATGTATTTTTAGTCTCTATATAACGAAGTCTATTTTGCTGCTATTTCAATATAACGAAGCGCCATTGCCATAGAAGGCAATAAATAAATAGACTCTAAAAAACAACTTCGCAAAAAATTGTGGTTAAAAAGAAAATTATGCGCAAACGCGAGCGCTTGATAGGTTACTTCACGGGGACAGGCCTTCCAACGTTCCTAGGCTGCCCGAGGATGCGGCGCCGGTAGCGCCGGCGAGGCAAGCGGCAAAGCGGATTCCGCGGGGCTGGCCAGAAAATGCCGAGCAAAAAGTTAACGCGGCATAACAGCATCACCACTGACATTCACTGATCATCATAGTCCACTGTACCGCGGGTAGCGCGGGAGCCAACTTCAGCGGGGGAGCGACGTTGGCGACGTGATGGCGCGACCGCGCGACCGCACGGGCAGTGCCACTGTGGGCAGTGCCATCTAGGAGAAGACCGAGAAGACCGATTATCGTCTTGCGAGCGTGATGTAAAGCAAAAGCACAAGCACAGTGTGGGCGCAAGGGGGCAAGTAAACTGAAAAACTCTGCGGTCAAGAGTGCTGCGTAGGTTGGAAACATTGGCACCGCCTAAACTAAACACCTTTATTTTTTAACCGGGCGGTTCACTCACGTGCTTGCTGCCGTAAGGAAACGTAAAGTTCTTTCTTTGGATGAGAAAGAAACGTTTTGGACGCCATCCTGAAGAAACTGCCAAGATCACGAGCACTCGGGAAGTGCTCGACGCAATGGACGTGCTGAGGAGGTACACGGCGTCGCATGGGCACCAAGATGCCGTGCAAGCGCTGTGGGCCGTCAAACGCCGTATGACGCCGCTGCTACTGTCGGACAAGGCTCAAGCAAAACTCGCGGACTACTTTGCCCCTAAATAAATGTCATTTTCGGTGAGTTTTCATACCCGTAAAATGTTTCGGAATTTTTTTTTTGCATGCTAAAGCCAAATTTCGATTTAGCGAAATTTCAATGTAACGAAGTAAATTGCGAATTTTACCGATTTCGTTACATCGAGGTTTAACTGTATAAGATAGAAAGCAGCTCTTATGCAATGGTTTATTTTATGCACTTACCGAACTCTTTTGGACTCAGACACGTTCACAAAAACGCGTAATATCCACCTGCCGCTTCGAATTAATGGTATGCAGTAAAAGTCGTTTCTCCAGAAGCCGCAGTCCCCTCTCTCTCCGCGCAGTCATGAACGTTTACGTAGCGGCGCAAGGTGTCCAACGCAGCGATCGCGTCCGCAAACGTGGGTGCAGCGTAATCGTTGGTTTTTTTGCTCGTCTTCTTCATCACTTTCTTCGTTGTCGGCAGTAGTGAGGTCGGCCACAATGTCCGCTATGCTCGATATCCGAACGATCAGCAATCTCTTGCGCCTTCTCTCGCAGAATGCCTCCGTCGATGTTGACACAAGATGCCCGGGCTTGTTTGAACCATACCAACAGGGCCTCCTCTAACTTTGCGTGTTTTGCCCCCCGAGCCTGTTTAAAGCCTGGTTGGTAGAAAGGAGCCTTCGCCTCGATCTCCTTTCGTCTCGCGACGACACTGTTTAAAGTTGACGGCGCGAGCCCAAGCTCTCTTGCGACCTCAGACCTCTTCCGGCTGGGATTTCGATCCACCGTGCGAAGTATGTCAAACTTCTCTTTAAAAGAGAGTGCTTTTCTTTTTCGGGATGTCATGGCCGTCGTCAACGCGCACGCACTCAGAAACGGCGCTGTTCACGCAGTCGAGCTGTCGAGCGGAACAGAAACTGGAAGTGCAGCGTCCCGGCGTGCGTGCGGCGCGTAAACAACTCGCGCCGGAGAGAGAGGACAGACAAAAAGAAAGAGCAAGAGAGAACGAGCGTTTTCGCAGAGCTCAGCAAAGCCTAGTGAGGAGACCGGGAAAGAGGGTGAAAGGAGTAAAGGAAAGGGGGGCACCCGCGTGCCGCGCGGCCGCGCCAGAGGAGTGCAACTTCCTATACCGCCCATGGAACACAAATTGGAAAACCCTGGGAGGCCGCAGCGCCATTTGAATCCCCTGGTATCTGGTGGCTGTACTAAAATCAACATGGCGGCACAGCGAAACCAAAACCGAAACTGCACGGCAGCGCCATTGTGCTTGGATGGATGGGCGGTAGCTTGCGCCACCTAGAGTTAAATATATATATATTGTAGCTTTTTTTTGCCCGGTTTGCGCGTTGCTTTGCTAGGCTTCTGCTGCTTTGCGGCTGGTTTTCGCATTTCAATGCTGGTTAATGTGCGTTGAAACGCACACAAGCCAGCACTGAAAAGCGAGACCAGCAGCAAAGCAGCAGAAACCTAGCAAAGCAACGAAAGTGACACATACACAAAAAAATATGCAATGCTTGTCTTTTTACGTTCATTTTTATTCAGCAGACAGTAGAAAATACAGACGAAATTTCTCACTGTTTTGCACACGAGAAACAAAGAAGTGAACAACAAAACAGGATAAAACGTTAAGGTTACGTGCGACGCAGGTGATGATATGCGTCCTTGCAAATTTGATTATATAAGTAAGCATATAAGTAAAGACCGACGACGGTGTCTTAATTGCAACTAAAGGAAACTAAGCAATGAGTACCAAGAAAAACAGCTCAGCTCTTTGGTATTGAGTCTTCATCGAGAACCTGCCCATTCGTTTTTAATATTATCACTTAAATTTAGGAGTAAGTCACTGCTAAACGAAACGGGAAACCAGAGCGGATCGCTCTATCGCTCATCCTCAGTTAATCGAAAAATATTTAGGCTCATATTTTCACTCCTCGCGAACAGACGCGTGAATTGCTGACAACAGTGCCAAATAAACAGCTCACAGCAAAAAGTTTGCAATCTTTTAAAGTGAGCATATGTGCTCGATCTTGATATGAAAAAGTCGACACACAAGTCTCCAGTCATTTGACTATGACATATTTCTCGCGGCGAGTGAAGAGCAATCCTGAACAATGATAGGATTTGGTTTTGTGATTGGAAACCATCGTAGCTATTGCCAAAATCAAACAATTAATACTCACTACCACTGCGACAGTTAGGTTTTGTTGCAAACATCTAATCAGAAACTTAAGCGAGAGAAGACCAAAAGAGCGTACCGCACGTCCATTCGAACTCGAAACCATTGATATCCCGGCTTTCGGCAGTCATTGTTTCCCCACTTGGCACATCAGGTGGTGTGTTGATGACGAAAATCCATGCTTGACCACATTACACCAACAAGTTCCCACAAAAAAGAAAAGACCGCCGCGCGCGCACGAACGCGGGACGAATTTTGCGCCGCGACGCACTCCCAGAGGCGAAACAACTCGCCGGCTCGCGTCCCTCGCGCGTTCTAAAGCGCGATCCAAACCAACGCTTCTTTTTGTGCCTGTAGGTCGTGCGGCTGCGGATGTGACGCATTTCGTGGCGTTTTTGCTGTTTCCGGGCGCGCTTTCTGAGTCAGAACCGTGCGCTTTGGTTTGGACGGGCAAAACTTCGGGCGAGCGCGCACGCGCGCACGCAGGCACGAGCGCACAAGCAAAGTGCAACTGCGACAGACTGGCCGGCCAGACGGCGAGAGAAAGAGAGAGAGAGAGAGATCGCGTTGTCATGTTGGAAGATAATAAAAGGGGGGGGGGGGGGGGGGGAGAGGGCAGCCATACGGCGAGAACCGCGGAGCCGGAACTAGCTTGCCCTCCACCTAGACCTGTGCGCCGCCGCGCCGCGCCGCGCCGCGCCGCGCCGCCGCCGCGGCCTGTTTTGCTCCTGCCGCCCTGCGCCGCCGCCGGAATCCCCAGTGCCAGCACGCCGCCGCCGCCGCTGCACAATAAATCCGGCGCGCCGCCGGCGCCACCATCTTTTTTTTTTTTTTGGGGGGGGGGGGTATTGGTGGTTTTTTTTTCTGCTTCTGTATGAGTTTTACTTACTATATTATGCATAAAAATGAATAGATATTTTTGCCTTTCATTTTTACTCCTGTAAATATATCAATAAATGTAGAAGTTCCATAAAAAAACGGAGACACGGAACGATAAAAAAACGGACAAAACAACAATTCTCAAACACCGTTCGTTGTTTATTTGAACAACGAACGTTGTTACACATACCTCAAAACCCTCACCACCAAAAAAGAAACACCTCCTCTTCACTCGGTCACCGAGAGCCGGACACTCAGACAGAACCCATATGATTCATGATTCAGACATATCTAAATGATTTACACCAACCAGTCACCCTGATGACCTCGCTTGAGGGCTGACCAGCCACATGCGATAACAGGAAACTCCAGCTCCAGCACAGCCCTTACAATTTTTAGAAAACAGACGCAAAAAACGCCTCATGTCACTGTCCAGTGGCAAGGACGGTGTGCTTACTCAATTGCCAGAGGTCAAAATACGCATGGCCTCCCTCAGAACTCTCCTACCATTGCTGATTGTTGGGCGAGTTGGTATTGCGCGTGAGAAAACATGATTGCGCTTTAAGGCTTAGACATAGGAAGAACACCACAGAGCGCTTACTGTCAAATGATTTAATCCAAGAGCCTCAGCGTAGATACACACTGCGTCACCGCACCACATCTCAACCAATCCGTGGCCCTGCCGCGGACCGCAAATACACTATCTCTTTTTCTGCAAAGTCGATTGAAACCACGCATGACTGCAGGTGCAAACCATTATTTGCTTCTTCCACTGTTCTCGCTAGGCACAAAGAGAGATAACTGAGGCGGACGCCATCTATAGTTCCGGCACGTGTTGTGCATGTGTTTTTTTCTGGCACCCCTGAGGACCACCCGAAAAGGAGGTTAACCTTTCTAATTTGTGCTGAGCTTTGAAAACTAAATTTACACCGAACCTCTTTGCCACTGATATAAAGTTATGAGAGATTCCAATTAAGGTAGTAAGGCACACACACAACATTCTTTAAAACCGGTTTTTTCCACAGGAGCCGGATTGAACGTACGTTCCTTCACCTTCAGCACAACTGTAACAATCCCATCCTGGTGTAATTGTTAAAATGGTTGTGAACGAAAATTGAGCTTGGTAGAAGGTATTGTCGGTTTTTATCTAGAAATGCCTGACAGGAGTGGAGCAATTAACAGTCCATTGTCACTCAAAAACTCTGAGTAATTGATTGAAATATTGAATTCGCATCATGGGAGAAGGTGCGATGTGACAACTGTAGACATCAAGGACTTATGTTACTTTATGGATAAGTCGGAGCTGTTGATAATGTCAGGAGGTGGTGTGATGATAATCTAGTGAAGCTGCAGTCTGCCACTGGGATTGATGTAGATAGTTTTATCAGCATTCTGGAGTTTCATTTAGAGTCCACTGCCGTAGACTTTGATGGTTCTCTTTTTATTCAAAAACAGGGTGTGCGTATCGGGTCGTGAATTGCTCCAGTGTTGTCCGAGATTTTTATTTTTTTTTTAAACAAGACTTGTGTACACGTTGACACGGTTGTGCGGTCCTTGTTGATTGGACTGCACAACCCTGCCATCAGAGCAGTCGAATTAAGTAGTTATAGACCTACTGTTGCACACGGAAAAGGGCCTGTGCTGGAGGTACGGCAAGAAATCAGCCAAGCCTCTGCTGGCAGCGTCTATGTTGGCAGCTGACAGCTGTCACTTGAAGATAGTTAAGAGTGGTGTAAGTGCGTCTGCGATGGATAACGCCTGTAAAGAATCCCGTATGTTTTGGGTTGGTGAGGCAGTTGAGTTGCAAAAGATGCGTCGTCTGGAAGTGGGCCATCACCACGATGTAATTGTTAGAGTTGTGCTCAAGGTGCTGAAGGTTTAATCCGGCTCGTGTGGAAAAACCGGCTGTGAAGAATGGTGTGTGTGTGCCTTACTGCCATGGAATCTCTCATAACTTTATATCAGTGGCAAATAGGTTCGGTGTAAATTTAGTTTTCAAAGCTCAGCACAAATTAGAAAGGTCAACCCCCAATCTGGTGGTATTCAGGGGCGCCAGAAAAAAACGTAAGAAACCAAATGTAACTTTTCAGGCAGGAGTGGTGTACGGGACCCTCTCATTTCGTCGAAACTCGTTTCGTGGAATTACGTATCGCAGACAACTTTTCATGGGCACACGTTTCACGGACACACGTTTTGTCGACACGATCGTTTCATCGAAACTCGTTAAGCGAATTGAACGCTGTAGGGAGTCTAGGGACATCTCGTCACGCGTGTATCATTAGTAAGGGTTCTGATGGAGTTGCCTGTTATCGCATGTTGCTCGTCAGTCATCAAGCGGGGTCGTCTGGGTGGCAGGTTGGTGTGACCATGAATCATTTGGATCTGTCTGAGTGTCCGGCTTTCAGTGACGTGTATACACTCTAAAAAAAGGGTGTATTCTTACACCTTTTGTCTTCTATAAGACACCCCAACACTTCAGACGTCGATCTGACGGTACTAACTTTCACGAGAGGCTTGATAGCCGTGTGGTACAACTTATTAACATAGCTAGTGTACGTGTTACTGACTGCAAAAAAGATAATCGAGGTTTTCTTGGCCCTACTGCAAAATCTCAGCGCTTTCTTTCTGTGGTCTTTGATACATACTTTAGCTATATTTAATCAGTTATATCGCTCCGTTATCAAGCCCCTTGTTAAATGTATGGCCCTCTGTGCGCTGTGCGTCAAACTAAAGTTTTGGGGTGCGTTATATGGGACAAAAGGATGTATGGTGATACCCTTTTTTTAAAGAGTTCTTTTTTGGTGGTGAGGGTATTGACGTATATATAAGAGCGTTCCTTGTTCAAATAAGCTACATCCGTTTTTTTCAAGAAAAAAAGAAAGTTTCGAGCATTTATTTATTTATTTATTAAAGTACCCTCAGGGCCCGAAGGCATTACAAAGGGGGAGAGTACATACACGAAACAAAGATGTTCGTATACGCGACGCAAAGTCTTACGAGATTTGGTTGTCGAAGAAAGAAGCGATGATTTTGGCGCTAGAACGTGTACGTCTTGATAACACATATAGTAGAATCCAGCTACATATATCTCAATTCTCCACATAAAGGTGGAAATTAGTAATGGTTTGCAAGGAGTCGGACTCTTTTTGCTAGAGTTCTTGACATGAAAACGGGTATACAAGCTGTGTTTGAGACTTGTTGTCTAGTGCGTTATTTTTATCGTTTCGTGTCTCCCGTTAGTATGGAAGTTCTTCACCAGCTCGCCTGTGTTTTTAAAGTGCTATAATGGACTGAACGGTTTTGTAGACCGTAAAATGATTTAATGAGAACTTTGTGAAATAATTTGATACAAGAGGGCTATATTCGCGTCCGTTTTCAGGCTTCTTTCAAACGTATTTTATTTTGATCCACACGCCTGGCTTGTTCGTGTCACGTCGTTTTTCTAGGGGTCCTTCTTTCTCGTTTCCACGCCGGGATCCAGCATCGGGGGTCGAAGTCGAGCTCCCATCAGGTCGAGTCGGGGAGGCTCTCCTTACGGGTCTTTGCCGCCAGCGTGTTTGCTTACACTCCCGAGCTCAAAATCCTTGCGCCCACTGTGCTTGCGCCCTCGCACATTTTGTTAATGTTGTCATGATCCTCTGTTATGCGTCTAGCCATCGTGGAGGGCTGCGTCGGCGTGATGCGCTTGTAATCGGAGGATCTGCTGCGGTGCAAGGCGAGTTGGTTGAAATCGACGTCAATCGCTGCAGGTTGTTCGTGAAAAAAAAAAGAAAAAAAAAGAAAAAAAGAAAGAGCTATCGTGCGGCAGCTTGGCGGCAATCCGGTGTGTTTTGCGAGGTAAACCTGGAAATAGTGTAGGTTTGATTGCTCACGTTGGTGATGACTTAAGTGTTCGTGGAAAAGCAGGCCAAGTTTCGAGGTAAGGCCGTTCGTGTACCATACCCTGTCCCTGACGCTGTATGGAGCTGGTCGATATTTTGCATCGTATACGCTTCATGCCGTGAAGGTAAGCGTGGTTCGCGTTTGCAGCGTCGCAGTTCGCGCGGACGTCGCCGACCTCGATCGTCGGGAAGCGGGAAAAATTCCATAGGTCGACGTGGGACAAAGTTGAACAGGAGTTCGAACGGTGATCTCTGGAGTCTGGCGTACGGCTGCTGGTTTACTCGAAAGCTGGTTGCCTGGAGATAATCGCTCCAATGGTCGATGTCGCCGTTGACTTTCTTTCGCGCAGACATGGAAGGATTTTTCCGTTGGCGCGTTCGACAAAGCCGTTGGTTTGGGGAGCCTAATTGGTACTATTAGGGATGCTCTGAATGTGCCTGCCGGCAAAGTACCGCGAAGCCGAACGAGAGGTTAGGACCCTGTCCTTGTCGGTAATGACGGCTTGCGGCGTACCGAATGAGTATGAGTTCTATAAATCGAAGGACGTGCTCGGCCGACTTGTTAGGCACGGGGCGTGCGACAAGCGCGTGGTGAGGCGGAACGCGGTGATAAAATACCTGTTGCCGTCGGTCCTCGTCTTGTGGAGGATCTTGCGCCGCGGCTGCCAGCCGGCGACATATTCTCTTACAAACGAGAATAAACAAGACGCCGAAGTACCTAATTCTTCTAATGGACGCACTCTTCACAGCGAAAGCAATGCATACCTCTCCAGAAAAAAATAAAAAAGTGTGTTCCTTTTAATGGTATTTGCATCTTGCTTTCCAAATTCAAACGACTCCTTTCTCTCTCCCCTTCACTCTCTAATTTACACCCCCTTCCCCTTCCCAATCCCCCCACCCCTCCCCTCCCTTTTCCGCGCCACGCCGCCGCCGATCCGTTGATCCCCGCGCCGTCAACACGCCGCCGCCGGAGGTACAAACACCGGCGCGCCGCCGCCGGCGATTTCTGACCGGCGCACAGGTCTACCTCCACCGATTGGCCGGGACACAGGAGCGCCCGCGTTTTTGTGCGCGTGGAGAAGAAGTTGAAATCAACCAACTTTCTTGTGCACGCCCGGAAGGAGCGAAGAAGCGGCGCGACGTCACGAAAATGCGTCACATCCGCAGCCGCACGACCTACAGGCGCAAAAAGAAGCGTTGGTTTGGATCGCGCTTAACGGTCCACCGACTTCCCGGCGCCAGCGGCCAGCGCATCTCGAGGCGAGAGGCGCGGGTTCGGAGAGAGAGAAAGCGCGCCCAGACACGTTGAAAGAGTGAAAGAGAAAGTTACAATAACAAGCTTCAAAGCCATTCACACCTTCAAAACAACTTCATCTTTATTTGACATCATTAGATATATGAATCAATGTTATTTAAAATAAAATAACAAGTGCCAACAGCCGCTGGAAGCGCGGGAATCGGAAGCAATTCGCCGGACCGGACAAACGTCATAAGTATACGCGGCGGGACGGAAGTAGCCGAGAGCTTCACCCCACTGGCCGCGCGATCCGCGCTGCGTGGTTCGGCTGCGTGGCATCTTGGCGCACGGCGCGCCGGGGCGGAGGCGCCGCGATTCTGGCACTTTTGGACGTAACAACCGGGAAAGCAAACGTAACAGGCAGGAAACTAATACATGTATCTCTATGGAAGTAAAACGGGACCGGCGTTTTTGAACGCAACGGACAGGAAAACATATCAACCAAGAACGTATCAACGAGGTTCTACTGTATTTATCTCGTTTCCTTATTTCTTCATTCTTTTCCAAGTATTCGGGTCACGTGTGTGTTCCCCGGATGTTGGGGTATCCCATGCCCATATCCTGCTTTCTTCAACGTAAGCTTCAATGCACACAGATTGTTTGTCCGACACTGTAAACTGTCAAGAAAAAACACAGAATCTGTGGCAAAAAATAAACTCAGAATAAACACCCCCAGTCGAAGAAAAGTGAAATCGAAATCACAGAACCCTACTTTATTTACGAATACTGTTCACTTCTAACAGGGGAAAACTTCCCATGAAATATACAAGTTCACATAATGTTCACAGGAAGTATAGAAGACAAGCTCACATATTTAGAGCAGAGTGTCGAACCAGTCATCATCCCGGTTCGGCTAGAAATCAGGTCCGACCTTCGTACTTTCTTCTGGTTCGGCTCTGATTCAGACATGCATAAATAATATTGGCTTGATTGCCGGTTCTACCGGGCGTCTCAAGTAGCGGCCAGGCTATTTAAATCGACCGCGAAATTCGGTTTCTTAACCTATTGTGCTACAATTTTGGGCAGTGTTGCCCACGGGTGGTGCATTTTTTCTATAACATTTGCAAAGAGGGAACTTACCTGAGGAAGGTGTAAAAAGAGGGAAAGGCTTAACTCCTATGGAAACGCAGCAAAGCCACCGGTCTTGAAACAATAGGGTGCCCTATTGATTGAAGGCTTCACTGCATTTCCATAGAAGTTAAGCCTTTTTCCATCTTTGCTTTTTTCTCAGGTATGTTCGCTTTTTGAAAATTTTATAAAAAAAATGCACCACCTGTGGCCAACGCTGCACAAAATCGTAGCATGATAGGTTAAAGGGCCGTTCACACTCTTGCGACCGACTACGACTGAGAGAGACGAGATCTCTTAAAACTTCTTAAATGTTTTTAGAATGCGGGAACACACTGGCATTGTGGCGCCATCTATGCGGTGACCCTGGAACTGCATTTCACAAGAGCAAAGGTTTTGCGGGGTTTGCGAGGTCAAATGTGCGTAATACCCATAGAAGGGCTCGTTTATAACATTGAGAAAAGTTTTTCGAGCCAAGAAAGAAAGGATAATGTGCGAGAAATAAAAAAATATGCCGGACCGCCGAGTTTACACTGCTTCCCAATAGATGGCGCCAGTGTGTTCTTTGGTTTAAGAAGTTTTAAGGAACCCAGGTTTAAGAGGTCGCAAGAGTGTGAACGGGCCTTAAGAAATCGAATTTTGTGGTCGATCTAAAGAGCCTGACTGCTGGGCAGTTGATTCAATTTTAGTGTAGGATGTATACTGTGCCAACACAAAGCTAGAAACGTGCTCTGCCGAAAACTCAGTGCCTGCAAGGTCGCTTCCTCATACAAAGTTTGGATCCAGTTCAGCGCACGTGACTGCTTCTCCACCAATACGGAGTTGGCGGTGAAAGAAAAAAGAATGCGATACTCCGCAGTGTCTGTGTCCTGTGTGGCCCCTCTAATGGGTCACAAAAGGGACCTTCGGCGTGCGATGACACTCACCGACGGGCCTGACGGAGCGCAGGGCGTCGAGCCAGGACTGTCGCCGCTGCAGGTTGGCGGGAATCTCGTGGAAGAGCACGTCGTGGGTCACACCCGCCCTCGAGTCGCATTTGGGCACCGCGCACAGAATGCCGAACCTGGAGGGAAAGAAATGCGGGCTCAAGCCACCTGGGAGACGAGGCTTTTTATGCCATATGTATCTGGTTAATGGGAGGAGCCGGCAGGATCCTGGGTGGAACGGTGAAAGCGCCGCCGTTGGTAGCATTGCATGTTCCCCCTGCGACCAACTTGTGAAGCAAGAATGAGCTGGGATGACCTTGAAGGATTTGCATAGTATCTTGTTTTTGGGCGATGCGAAAAGTATATGAATGTATAAATTTAAGAGATTGGTGAGAAAGGGGAGTTTCGAGGTGCTGAGTGCGTTTACTGAGGCAGGAAAGGGGATATTGCTTGAGAAAGATTTCCCGAAACACGAGGCACAACTGCAAAAGTGGGGTGTGCACTCACGGTTTGGATCAAAGCTCTCACGAAGCCGAGTTTACACTTTTTACTGTTTACTCCGTCGTGGCCGCTCAATCAAAGGAAAGATTGAGTGCATTCTGAACATTGCCGCGACGGCGTCACGTGCGTTGCCCCTTCAGTTACGAAGAGTCGTAAATTTCAACTCTAGCGTGTTGAAATAAAATACTTGAATACATCCTTACCTAGAAATTGTGATTTGCTGAGTTCCTTACCTCCGCTAGGGGAATATCTGTCGCTAGTGGTTGGTCAAAAGAGCTGTCAATCATCGCACTGAAGGTCACTGAAACAATTTTGGCCAGTGACGCGCCTTTATTTTCACCCTATTGCCAATGAATGACCAAACTCTCCACATATACGGCTCTGGTCATCGCATCTACTTAGCGCCACGTAGCTGATGTCGCCACCGGCACAACTCTCAACGTCTCACGACAAGCAATACGCTAGCACACAGAGAAATGCGCAAGCACAAACTCCGTTCAAAGCACCAAGCTAACGCTGCAGATCCTACAGGGACCCTGCGTTCAATCGCCCACCTGCAACGCACCGGCGTGTGGTCGTGTATCACTACTGCACGATGCACGTTAAAGACGTGGAGCTAACGCTTTTACTGCACTGGCTAAATTTATAATCTACAACCGGTGACAATGTCGCCGTATGCAACTGGTCCAAGAAAGGAATGACTAATTTTGAACGCGCCGTGACATTACATTTTTAATGTGTGTTTGTGCATATTTTTTTTCTTTTTCATTTCTTTTGTTTACATTTTTAAGAATGCGGCTCTTATGATGAAACAAAGTATAGTTCTCTGACTTCTGAAAAAATATTATAAAACAAAAAAAAAATGGCATGTCAATGCAAGGCAAAGAACAAAACAAAAAACAAGCAGGCACATATAATAAAAAAAAAAGGGAAATAGAATTTATTACAATTGCCTTTTAAATGCGATAGCAGTTCACACCTACATCAATTTAGGTTTGAGCATACCAAGAGCTACAAAAGCGAGCTCCATGCTTTGGACGGCTCTATTGAGCATGTGCGCTTGTTCGCTAGAAGAGTAGTTCAGGGCAGCATGCTCGTGCTTGTAGGTTCCACTTCGCTCGAACTTACAGTAAAACCAAATACTTTACTGGTAAAATATTTGGTAAAACAAAGCTTACCTCTTGCATTTGTGCAATGCCCTCAGTTTTCACGTGACTACATACTTGTTTATCATTATTGTTTTTGTTTCCCACTGCGATTCAGCACATGCTCTTTTGTGCGCGACATGCATTACAAACAAAGGTAACCTAGGAGCAATCTGTTTCGCACATCGCAAAGGAACCTATGCTACTTGTCAGATGTGCCAAAATCAAGAAAGAATATTCTTAACTTCACACGTGGTCGCTCGCGTGGGTAAACAATGTTGCTTGTCAAGAACAACTTCAATTGTATGAAATCATGTGGAAAAGCTCACTGTCAGCAAGTGCCCCCTTGGCACAGTGAATACCATATTTACTCGCATAATGAATACACTTTTTTCCCCGGAAAATTGACACATATTTGGGGTGGGGGGGGGGCCTTCATTACACGGGGCGTTCATTACACACCTCGTGCAAATGTCATATTAGGTGCCAATATGACACGGCAAGGTACTGTGGCACGTCTCCAGTGATGGAAGCACACTTACGGCTGGTCGGGGGCGCGCCACAATAACCATGCTTTATAAATTGCAAACCTTTCTAGGGCATTTTAGGGGTGCCTTTTGCCCAAAAAAAAGCACCCTATGAAGCTCACTCAGCACGAAAAGCAGCACGAAAAGCAGCACGACCGTTCTTAGGCGATATATAATGCTAGGAAGCCCGCTCGCGCGGATCAAGTTTCGTTCACTGAGACGCTACCAGACACTCTCAGCCTACAGTGCAGCGTGCACGTCGTTGTGCCGTTCTGTTGCGGATTAAATAAACACATTTACCCGGAGTATGTGAAATTAGGCCTAGCCACTTTCACGATTTCACTGTCTAAAAGCGGACCACAGACGACGGCTTGTTTGTTGACATCAATGCATCTGATAGGCGAAGAATGTCCCGGGCTCGGCAATTCCTTGACCCAAGCTTCGTCAAGTGTGCGCGACACTAGGTTTCACGGTCGATCACTTCCGTAACTACTGCAACTACGCACTCGCGGCCATTACGAGAGTGGCTTGGCTTGACTTGGCCCGACCGTTTGGCAGCAAAAAAAAAAACTGGCTTGGTGGCTTGCTAAATTGGACGCAATTCGAGACTTGCGGATCCGAAAAGGAGGTGCGTTGATTACAGGAGGGAAAAAGAAAAGTCAAAATATTGATGCCCGTTGTGAGGGGTGCGTCTATTATGCGAGTAAATACGGTATACTCATAATTGGCGCCGAGATGATTGGTACTTGTCAGCAGGTGGAGTTTTTCTATCAACTCAGAGTTAGATTATTTCATTCTTTCTGTTGTAAGCAATCAGGAGATAACTCACACCAAATCTGAGGGTAATAAAGTACCATGAACATTCAAGCATTACGGCCAGAGCGGTATTTGTGTACAAGCTGTAGCTTTCTATGCACCCTTAACTTTCCATATGCTCAACACTAGTGTAAAATGTAGCGCAGTTTCAGTCTTAACCAGCGTGCGGTGTGCATACTTACACCACATTTTATGAAATGTCACACTCCAGCATTTGCATATTTTTAATTTTGCACCTTACTGCTTGCACAAATCACCCATTAAGACTGCTAGAACGCTTAAACTTTGTGCAAAAGCTATCCGCAGACCCAGAATCTTTGCCTTGACAGTCACTGCATTTATCACTGAACTCATATTAAAATTAATTTTTATCATTGAATGCTACAAGCGAATTTTTAGCCTTGGTGTTACTTTATCGACAGTAAGACTCTCACATCACTGTCCTACTTCAGGTTTACCAAACTCAATATCTACACCCGAGTGTCTTTTTTGTGTTTTCGAGTCTCATGGTTTTGGTCAAAATAGACACCCAGTTACCTAAATGAGACACCTGATAAAAAAAGAAAAAGTTTATTTGTTTTAATTTTTTAGGTAAAGTCGCCGACCAATCTTTCGGAATTGGGGGGGGACCCCAAACTTGTCCGAATAATCAAGTGGTTTGAAAAATTGATTTCAGCCAAATTATCAAATTTCCGTGCATATTCCGCTGCGTATTGGCCACTTTCCACTTGCTTGATGTCAATTTTAAGTTCTCGTGCAACTTCCGCTTTATATTGTTCACTTTGCACTTGTTTGTTTATCTGTTTGATCAGGGTGCTGCGCTTGGTCGGCACCTTCGTTGGCACAAACAGCGAAGTTAAAGGGGCCCTCCAACAGTATTTGAGCGTCGACTTTTTTTTGCAATTTCTACACGCTAGTGGTCCCGGAAACCCAGTGGACAAGGAAAGAGTTTGAAAATATTAGCGCATCATATTTTAATTTGACAACTCGGAAACACCTCCTCCGACGGTGGCGCCGCGAGGTGCCGAATGCGCGCGCATAACGGCGCTCCCTTTCACTATACGTCACATTCTTTGGGTTTCGTGATTGGCGAGAGCCGTCCCAGGAATTTTGAAGCGAAATAAAGTATATCACATTTTAACCGTCATCATTTCTCTACCAAGTCATTTTTATAGAGCTAATAAAGTTGCAAAGTAAAGTTCAAAAAGGGCGAAAACAACGCCTTGTCGCTCATGCGCGCCTCCCAGCGGCGTCCGCGACGTACCATCGCGAGCAGACGACAAGTGATCCGTGCACACAAGGCGCATCGTATTTTCACTTGTGCGCCCCCGGTCCTGGTCAACTAAAAGCAGTAAGAGGAGCCAGGGGAATCCTTATTTTCTTTTAGTGCTGTGACAGACTTTTCACTGTTCGAGTGAAGTGCTGCGACGGGACCGGTGCCCAACGGGACCGCTCACCAGTTTCTCCCTCCTACTCGCCGAGGTAGCTCCGGTGGCGGAGTTGCGGGAGACGAGTGTTCCGCGGCTGTCGAAGCGGACTGAGGCAGAGACACGGCACTTGCGTGGAGTGTCCTCGTACAGCGCGGCGCCCAGATCCGCACTAAAAATCTGATAAGCCCGGTAAATTCATCAATGATGGCAACCCAATCCCAAAGCTACGATGGTTGCAGCTAGGCCTAATGGCCGCCGAGCCGACCGGGCCGACGGGCTATCAACCAAACTCGCGTCCAATTGGCCAACCGCTTTGCTCCAATCGCTAAACTGTTTCATTTTACGTCATGAAGCGCTATGTTTTGCTTATTTAAAGTTATTTTCTGCAATATTTAATTTGCTAATAACTCACAAAATATTGTGAATTTGTGTAATATTTTTTTTCCTCGATGTTCCTGCTTTCATAGAGCTTCGTTTCAGCGCGAACTTCAAACCGGTCAAAAAATTGTTGGTGGGCCCCTTTAAAGTTGGTACCATTTGGCACAATTTGGAGTCAACGTTTAGTTCACCAAGCTTGCTTCAATACTAAGCCTACTGGCAAAAAAACCTTTGAGCTCAAAGACCCCAAGAACGGCAAACGGTCGCTCTTGTCGTGGTCACACCCAAAAAATACGGACCTTAGGAACAACTGGAAGAACCATAGGAATTTTGCAGACGGCGGCTGCTATGACTGTTAAAGTGCATATGTAGAAACTGGGGTGTACCGCCATCTACCGTTGTGACAGTCAACGACAAAACCCAGCGCGTTGCGAAGACAGCGCGAGTAAGCACACAAGGCCCGAGCATCGCGAGATGAACAGATGACACCGCCATGGCAGCTGGGCTACCGAACTCATGTTGTTCTAGTCCGTTCCCTACTAGAAATGCTTATTAAACTACTTGCAACATTAATGACGAGAACCAGAGCCCATCGGATGACAGATGGCACTTCGACAGCAGGCGAGAACAATCAGAGCAACGCTACGGCCATGGCCACGCCTGAGTTCAGCAGCATTCCCACGTTCGAACGCAGCTCCAGCTCTTGAAAGTCATGGTACGGCCGGTTACAATTTTTTTTCGAGGTTAACGATGTACAGGATGCCTCGAAGGAGCGTGCGTACCTGCTAATGCTGTGCGGGGCGAAGACATACGATAGAGTCTGCGCTCTCCTACAACCCAAACAGCCAAGCCAAGTGAGCTTCGACGAGATTGTTCAACTGCTGAAAGCACATTTTGACCCGACGCCTTCCGAAGTCTACTGCAGATACTGTTTCCAAGGTCGCGACCAGGAGGTCGGCAAGACGGTCAGCGCTTATGCGACAGCCCTGAAGAAACTCGCTGCCGACTGTAATTTCGGCACCAGTGCCGAACAAGTGACAAATTGAACGTTTCTTCCTCTGGATGTAATGTTGCGGGATCATTTCGTGTGCAGCCTCCGGAGCACGCAAGTCCAGCAACGTCTCTTTGCGGAGAAGGAACTGACGTTCATCAAGGCCTATGACTTTGCAATACGCGCCGAGAGCGCTGTTCAGCAGCAACAAAAGATGAAAAGCGATCACTCAGAAGTCAACGGTAGCAACAAAAAAGCTACCCAAAAAACGACAGCTGCGAGCGGGAGATAAAGTCATGATCCAACAAATCCGCAAAATAACCTGACTGGGTTCCAGGTGTGTTGATGAAACGAACAGGACTCCGTTCGTGGCATGTTCATTGTGGGTTAGGAATCGTCTGCCGACACTGGAACCAGATAAGAAAACAATGCTGCGAAGGAAATACAAATGACCGGGCGTCGGCGACACTAACGTGGGGTATAGGCGTCGAAGAAACTGACCGGTCCAACATCTCTACACCAAGTACGTCAAGTACAACGACAAAACAACCAGACACACCCCTCTCAGCGGAGATCTAAGAGGGAAAGACAATCACCTCAGAGGTACCAGACACAAGTCTAAGAGGGGAGAGATGTTATGTCCGCTAAAGTTCATATGTACAGACTGGAGTGTACTGCCATCTACCGTTGTGACAGTCAACGACAAAACCCTGCGCATTGCGAAGACAGCGCGAGCAAGCACACGAGGGCCGAGCATCGCGAGACGAACAGACGACACCGCCATGGCAGCTGGGCTACCAAACTCATCTTTTTCGATTCCGTTCCCTACTAGAAGTGCTTATTAAACTACTTGTAACAGCGGCCATGTTGACTATAGCAGAACCGGGCCGGCTATAGCCTCAACCCAGCTTGTTTATTTCGTAGGACGTGGTATCGAGGCTACAGGGCAGAATCAAAACAACCAAATAGGCGGTGACTAAGCTCGCGGCGCTATTGCAGCGGTTGTTTTGTGGCTGTGAACTGAGGAAATCACGCAAATTATGTTAGAAATATCGAACAATAAGCTTTATGGCATCTGAAATTTCGGTCAATGCTATACATTAACTTTATGGGGCGAGTGACGGTTCGGCGAAAACGTCAGAATAATCTAACATGTCCGAAAAATCGATCGGCGACTGTATCTAAATTCCTCAAGCTAGAATTTTGGAAACCCACGTCTATCGCGTCATCATGTTTCCCTGGAAATTTGTAAAGAGCCAAACACATGCGCAACAAAAGGGAGGCCCGTCATAGAAATCTGATCCTATTGTAATATGTGGAATTGGCCTCCGAAATCCCCGACGTGCTAATTGCACACAGGCAATTTTATATTTTTCAATGCTTCGGTCGTTTTGGTGTGCAGGTGTCTCGCCATTAGCTCAGGACGATTTGCATGTTTTGCTCTGACCACATTCGCTGGAGACGTCATCTCGGAGCGTAGGGAACTGGCCCCCTTGCACGAGAACAGGCGCAGCCATGCGCAGAGAAACACAAGTGAAGGACCAGGGATGTCACTTTCAGGATATAGAAAAATACTACAATGTATCGAAGGGCCACCAGACACGATTTCTGGCATTGATGTACAGGTCTGGAAGGCGATCCCATCGCCACCTCTCGCTTCAGAATCACACTAAATAAGGGTGGGGTTACACCTTAAAGGCAAAGCTTACCCCCCCCCCCAAAAATTTTTAAACTTTTTCCAGGCAATTTATAATGGTGTCAGAAGACTACCCAATCAATATTTTGCTACAGCGTTCCATATATTTTTAATAAACTAAAAAAATGCAACTGCTCGAAACCGAAACCGGACTGGGGAGGAAGGAGAAATATAAAGGAGGAGAGCGTTGCCAAACTTCATGGTGCTGTGTAACTTACTTTTTTTTCAATCAACGTATTTGCAGCCTTCTAGAGGCCATAAAAAATGGGCATCATATTTCTTTTCTATTTTTAATATTCAGCGTGTGCCTTCAATGACCCATGACTTGGTGGTTGTGTCTAAACCATAGAAAATGGCAGGTGGCCACGGAGAAGAGAGTAAGCGCGACTCAAAACGACCGATTCTCGATCAGTGGTTTTCGGGCAAAAAGGAAACGAATTTCGAGCCACAAATTGTATTTAGAATAGTTAGGCTCTCATGTGTCATGTACAAATAAAAACCTTGGCGAGCATAAATACCCTGTCAGTGTCCCTTTAAACGTCCCCCAAGTTTTTTTGTTTATAATGAGAACAGTTTTTTTTAAATTTATATGTTTTGTGAACACATTCTAAACTCATCACCCGTGGCGTTAGTAGTTTGAAAAACATTTGGATCGATTCTGTTATTTTTAGGCTGGGAATAATGGTGAAGCAATTAATAACCTAAATGCTTAAAACCCCATTAAAGGGTCTGCAGTTCACTATTTTGCATGAGACTCATCTGAGTGAGAAAAAGCAGCAAGAACAAACAAATAGTACATGAGAGCAGATGTTTTCAACAAATACAATATTCCGTGTCACCTCTAAGGCGTATGAAGGACTCTGTCTTTAAAGGAACACTGAACTCTCAAAAATGTTTTGAAGTGCCTGGATCGGACATGTATGTCACAAAATAAAGTTTCCGCAAACATTTTCTTTAGCTCAAAAATTATGCCGCGAGACACATCTTGAGTTAGGGAAGAAACCGAAATTAGCGCTTATATCGAGAAAGCAAATCCAAAATAGAAGTTAGTTTTGGTCTCATTCCTGAACTGAAACCTGTCTCCTGGCATAAGTATTACGCTAGACGCCGTTTTAACTCTCAGGAATAAAGAGGTGACCTGCGCGCATAACACCCCAGCTTTCTCGTATAAGCAGGGATAATTTGTGTCACACAGTGAAGCCAGCACAATAGACAGGCTCGGCAAATGGTATAAAGGCACACATCTCCTACCCTCACTATAACTGCCATTTTGGAAAAATGAGTGGTGCAACCTATGGACAGTTGTAGTTGCAAACTGGATCAGAATCACTGAATTAGAAACTATTTCTCTTCTTAACCCACCAATTTTTATAAACCTTTCTCCCGTCAGAGACTCAATTCTAGGATTTCTTGGTAGGAAATTTGTAGAAACAAGGGCACCGTTAAAAGTATAGAACAAATAATAACGATTACGGGTAATTTTAGTACTTTCCAAAGTAACCAGATTAGGTGCTTTCGAAAATACTTCCTAAAAATGTAATCAAATGATTATAAAATTTCCCCAAAAAGGAATCGATCGTAAGTAGTTTGATTACATCTAATCAGCATCGCACGAGTCTGCCAACGCGAAGCAATTTCAGACGCACGGACGTTCGACTCACCTGGCCTTGCGAGCCGACACGGGGGAGATTTCCGGGGGGGGCGTTTCCGGGGCACGCTTGGGTCCGTCCTTTTTGGCCGCTGGACGCGGGAAGGCCGGGCGGTCAGAGAACACGGTGGGCACGGCATCGGGCTTGAGCCTCCGCAGCTTCAGGCCCTCCCGGTAGTCCTCTGGCTTGAAGTGGAGGCTGCACACCTTGCTCCGGTCATTGGGAGCCCACGGTTCCGGGCCTGGAGATACGTGGGGGCGGCCCATTCAAGCACTTCCCTTTCGTTACGATCCGCCCATACAAGGGCGCTTTTCAAGCCTCTCGCGACGGCTTACGACCGGCAGCGCAGCGATGCGGCAGGTCGAAAGCCGTCGCGAGAGGCCTAAAAACTGGTCTTGTCCGAGTTGGCCGTAGTCAAGCGCGAGTGTGCGAAATCTCCCAGGGTGGCTCCGATACTCCACCTCGTTTCAAGTCCGATAGCAGCCAACACTACCATCCAACAAAGCCAACTGAGCAATGCCAAAAGTGCATCGTCACGGCGTCGTTTGCAGCTAGAACACACTTAACCAATCACGCATAGTAAATGCGCCGCGATCCTGCACATTTTTTTTGTCTCCGTAACAATTTGCCGCAACACTGTATACTTGCAAAAAAGCTGCCTTAATACACCGGCATCCAGTGGGACTGTCCGTGGCTCAATTAGGCCGAACGGAATATCCGGCGCTTTATTTCCTCTCTACAGTGTCCCCATTGAGACCAAACCTGCGGTATTTCTTGCCCTACGCCACGTTTCACTACGAGACAGGCAGATGTTTAAATGTACGGCTAGGGGAACACTACCAAAAAGTGAACGGGGTTCGGGACGGACATCTGTCGTGTCACTGCCATGACTGCGGGTGCAAACCATTATTTGCTTCGTCTACTGTTCTTGCTAGGCACAAAGATAGGATTGTTAGAGAGATTATGGAAGCTGACGCTATAAATAGTTCCGGCACGTGTTGTGTCAGTGTCGCGTCAATTGACTTGGCGGATAAGGAGTTGGCGTACTTGCGGTCCGTGGCAGGGCCACGGATTGGTTGAGATGTGGTGCGGTGACGCAGTGTGTTTCTACGCTGAGGTTCTTGAATTAAATCAGTTGAAAGTTAGCGCTCGGTGGTGTCTGTCCTTCCTATGTCCCCGTCTTCAAAGCGTAATCATGTTTTCTAGCATTTGTTTATGCAGAGGGACCAGAGCAAGAAGTGTGATCGTGTATCGGATTCAGCAGTCTTTTTTTTCCGTCTGCGCATTGTTTAGTTTCTGCTCCAGAGTGATCTGGTGTTTGTGTGTTGGTGCTTCTGCTTAGTGCCTTGTTTGGATTGTGGGCTGCCGAGGAGCTCGCTCGCACGGAAGAAAAAGGAACTACCAGACAAGTAGGTGCCGTGCTGCTGCTTATCTGCTTAGTCGCCAAGTGGTAAACGGAAGGACCTGAGCAGTGAGGATGAGCGCAGTCAAAACATAAACTGATATTTCTTCTATTTTCATTGACTTTTCACATCTGCTATGCCCCCGAGTGCGAGAAATTGACGCGGCCCGGTTCGCTTTATAATGGTAATAATATTTTTTTTTCTTTTTGAGGGCATCAAAACCTGCCCTCGCGTTATATTCGTGGTCGCGTTATATTCGTGCGAATGCGGTACTTCCGTATAAAAAATAAATGTTTAGTTTTATTCTTTAATTTTAGTTCTGAATTTCGTCTTGCGCGCAAGCACGAACTGTAACGGCCCATCCTTTTAGTTCCGGGCCTGAATGGCAATGGAACTTTTTTTCTATAAAACAAAATTTAAACCAGGGCAAAAAAGATTTTGTTCCGACACAGTGTGCAGCGCCGGTTTTGTAGCCCTAAATCTGCTTTCTTTCAGCAATAATATTTAGCAATGACCAGCAGCATGGTGCGATCGTCTTTGTTGACACTTTCACTTCACGAGCACGCGGGCATAGCAGGCCCGCTCAAAGCATTGAGTAAGCCAGTGAAGAAGCTACACTTCAGTGAAACGAGACTTCAGCCATGTTCAAGCTCTAAATTTCTGTTGCCAGTGTTCCGAAAAGCCAGAAAATGCTTTTCCGTCCTCTAGAAATGTAAAAACAGTCCGCGACATATAAAAACGATATCGCCTAAGGTATGATCCCGACCAAGTTTATATCTAAAGTTCTGAAAGACGCAGTTTCGAATTGTAACTGTCGCCGAAGGTGCCTGCTCTGCACTAAGCACCAAAATGACAATGCTTGCGAGAAAATCTTAAAAAAAAAAAAAAAATTGTGCCGATACATTAAAGGACACATGCAAAGCGAAGAAACATTTTTTTAAACAGCTTAGATGAAAAAAGGATGTCATAAAACAATTTTACAACAAAGAAAAAAAAATTTTAGAGCTATATTTACGGCGCTATACGAATTTGTAATTGGTGCCGCGGGAGCCGCTGCTGGTCACGTGGTAGGCCCGCGCGCCGCTGCCGCAAAGTAGTGCTGCCGCCGCATGCTGAGCGTTGTGTGAACGCCGCTTCGACGCGTTTCTCCATGTCGCACAAGTTCGTCTGCTTCGGGGTGCCGCCGCCGTCGTCTGACCGGCGCACAGGTCTATCACGTCTGCTTGCGCTTTTTCAGGAGTTTCCTTTGGGCTCTAAAAGTTACTTATTAATCTTAGTTTTTTTGTTATACTTCAAACAAAGATGAAGTTACTTTTAGACACCATACGAAGCTTCCGAAAGAGTGCAAGCATCACGTGATAAATAAGGGCCAGTCACGTGATAAATAAGGACCACTTTTCCGCGGCGCCGGCGGGTGCCAACTACAAATTCGTATAGTGCCGTAAATATAGCTCTAAAAATGTTTTTCCTTCGTTGTAATATTGTTTTATGACATCCTTTTTCCATCTAAGCTGTTTAAAAAAAATTTTTTTTTCCTTTGCATGTGCCCTTTAAGCATACAGCGCATCTATAGTGGCTCTATGAAAGAGTGTGCAGCAGTGCCCAGAACAGAAGAGACGTTCGATTTTCGCGAGATGAAAGGCTGTGTGCGCAATTTACCTGCGGCGAGGCAAGATATGTTGCGGATCCAGTCGTTGCGCACCTCCGTCACGGGAAACTCGTGGAAGGCGACCCTGCCCGGCGAGCGATGGCTCGACTTGCACAGTGGGACGCAGCAGCACCCCATCTCGCAGGCAGGCGCTGGGAATGAATCGCCTGAGGTTAGCCATGCAGTTTCGCCCGTCGAAACGAGCCGAAACATATTTTTGGGCGTTTACAAAGCCGCACTCACACTGCTAAATACATCGCACAAAAGACAGACTGCAAACGCCTGTCCGAGGCGCGTTTCTTGCATATTTTTTTGTTTTTTTACCCAATCCCCCAAATCATCCAGGTGATATTCCACGTCGCCTGGCGACGAAATTGCAGGGGGAAGCAAGTTGGTCTAGAAGGGCAATGCGAAGAAGCATACTTTTGGTTTTTAGTTTCCCGGCTAGATGGAGCAAGCTAGCACCCGTCATAAAGAGTACAGCCGTTAGCATCCATCCATCCATCCTTGTGGGACAGTCCTCTCACATTGGTCATAAGAAAGATTGAACAGTCCTGTGGGAATCCACGGTAGGGTCACGGCGATAACTGCGGCATGTCACGGCGAAGTCGTTGGGCACAGCATCGCGTTCACGCACCGTGGAATGCGTGAACATAAGCGTTTGAAACAAGATAAGACATCTGACCATTTTGTTCCAAACACTTTTTTTTGTTCATGATGAGCACAAAAGCGCGTTACCCGGCGCGAGCTCTTGGCATTGGCAGTGCTACGACAACATTTTGTTATCGGCTATATTTGTTTCCCAGAGAGCACGTGGGCATCGGGTACTACAAAGAAATCTATGAATGAACCGACTGGCAGGTGCACAAGTCACCGACTCCGGGAACATTGCTCTCATAGTCACGCAAGCCCGTAAACCTGCCCACAAACCGGAAATTCTATGGCCTATAAGTAAGCTATACGCTTAGAGAATCGGACTGAATAGACCTTTTTAGAAAGTGTGCGCCATAGGCCACCTGCCGTCATTTGGCCACGTGCTGCGAGCATGCACTGGACACGAGGGTAGTGTCGGCACTCGGCTTGCATCGAAAACGAGTGCTGCATTGGGCATCGCACACTTCGTGTCCAAGAAATGTCGACCGCCAACGTTGCTCGATAAACTTTTGAAATATTGGCAACAGTTAATTACGATGCGGGGAGGCAACTTCCCGAGCCTTGGATGCGGCATTAAGAAGCTGGGACGTTGTCGCGGACTGTTCTAGTATTTCCCAGGGACGGAAAGGACTTCCCTGCGATTTCAGATACATAACGCATCGGGTCAGCAATAATTATAAGCAACAAGGTAACTCAGATGTCCTTACTCCGAGGCCTGGATTATTTAGCAGCTCTGGTTGAGACACAAAAATGCCTTCAAGAACTAACAACCGAGCACACAGTTGTACGACTCCATGCAAAGAGTGAGGGACAAGGTTGTCGTTGAGAATACACACTCGCATTTTCCAGACGCGCGCGAGAGAGCGAGCAAAACCAAGACGGCATCTTGATAGCTCAGTTCCATCCAACGTTCGAGCAAATACATTCTAAGAAACTACATCTTACTCCGCGAAAATCCAACGGCCCTGGCGTCGGCAGCTTTTGCGTGATTGGAGAGGCCGGAAGCACGCACATCCTCGGAGTTTTCCTTTATTTGAATCAAGTGAAATGGCTGCCGGCATCTATCGGCGCGGAAACAAGTCGAGACACGAAAGATGGTCGTCTCTGCTGTCTCGGCGAATCCGATATTCGGTGCGTCGGCCCTCTCTCTTGGCGCAGCGCGAAAGCGTGGACGGCACGATGCGCATGCATTCTCTGGCACGTGGGATTCCCAAATGGGAAATTCCATATCGGCACATGTTCTAAGGTATTTGGGTGATGCACATGTTCCCTCGATGTTGGAGAATCTTATGACCGAGTCCTGGTTTTTCGACACAACCACACATAGACAGCGATTGGTTTTTTTTCTTGCAGGCGCCGAAAATTCACACACAAAACACCGTACCTGTGGGTAAAAATAAAAGAAACCCAAAACACCTTCCAATTTGAAGAAGAAACAAACCCCGAAAACACAAAACCCTAGACATACCCTACAGCACAGGCAGCACCATCATTGCATTCATTCATGTATGATATATACAGGGTGTTTTTTTTACGTTTTACAGATGTTTTTAGGGGGGGGACACTGGATCGGAATGAAATTTGCAGGGGAGATTTAACGTCAAATGTAGGTGAACTGTGCAAACTTTCAGCTCTCTGGGACAACTTTACATACCTGCAAAAGAAGATGTGTCACTCTTTGTTAAGAGATCTATGATATGCAAATGAAGCCATTAAGCACCATTTTGAATGCTTAAATATAAAGTGGGGGATCTGGGACTTCGGGCTATCTAGTTTTTTTTCAACTCAAATGTAAATATTTCAGGAAGAGTTATTACCCCAAAATATGAGGTGCAAATCTGTCCTTCGCCAAGTTTTGAAAACTAGGTTTTTTAGCACTGAAGACTTCAACTTAAAACAAAATAAAGTAGATAGCCCGATTCCCCAGTAAATTTCAGTTAAGAAACATCTTGATCATGGTATCAGAATACTTTTACCTTCAAACAAAAATTCCTTCGTGTGAAATTTGCAGCAAAAGGTGGAACTGACAAAAATGCATTCAAACATTGAATCCCTTTACTTTGTAACTGCCTCACAATGTGTTGAAAATATTTTATATCAACACAACTACTTGACGTATGGTTATCAAATTTCGTGTAAGGGTAGTTTCCAAAGTCAAAAACCTTAAAATTGAAAAATGAATTTTTTTTCAAAAAAATGTAAAATTTAGATTTAAAAAGCCCTGAAAAAAAAATATCTTTTTTTTAACAGTCTCATTAAGACATGCTGGTCAAAAAATTAATTTTATGTGAAAAAACTTTTTTTAGAGCGATAGTGATGGTGCAAGATGCGATTTAGTCGGTAGCCACCTCCTTTCCACTTGCTTTCTCTCTCGGCATTCCGGGCGCGTGGAGGAGAGGTGCGTTCATTTCGCCTTCACGACCGAGATGGTCATCCCAGAATGACCCGTGACGTCATGGACTATGCATACAGAATTTCGGATAAACCTCTCGCCGTTAATATTGCTCTAAAAATAATTTCTTTTTTTTTTTTTTTGCATAAAATTTATTTTTGACGCGCACGTCCCAACCACACTGTTTAAAATTTTTGTTTTTTTTTTCTTTTCAGAGACATCTTTTTTTCAATATTTGGCCTAGGATAATGAAACTTTCTAATTCTGAAGTTTTGCCTTTTCTTGTAACACAATTATTAGTTTTAATTTATCTTTTTACACAGAAAGGGTTTTTGGCGTAAACACATCATAAAGCCTTCCTTATAGAAGCCCTTTTGAAGTTAGTTAAAATTTACAAAGCCTAAAGATATGGCAATCTCAAGAAGGTTTTGGCAGTCTATGCATCCTGAAAACATAATCTTTTTTTTTTTTTTTTTCATTATGACTGGGGGATTTTATGCACTGAAAACTGAGTGCACAAACTGTCAAGACATCACGAAGTTGTAAAACCGGAAAAAAGCAACTGAAAGTTAAAAAGATGTATGCTTTTGAAATGTTGGTTGCAATAACATAAGATATGGCAAGAACACAAGTAGGGTGTTCAGGAAACATTCAAAGTTGATACAACCGTCCCACACTGTATGCCCTGACTTTTCTGGCCCCTCTTGCACCATGTGCCATCAAACATCAGTTACACTGGCTGTTCTTTCAACATCAGCATTTCAGTCCTTTTGAGGTTTTTGGTCGGCAGTTTTCACGGCAGCGGCCTGAACTTTCTCGCTAGTGAAGGTCTCGTGATGCATTGGTGCTAGCAGGTTTTCAAGCTGGCAAAAGACTCGTGAGAGCTACCGATGTCGTAGCTTTGCCTACTGCTTGTACGTCTCAATGTGATGCTGCACGTTCCAACTAAAGCGTCGAAAGAAAAAACCCACTCGGGGCATTTGTTCTTCTCAGTGTAGTGTGAGGAACAATGAAAATCTCTCGCGTTTCCCTGCCGGCTCCCGGACGCGTAGAGATTGCGCTCGTGGCAAACAGGGCAGATCGCACTGCTCACAAGTATCGTCATTGCGCCAATGTTGCCATCACTGAACTCGAAAAGCCATAGCCACGTGTTTTGTATTTGTTTTCGAAGGACGCAATCGTCTTTTTTGCATAGCGCTAACAAACATGAATGAAGCATCGATTGCATCAAGACAGTCGCCGGTACTGTGGTTAGGATTAGTAGGTCGCGGTAAACTTTCCTCTGCTGACGTTCTTTGCTTGCGGTTGTGCCACTCTTGAAACTTGCACTTGCTTCTGCAGTTCCAAAAGCGAAAATCGCGCGTTTTAGTCTAGTCTATCGCAAATCGAATCAAAGAAATATAGAATGTGCTGTTGTCGTGAGCGACAGTCTCTCAAAGATGGCCGATATTCGCAAAAAAACTTGCGATTTTTGTAGTCACTACGAGTCAGTCAAACATGATTATTTCCTAACTTCTCGTCCGAATATTGTTTTGATATTTTTACTCACAAAAGTGAGATGTCCGTAGATGAGAAAGCTAGCAAAAACAAAAAAAATTGCCAATTTGAAGAATAAACTTGATTTTTTTGATCCCCATCTCCCCTTAGAAAGTCGTGACAGCTACGCTAAAGCGGTCTGTGCAGGTGACTTGTACAGTCACGAGGACGTAATATAGGGAGATAATTATCGCCATAAGTTCAATAACTAACTGCAATATGTTAACAAACTCTTAATTAGTAAAAATAAACATATGGTTCTAATTAGAAATTTGTTGAGTGTCATAGAAACCTCTAAGCCAGAAATATTTCTAAAAACTGAACGCATGGGAAGCGCGGTAGTGCCCTAAAGCTACCACTCGCGTAACAGGCAGAAGGCTGGCAGTGTGAAAACGCGGATGATAAGACACGAAAAATCCACAAGGGTGCGTTATCGCACAGTAGCCTTGCTCCTGCTGAAGTAGTAGTAACTTTAGCACTCCACCATGCTCCAAGTCTATCTAAAATTGTCTACTTTGGTGGTTTTCAATGACACTCAACAAGCATTTTACTTTGAGCCATATGTTTATTTTCACTAATTAAAAAGTTAATCAACATATTTTAGTCAATTAGGCGACTTATCATGACGATTAGCCTGCACAAACTGCATTGGTGCAGTTTTCATGGATTTTCATAAACAAATTCATAAAGCAGAAAAACTTTTTGTACCTCCATTTATCTAGTCCATTCGACCTGGCAGGTAGCCCCTTAAAGGTCCCGGCGGCTAGGGGCAGGTGAGGACATTTTGGCCAGTGGCCCCAGCTTAAACCCCCCCCAATCCCCTGAAGACGCTGCCTGGCAAGGCCCTCGAGGAACCAGGTTGGCCAATGATGCCGCCCAATGCTGCAACGCCCAACATTGGACCAACATCTCCTGGATAGGAAGGCAGTCTCTGCCATCACCTCCGATGCCAGAGTCCCATACGAGCAACAAACAGAAAGAACCGACACCCACAAGCCTCGGGAAAGCTATCTCTAAACCTTTCCGGCGCACCCGGGTGAAAAATGCAGAGTCATTGGGCTGAAGACGCATGCATGGCGTCTCAGATTTCCTGAAAGGGAGCTACTGCGCATGCTCAGAGCGCCTTCCATAGCCCACTAGACAAAGACAGTAGACCGCAGAAGGTGATTATTGGAACTGGAAAGGGGGAAACAAGCGACAAGCGAGCATTACTTGCCCTCTGACCAAAACAAACTCTTTTGGCAGTCCGAGCGATCTGCTTGGCGCGTTCACTATCTTGGTGAGGTGACCAGTGGATGGATCCATGGCATAAACAAAAACGTGTCATGCCCCAAGAGATGTTGCGCACAGAGAAGGCTTAGGTCGCTTGCTGACCCGTCACCGACGCAGGGAGTCGTTGATACTTCCTGTGTCGACGACTCCGCAGGGGTCGTTCGTCTAGCGTTCTACACCTCACCTACGCGTGTGAGCTTAAAGTCACCGACGGCATAAAAAACGCTTGGTTGCATGCTCACGGTTTTCTGTTCCCGATTGGCCCCCTCCTCGCTGACTGCGAGGACGTTCGCGAATTGACCCCCCCCGTGCGTTTCTTGGCACGTCGGTGACTGTCTGCATTTGCACTACTGCCAGTCCCACGCCGGCTCTCGTGGTCTGAACGCACAACGTTTGGCGAACGGCACTGAGAAGTCAATCGTCGCAACGTTGGGGATGTGCGGGCCAAGAAAAGCGCAACGAGCTCCTTCCTAAAGCCTTTCCTGGTCTTTCCACTTTACCAGAGCAAGCGGAAGCAGAAGAGGAGGCAAGTCTGGAGAATTGTGTGTCCCCTACGCGTCTATACGTTTCCCACCTGTACATAAGCGTCATCATTATCACGTTTCACCGCTCGTTAATGCGCAGCCGAGGAGGAAGCTGGCACTCGTTTGTACGGGCTTTCAACTTTGGCTTCCTCAGGCTCTCGGGTGTGCAAACGTTAAGCCGATAAATTCTTCTTCAACCTCCGCTCCGGCATTTTCTCTGCTAAAATGGGAAGAGTGGAGAGTTTCACGGGAGAAGCATGTCCCACTTTTCTTGACCTGCCACGGGGTACTCGCGACGCAACATTTCGGTGGCGCCCTCTCGTAGTTCCTATCTCCAACGTCATGACCGAGGCTGTTAGTAGCGAGGACGAGTTTGTGGTGCGCAAAAACCGTGGTGGAAGCATAGTCATCCCGTTTCTAAATCTTGACACCGTCAGACTTTGAGAGTCTGCACTTCGCTTTTATTTCCGTCGACGAGTGCAAAAATAATCCCGCTCAAGACGCGGTAGTTTGGCCAATCGTGGAAGGCCGATTTCAGCGACGCTTCCGGTCGTTGATAGTATTGCAGTAGTATTAATTTTGGCTCGAGACGGACGCGACGCCGTAGAAAAAATGGCGGCCCGTGCCGAGAAAACCCGAGGCGCCTCGTAGAGACGTGAACTCTGATGCACAAATGGTGCCGACGAAGGTGATCAATGGAGCTTGCGATTGAAGATGAAATAATGCCATTGAAGACGCATCAACTATATGCACCATTCGACGGAGTGGACACCTGCCGACATCGGGGCCGTCGGGAAGGCTCGAAGCGAGCTAGGGCGACATCCATGCGTATGCCAGCTGCGCATACGTGGCAGATCTCAATCCCTAAGATGGACCGCAGACGGAGCCATCGAGGTCCGCGCAACACTCCCAGCCCGGTTGGGCAGAGCCCAAAGTCATGTGACAAGATGGAAAATAAGTGGTGAAAAGGCTGCCTTTCAGATTTCTACACCTTCCAAATAGACTACGCAGAGCCTCCAGATATTCGACTGCAAATATTCAAGTTGGAACACTCTTTCAAGCACCTCAATGCAGCGGTGCCGAGCGAAAGGAAGTCCATTGCTCTCCGCACCAATTCAAGCTTTTGACGTTCATTAGCTGTGTAGGTTCAGACTAATAAAATCGATAGACCTCACAATGGAGCTTTTTCGCACCTTACGGGTGCAGAAAAAAACACACGCTCGATGTATGAAATACGCCCTCGATGAAAATATAAGCTCGCCATGTGCAGGCGCTGATTTTGCAGGCTGGTCTAAGAGCCCCTCCATTCGAATACAGTCTTGTTAACATTACCTTGCAAAGATCCCGATGGGGTCTCCTCTTCGACGTTCTGCGGCGACCGACTTTCCCCTCGCTCGAGGTCGGCTGCAGTCGATTCAGTAGGCTCGTTTGCTGCCTCGTCGCCACCTGTGCTACTTGGCGGCGATGCGGCTGGAGCCTCCACCTGCCGTTCTGCACCCTCCGAACGTTTCTGGACCTTCCGCCCACCGACGCAGTCTTTGTGGACGTTGTCGCTGCAGCAAGTTTTCCTGACTCTTCCGCCGTTCCTTTTTTTCGCTCCGCAACTGTCCTCGAACACCGAGGGAACGACCCCTTTCACCAGGCGCCGGCGTTTTCCCTCTATGAAATCTGTCTCCTTGAAGTGCTTGCTGCACACTTTGCTGTAATTGGACGTGGTGTTTGGGACCCAGTTGTCTCGTCCTATCGCTCGTATCCAACTCTCCCTCAAGTCCCAATCCGCCGGAATTTCGTGGAAGGATAGTTCGGGAGCTGTTCGCTTTCCGTGAGAGCGGCAGTGGGGCACGCAGCAGTAAGCCATCCGGTCCTGAAAGAGCAAAAATGGCACTCTGGAGCCAGTGTGCCACGCGAAATATTCTATGCGGTCTATAATAGACCTCTCGCAAAATCTAAGCAATCCTAGTGGCATAGTGCTGTGCGAGGCATCTTGAGTACCCCCTGGCTGCAGCTCCGATTTCGATTTGCCAACGTCACTTCCCGACGTCCCGTCACGACCAAATACAGTGTTTGCATTTTCGAATATGTGACTTTCCTCAATTTTATAATACTCTAGGTATGCGTACCAACGAAGATAAAATGCTGGGGCACAATTTTTACAGCGATAGCTGTTAGCGGGACACTTCGCAGTTTTGCGCCGTCGATCGCGCTCCATATCGACGCAGGCAATTGTCGGAACTCCGCCAAAACATTTCACGGGCCGCTGATAACAAGATAACATGCATGGACGGTAAAACAGTCCCCGCCAGGCAATCTGGCAGTGCACTGGGATAGGTGCCCGTGTGACCCGAAAGTAGCGCAAACAACAAAGCTCGGGAAATACACGGCTGAAATTGACTTTGAAGTTTACGATGCATTCTGTATCAGAAAGCAAGGGAAAAGAAAGTGCATTAGTGCCTCATCAATGCACCTGACCAGAGCCTCCTCTACTTGTGGTTTCTGTGTGGTGGCACTCGTGATGCTGCTATGCAGTGAAAGTCATGCTCCGCTTTGCAGGAGGCAGAGTCATGTCAGTCAGAGCATTATAGAGCTTGAGGCACACGCAGAAAAATATAAATTCGTCCTCTCCAGTGGTGACTCAAATTTAACTTAGTATCTGCATTTTCAGTAATAAGAACTGGAACCGAGGAGGTAATACCCGAGAAAATACTAAATCCACAGACTTCGTTTCTTACGTCTATTAAAAATTGTGGGACCATTCAAAAGTTTTTGTGAATACTTCTTTGTACACTAGCTTTTATAATACCGTATTTACTCGCACAATGAAAGCACCCTCCAAGTCGGCTCTCAAAATTTTGACTTTTTTTTTCACTCGCGTAATAAACGCACCCCCAACTCGGACATCAAAATTCTGACCCCCTCCCCCCACGTGCGCGAAATGAACGCACTTTTCTATCCTGGTGCAGCGAGGTCGCGAATGCATGGGCAGCGTGGGCTAACGAAACGCCTTGCAAAAGGCGTTCAAAAAATTCGCATAGATCCAACGGAAGCAAGAAAAAAAACAACAGAGAGGAGCTTTTTTTTTTTGCACAGCGCAGTCTGGACGTTGGGTTCGCGCGCCGCCACGCGCAAGGAGGTAAAGGCCCATACGCACATTCGCGTTTAAGCGCGGTGCGTTCCGTAGCGGCAAGCGGACGCGTTGCGTTGCGAAGACCGCTTGCGCCAAACTTGTACGCACAGCTGCGTTGACACGCAGTCAGCCGCAGTCAAGAGCCAATAAGAACGCGCTATCGTCGCTAGTGGCTCACCAATATTAAGCGAAATCCAAGGCAACATGGCGGCGCACAGCGACAGCGTCAAGTGTTCGATCTTGGGAGAATCTCGCCGGCTTCCCCGACGTTTTGTCAGGCTTGAACCATCGCAGCCTTGGAAAATACAGTCCCCACCGCTCCCCAAAACGAAAAAGCAAGCATGCGACCGGCGAACCGGATACGTCTCGCCGAGTCGGCCCGGTGGGGCGAGCGAACACGTCACCCCTCTCCTCTTTCGGCTTCTGATTGGTCGAACGCACCTGAACGCACCGCAACGCTTCGGAAAGTTGAACAAGTCTCTACTCGCTTGCGTCGCGCTACCGAGCGTTGTGGGGAGGCGCGCGTCGCTCCGCAAGCGACCGCGCCTGGCCGCAAGGACTCCGCAACGCACTCAAACCATAGAGTTATTACAATAAACGCTAGAGGCTCAGCTGGCGCTAGTGTCTATGGGACTTCCGGTTGCAAATTGAAGCAGACAGCATGCAGTCTACTTTTCCAGTCTTCCTGTGTATTCCTATGGGAAAACGCGCGTGAATTTTGTCTCGTCGCCGGAAAATAACATTAATAACTTTTGTTATTTCGGTTGTACCGGGTAGTATGTACCTTTATTAATATTGTGAAAGTGTAATTGCTTTAGTTACAGCATTTTTCATTTACCACTCCCAAACCTCTGCTCCATGGCAGGTATGTAGAAACGAGCGACGATTCTAAGCAAAATAACGATCGAAAGGAATGTAGAGGGTGTTCAAAGTTCGCCAGCATTCCGTTGGTGCTTATATATTGCTTCTATGACCCCGTCGTGCATCTCTACGAGCGGTTAAAAAAAACGTTCGAAACGTAAAGAATGAAGTGCGTGGGCTACGAAAGGTGTATTTTCTTATTATTTCCTATGTTGGGCACTTTTTATCGCGCACCTGTCCTCTGGCTTCCCCCTATTTGCAAAGATTTGGAGCGTGCGGGTGATGATTTGAACACAGAACAAGCATCTTCGCACGTATTCATGAGCAGATAAATCGGACTATATTACGTGACTTTCAACTTATTTTGATCGTCTGCAAGCACAAGGAGTTACTTACCCACTGTTACTACGTGGTTCTTGCCGTCTCTCTTGGTTTTCCACATGTCCTCCTTCGTTCGTTTGGCACGTATATCCCCCATGCTGGAAAGCGTCGACGCCGTGTTCGCGCTAACAGTGTCCGACAGTGCACATAAATACACGTACGAAGCAGTTTTAACACAGTTTTTAATGCCGCGAATTTCAAATAAAAATGCTGTAACTGACCAATTATTTCATCTGCGTGACTGGGAAATGTTCCAATGTGCCTAGTACGTACAAATTATTCGTAATATTTGCTCTTATAATCGAGCGCAGAGAGAAAATGCACCCGCTTTTTCCCATAGAAATGCATTACCGGAAGTCAATTTCTGACTGCATGCTGTCTGCTTCAATTTGCAACAGCACACTAGTGCCAGCTGAGCCTCTAGCGTTTATTGTAATAACTCTATGACTCAAACGCGTTCAAACGCGAATGTGGCGAATGTGCGTATGGGCCTTAAGAATGAGAAGCAGAGAAGCGCTCTAAGTGAAGGAAACAGCTAGCAAAAAATCACAAAAAAAAAAAAAAAAACCACCGAATTGAGAAAAAAACAAAAAAGATGAGCTTTTCTTTTCTTTTTTTTGCACAGCGCAGTTTGGTTACTGGGGGGCGCGCGCCGCGTGCAAGGAGGTAAGAAAGAGGAGCAGAGAAGCCCCCTAAGCAAACAAAACAGCTAGCGAAAGGCGGCAAAAAAAAAAAAAAGAAATCCACGGAGCTGAGAAAAAAAAACAAAAAGATGAGCTTTTTTTTTATTCTTTTTTTTTTTTTTTTTTGCACAGCGCAGTTTGATTACGGGGGTCGTGCGTCGCGCGCAAGGAGATAAGAAAGATAAGCGGAGAGCCCCCGCCTAAGCAACGCCTAAGCAAACAAAAAAGCTTGCGAAAGGCGGCAAAAAAAAAACAAAAAAAAACAAGGAACTAAGAGAAAAAAAGAAAGAAAGAGGAGTTTTCTCTTTTTGCACAGCTTAGTTTGGTTAGGGGATCGGGCGCCGCGAGCAAAGAGATAAGAAGTTACTTCGATTTTTCAGGATAAAAGGTCCGTTCATTATGCGAGTAAATACGGACGCAAAAATTTTACTTCGCGTAATGAACGCCCCCCCTCCCCCAACTTTGCATCGATTTTTCGAAAAAAAAAAGTGTGTTCATTCTGCGAGTAAATACGGTAGTTGTGTTTTCAGTGATATGATTGGCCTAAGCCGTTTTGGAGCACCTTTCGGAGCAGCCAAAACAGTGTTTTGGAGCAGCAAAAGTGGCCTTTGGAGCAGTCAGAACATTGTTTTGGAGCAGAAAAAGTGGCTTTTGGAGCAGCCAAAAACGTGTTTCGGAGCAGCGAAATTGGTTTCTGGAGCGGATATTGTTAGAAAAATAAAAATATTTGTTTCATTTGCTGGACAAACGAAGGGCACTTTGCTCGCCGCAATAAACAGATGTCAAGTTAGACCACCTGGGAGTCCTTCAACATGTAACTGAAATGCCAATGACATGACACATTTTGCAATGCTTCAGTTAAATGATACATATATATGTACCCATTATAGATAAATATGAACCAAACTGCACATATTAAACTTAATTTAAAAATGACCACCTTAGTAGTAAATATTACAGCATTAGGTTGACTAGATATATAATAAAAAAATTGAACCAGTCTCCGACTGATTAAACACATAACTACTGCAGTGCAATGCGAAATTGTACACAAGACTAAGGTGCATTATGACTAGCGAGTGCTTTTGTTTTTGCTTTTCGAAACTTTCTGCAAGGCTGCTGCAAGTGCTGCAAGCCTTGCTTTGCCTTTGGCTAGTAACGAATGGCCACTTTCAATGCCTCCAAAAAGACATAGAGACATCCCACAAGTCTACACACATTGCTGCAGGCACTGCCAAGCAATTTCGAAGAATGGCTTGCCACCGTTTTACTGGCTTCCGGCGTGTCAGAGTTTCGTCGAAAGTAAACGAACATAAAACAATGAGTTTTAAGCGTCCCGGCTGGTGCCTCTCTCGTGCATTCATGTTGGCATGCACATTGTGCAACTTCTGCGAGTTTGCAGTTGCACGTGCTTCGTCGCGCGAGCAGATATGGCTGTTTGATCGAAACGGAAACCATGCCACTCCACTCCGTCGCCAACTGATTACCAGAAATGTATGCAAAATGTAACTGTCCAGCATACGACAAAAAGCAGTCTGGTGGCACAGGCTTGCCAGGCCGGCAGGCGAGGTACAAACTAAACACACACAAAAAAAAGAACCTGAGCGCATAGATGCAAGACATCGCGAGCCAGAGGCAAGAAGCTCTTGGAGCGCTTTGTGCAACGGCTGAACTCGAACTCGCAGTGCGGGTTTAGCGAGCAGACATTGCATTATTTGCTTTAGTTCGCTCCTCGTCAGTACCTTTCTTTCGCGGCAGATTTTTCACGTACCAGGATCCCTCTCAAAAGAAAGCCCACCGAGAGAAACCTAGGCAAACAATACTTTGACACAGCAGTCTTTGAGTGAAAGAGGGATTTTTGTGGTACCGTACGATTTAAACAAGAACAGGAATGTTGATGAACATGCGGCGGTCCTAATGATACAGTTAAGAAAGCGCCATATCTGCAGCGTCGTGAGGACGGCAACACCCGACGTCGCGCAACCACGGTGACTGGCAGGCAGAGACCAAATATAGGTTTCCCGGCCGTTGCTTTCTGGAGCGAGTGCTTCGGCTCACAAAGTAACTCCCGCCGCGCAAAAACGTGGTTTGGTTTCACAGCATGACGACATGGCTGGTACCCGGGACACTTGCGTCAGGGCATACGCACACGGCCCCGTCTATCGTTAAAATTTTTTTAAAAAGACGCGAGACGAGACACACGAGACGACGAGAGCACGAAACGAGAGACAGCGGGACGCTTACAACTCATACAAGGGGACCGGATGGACGATTGATGTAGGGTACTTTCTGTTGGGCAACTCTTGTGCACCCGAGCTCAGACATGCTCAGTTACGGTACTCAGTTTAGCTTCGATTTTGAAAGGCGACCAAAATTGGTCCTTTGGCACAGGCTTGGCACAGATTACCCATATTTTGGCAAAATGTAGCATGATGTAGCAGGGTTAGGCCCTTGGCGCAGTTTGGCGCAATTGGTGCAGCAATCACACCACTGTGTTTTGGTAGATTTGTATGTTTATATTCCAGAGATATTTACGAGGCCTTTATAAATGTCAAATCCCTGCTAAAATGCTTCACAGCAATGCAGGCTTCTTTGTAACCAAAAAAAGATATACAGAAATGCCGGCAAGAATGTGTGTTTGCAATGACAAATTGGAAAACATAAGGTTGCTCGCTTCTCGCCCTACAAACAAGCTGTTTATTAGAAAATGATTTAAGACTATTGATGACTTGTTGGTGCGAAAAAAGCGCTGCATGCTGCAAATATGCAACGAATTGAAATCGAATCTTGCAAGGCAGGGTTCACTGTGCTGTTGACAATGCCTGTTTATTGAAACTGAACGGTTGAAACGAAATTATGACAGCTACTTTGGTACAGAGTAGGTCTCTGTTGATCGTTTGAAACCACTTTGCTAGCACAAGTGGGTGAGATGCTATTTGATTGTGTGATGCGGTGTTATTAGAAGAGGGCCCGCATTTGCTTGCACTGCAAATACTCAGCAACTGCCTCAAATAGAACTTTACTATGGGATCCATATATATTCACCCTTTCATATCAAAATGTTACAGCTATAAAATTGCAGTGTTTTTATTTTTCACATTCGGCGCACTAACCATTTTAATCTGGCAAACAGACCGAGGGCCACTGTTGGTCAATTTATGGGTCAAGCGACGACATGGTGTCACGTGACTTTACAAAGTCACGTAACGTCACAACGTCACGTGAGGTCAGGAAGTGATGCAATACCATGACATACGACAGGGGTGGCCAAACTGTGGCTTGCAGCTCCCTGGTAAGGGTGCCCCCTTCCCCTCCTGTGCCTCCAAGACGAAAAGAGTTCTAGAATTTAAAAAAAGGTTCCAGGGCCCGTTTGCTCGAAGCGCTAACCGCGGCTAAAGTTAGCCGCAGTACCTAGGAGAGGGATTTTGAGATCATGTGACTGGGGCTCGGTAGGGATGCGGGGAAACATGGCGGTGCCCCGGTGAGTGAGCGCCGGTTGCTTTGGAACTAATATGTCGTTGTAGCTGCAATATTGGGCGCGTTAGTCAGCAATGAATAATGCAGGAGGCTTTCATTTTGCCTTACCTCACTTAAACCGCAAAGCATGGGCAATGACATCCCTGCATTTTTTAGATAGTGTTTCGATTCTGGGCATTCCTAAACCTAAATGAACGCAGTAATTGTCGGCATGGCAACGTCTTTGGATTAGGACTGTTGATAGCACACAAAAGCAGACAGTATCCCGACAGACTTTTTTCTAAATTATCCAAGGATCGCGAGGAGAACGCTGGAAGTGTAATTCTACAGTTCACGCGCGCTGGCAAAAAATTGCCAGCGCGCGTTAACCGCTGAAGTAAAAAATCATAATAAGGCTTTAACGAACGCGCGTGCAAGGCAAAATTTGTTTTATACTTTTTGCTTTAGAACGGTTACTACTGCAGATGCAAGCACGTGCGACGCGTGCAACTACAGTCGTAGCATGCACCTCAGTGCTTGGAAAATTTAGAAAAAAGGTCTGTTGGGACGCCGTCTGCTTTTGTGTGCTATCAACAATCCGCTTTCCAAAGACGTTGCTATGCTGACAATTATCGCGTTCATTTAGGCTTAGGAGTGCCCAGAATCGAAACACTATTTAAAACTTCGGCGATGTCATTGCCCATGCTTTGCGGTTTAAGTGAGGTAAGGCAAAGCGAAAGCCTCCTGCACCACTCATTGCTGACTAACGCGCCCGATATTGCAACCACAACGACATATTAGTTCCAAAGCGAGCGGCGCTCACTCACTGGGGCACCGCCATGTTTCCCCGCATCCCTACCGAGCCCCAGTCACGTGATCTCAAAATCCCTTTCCTAGGTACTGCAGCTAACTTTAACCGTGGTTAGTGCTTCGAGCAAACGGGCCCAGGTATGCCTAAGCATTTCTTATGAGCTGTCAATGCAAAAGCAAGCAAGCCGCTTGTCTGCTCCCTATTTCGTCTGCTGCATACTTTTCGCCGCCGGTCAACGCGCGCACTCTCCTGGGTGCGCTGACCTTGGAAGCTCCGTGCAAACGGCACGCTGATGGACACGCAGCGCCATGGGGTGAGCGGTCGTGGAAACTGATGTGCAGCGGCCAATGGGAGCCTCATCGACGCGCACCAGCCAACGGGACCGAAGTCGAAGATTCATCAGCTTTACTTTGCCCCTTTCGGATTGGGCAAACTAGGGGCCGTTGTCTAGGCTTTTCGCGTGGTTTCATAGCTGGGAGCTGGCTTCACTCGGAGAAAGGATTGAAAGGGATGCTGAACCGAAATCTAGATTCCACAAAACACGTAGCAAAAGTGTGCAACGGGATGCCACAAACACCAAGACGTCACTCATACAGTGATATCTCGAACAGATGACTGTATTTTTCAAAAAAAGGGCGCTCATTTGACAGAAACGTTTACGTCATGTTTTTCCGAGAAGGAGAGGGAACGACCCTGCGTCTTCTCCGCCTCGCCACCTTGAGGGAGCGAAGCGAAGAGAGGAGGAAAGGAGATATCTCTATGTCACGTGCCTCGTCAGCCTGGTTCCATCTCGACCTCTTTTTCCCAAAATACGGCCGTCCATTTGAAATATCGTCTTACGAGTAGTGTTGTACGGATTGTAGCGTCCCACCTACATCTCCTGGATTGTTTTTTTTAAATCCAAATTTCCGTTCACCATCCCTTTTAAGGTGCCATTTTCCAACTTCAAACTGATGACGTCGGCTCGCTCCCAGGGACAGTTAATGCTTTTGCATCAAGAAAAGAATCTCAGTCTTGGCAGCCTTGTACTACACGACACACATACAGCTGGACTGCTTTTTGACATATAGATAAGTCCAGTGACTCTGTTTCCCTTTATTGTACTAGAAAGAATTGGGAACCTTATACGCACAACGGGTGTCAGGGGCAGTGGCTGGCTAGCAAACAATGCATTCACTTTTCCTTAGAGGCAGAAGGAATGTTCTGCTGCCTGGTGTTATTGTATTTGTTATTGTATTTGTTGTAGTCAGCAATTATACTTGTCTTCTGGGAAAAGACTGTTTCCTCTAAATCAATTCTTCTTCAAAGTAGGCCCCCCCCCCCCTTTTTTTTTCTTCCTGTGGCCCTCTGAACTTTTATTGTTTTGTCTGAGGCTCTGACCCCATGTCACTCTGGCAACACCTGGCACATGACGTCCCTCTGGACTTATTTATTATAATGCCATAGGGCCCATATATGTGTAACACTAGAATATGTCAAACAGATTAACCTGTCGGTTTTCTGATTGAATTCGGCTTATAAAACAATCTGGTAATAATAGTCAGAAAGGTTATGACTTTCACAGATTTACACCCGATTGCCTACCACTATTATGTAACATAATACGGCCCTGGTGCTAATATAGCGATAAGTGATACGCCAGATGTACGATAAATGGACGTGCTACAAATATATCATGACACAAACCAAAAGAAAACAACTAAAGTGTCTGTAAGGTGATACAGCCAGTGCAAAAAATAGACACAATTCTTCTGGACGAATGAACAGCTAAAGGTTTAGCCACGACCTACTGTAATCCTGACCTGCCCGCAGCAGAATCTGCAGCGCGCACCTTGTAGTACAATGGCCATGGCTGCAGCATTTCGTCACGCCATGACTTCGCGGTGCTGCATAAAGTTTTGTTTGTTTCCTAGGGTATCTGCATATCAATCGAAAGTGCACAAGGCGCGGCGGCCTTATCTGGTCCTGACCTGCTCTCCTCGCAAGCCTCACGGGATCTCATCGTCAGTCAGTGGTCGTGTCACAGATTTGTCACTAGAGACGCCGGCTGCCAGCGCAGTGACCATTTATGGGTGATCCAAGAACGTGCCTTATTTCGACGATGGCACAAGAGCAACTGGGGCTAAAAAATGCCCTTGTGCTTCCGTGCCTGAGAAATGCACTCTTTCAATCCAAAGAAACATGACAGTGATGCACCCTGCTACGTGCTACTGATACTGCAGCCTGCTGGCGCCACTCAACGGTAGGTGTTCACGAGAAACAGATATCACCAGCTGCACGCCGTGCGGATTGTGCGCCAGATAGGCTGTGAACTGCGTTCGGTTCGCAGAAAAGCCTTTACCGAGCGCCCCCAGTGGCAAAGCGACGCACTTCACCGACGACAGCATCTTCCATAGGGAGCCATTCTGTGGGCAGATCAGGATTGCAGTAGGTCGTGGGTTTAGCACTGGTGATTCTGTCATAGCGTCCCATTACTCTCCCGGTAATATTGCCAGCGTTTTGATGTCTTCGGGACGTGGAACCCTGGTAAGTTCAGGAATGCCAAGGCACCGCTGGATAGGTCGGGCTCAGATAAGCGAGAGCCGAACGTTTTTGCGAGTTTGCCCGGGTTGCATAGTGTGCAAATCATTTTGTAGCCACGACAGCCATGGGATGGCGCTTCTCAAACAGTTGTCCGGAGAAGCACCAGTGGTCGTGCAGGGGCTGTGGATTGATGGTCATAGAAGCTTATATAGAATGCTCTAACCTGACAGATACAAAGTTTTATTTTCTAAATATGCAAAATTCTTGACAGCTATCATCATTGTGCCATCTGAAGCTGCCATTTTTTTTACATCTTCCAGTTGTGGACGAGGCGTATCTGCATTTAATTTGGTTTTCATGACATTAGGATAATGTATTTGTGCACTCAATGGGTTGCAGTTTAGTTTTGGTTCAAAAAAGAAAAGAAAGAGGCCGTGAAATTCTGGTAAAGGAATTGCCAGCAACGAGGTTGCAAGACTCGTTACTCACGCAGTGAACTGGGCCATCCAGGTCAGCGAACGGTCTTTATCGAAGACGCGCTGAGGGCTTCGTACTTGACTTGCAGCACATTATCATATTTTAGGTATATGACTCCCACTTTGCAATTGTCTTTCTGGCAAAGCTATCGGTACGGGAACCCCCCAATAAGCCAAAAATTTAATAATTGTTCGTCAGTACACTAGACGGTGCTTTTCTTTTTGCATATTGCCGCGCGCGCAGCTGGCCAAGTAGGCAGCGTGGCCGTGACCTGGCGGTTATCTTGCTTGCCTCCCACATGAAGAGCCAGGGGTTCAATTCCCGGGAGTTAGGCGTCTTTTATTTATTCTTTCAGTTTAATGTTCTGGCTAATTCGAGAATCTTGTTGCTTGTTCGAGGTATGAATGTTCTAGTCGCCGAACCTTCTAGGTCGATTGTTCCATAAGCCAACACGTGTACATAAGGGGCTCCACATGGCGATCTGGAATCAGACTTGCCCCAGCGTACAATCCTGCTTTCACGCCGCCATCGACGCCCGCGATGCTTTATCGTTATCTTCTGTTTTCTTTTGGTTTGGGCACAAGTTCGCCCCATTAAATGTTTAGTTTCTTCAGGTTTCGTCGCCTCATCAATTGTCATTCGTGACAATATCAGTGATGTGATTGGCCTAAGCCGTTTTGGAGCAGAAAAAGTGGCCCTTGGAGCAGCCAAAACAGTGTTTTGGAGCAGCAAAAGTAGCTTTTAAAGCAGATATTCTAATAAAAATAAAAATATTTGTTTTAGATGCTGGACACGCAAAGGGAATCATGCTCACCGAAATAAACCAATCATGGTGAAGTTCGGCCACCTGGGAGTCTTTCAAGATGTAACTGAAATGCCAATGATATGACACATTTCTTTTTGCTTTTCGAAACATTCTGGAAGGCTGCAGCAAGCTTTGCTTTAGCTTAGGGTAGTAATGAATGTCCAATCTCAATGTCTCCAAAGAAATATTGCGACATCCCACAAGTGTACAGTGCTGTAGGCATTGCCAAGCAATTCCGAAAAAACTGCTTGCCACCGTTTTACTGGTTGCCGACGTGCCAGATTTTCGTAAAAACTAATTAAATGTAAAACAATGAATTGCGAGCGTCCCGGCTGGTGCCTCTGTTGTGCAATTATGTTCGCATCGTTGGTTCATATGCACGTGAGGGCAACTCCTGCAGGCTTGCAGGTCACGTGCTTCGTCGCGCGAGCGAAACGGCTGTTCAATCGAAACCGAAACCATGCCTCTCCGCTCTGCCGCCAACTGGTTGCCAAAAGTCTATGCAAAATGTAACTGCACAGCATGCGACAAAAAAGAGTCCAGCGCCGCGTGCTTGCAAGGCCGGCAGGTGAGGTATGAGATAAACACAGAAAAAAAGAACCTGAGCGCATTGATGCAAGACATCGCGAGCCAGGGTCGCTTTGTGCAACGACTGAACTCGAGACAAACAAGCGCGCTCTGTGGGTTCAGCGTGCAGACATTCCCTTCTTTGCTTCAGCTCACTTCAACTTTTCTTCGCGATACATTTTTCACGTACCGGGGTCCCTCTCGAAAGAAAGCCCACCAAGAGAAACCTAGGTAATCAATACTTCGACACAGCAGTCTTTGAGCTAGAGAGGGATTTTATAGCAGCGTATGTTTTAAACAAGAACATGAATGTTGATGAACATGCGGCAGTCCTTATGTTTCAGTTTAGGAAGCTCCATATCTCCAACATCTTGCGGCCAATGATTTCAGGAGCGAGAGCTTCAGCTCAAAAAGTAACTCCCGCCGCGCCGAAACATAGTTTCGTTTCACAGCGTCACGTCATGGCTGGTACCCAGCACGCTAGCGTCGCAGCACACACACACACGCCGGCAACTATCGTTAAAAAAAAAAAAAGCGAGACGAGATTTACGCTTACGAGACGACGAGACATGAAAGGAGAGACGGCATGGCGGGAAAAACCATGCAAAAAACCATGGACGATTGATGCAGGGTATTTTGTGTCGAGCGGCCGTTTGCGCCGCCTAGCTCATGCATGCTCAGTTACGGTACTTAGTTTGGTTTCAGTTTTGAAAGGCGACCAAAATTGGCCCTTTGGCGCAGATTACCCATATTTTGGCAAAATGTAGCAGGATGTAGCAGGGTTAGCCCCTTGGCGCAGTTTGGCGCAATTGGCGCAGCCATCACATCACTGCAATATTGTCTATAGTCTGTTTCAATAAACTTTGATTCCAACTTCCTTGTCTGTTTATTCGGTGCTTTTCGTGTCTGCTCCAAAGTACAGAAAAAGGGGTGCGTCACGACCTTTGATGAGATGCTTAAAGGAGTTGTGCAACAATTTCAGTGCTTTACTTAAATAATTTAGGATTTGGTGTCTTGACCTTTCTGAAGGGAAGAAGAAAAAACCGCTTTTGTCCTGCATGTCCTGGATTTTATTTTAAAAATGTACAAAAATTGAGGTTTTCGGCACCTCTCGACTCTTTCATTATCTTCGGAGTCACCTGTGCTGTGACGTCAACGGGGGACGCGGCTTATTGCAGAGAAGGCGCCGTGTAACCGAGCTTTTGGTTGCACGTCAAAAGATCCCCAGGTGGTCCAAATTAATCTTCAGTCCTCCGCTGGGGCGTGCCAGATGCCCGTCGTAGGTTTGGCACGTAAAACCCCCAAATTTGACTTTCAACGGGGGACGCGCGGGGTTTCGGTGAAGCTCTATCTCTGGAGCCAGTAGAGAGCACCGAGAACTCACCCGCTCACGACCATGTGACCACGTGCTTGCGCAGTGCAATCAACATGGCGAAAGGAGGGAAGTCTTGTCCGGGTCCAGCCATCCATGTCCGGCTCTGCCCCCGTCCCCCTCTGGGTCCTCCGGCTTCTGGCGACCGTTTGCGGTAGCAGAGAGAGCTGACGGTTTTGTTGACCTTGGATAGATGGCGCCACTAAACCTCCGTATAATAAAACTTTTGTCTATGATATCAGGTTTTTTGACACATTTATATTTATGTTGGAACGCCAAGATTTATAGAAAAATTAACGTTTATAAAGCAGGTATTTACACAACTTCCAATCTTTTTACAAGGCCCCCATTGACGTCACGCCGCGTGGTTCTCATGGCCGCCGCTCGCGGCTGCAGGTCGGGAAATATGCTAATTTTTGCCTCGCGATTATGCGGCTGAATCGTAAAATTTCGAAGGAAGGGGGTGTGTTTTCTGTCCTTTATGACAAGATAAACAATGTCAAAAGTAGAAGATGCTCATTCGTTAAGGTCGTTGCACAGCTCCTTTAACAGGGAAATCGGCTGCCCATGAGCGTGATTTCTGGTTTCTTAGGATGCTTAGAGCCCGCAGATTGAGTTATCACCATCAGTACACACTCTCAGAATCCACTTGAGTGCCTCTTTAACTTGGTTGTTCTGTTCACCAAGGTCTTCAACCCTTTGACGGTCCTTGGACATATTTGAAAATGCCCGTCTAGACATAAAACTGCGTGCCCCGCAGGAGATGGTATTTTCGTTATGTCTCTGGTGAATTAAAAATGTCATATTTGCATCGTATTTAACTTTGCTGGACTACTTATATTTTAAAATTAGGAGCTCCCCACATGTGAAACGCATGAGATGTTTGCTTCACATGTCGGCTGCTCTGGCGGTAGTCGCAATTGGAGCGCCGTCTCTCCCGATTCAGACTTTTAACTCTTCGCAGAATTGAATTCAGAGAATGAGAGCCAACCATTCAATGGAAAAGCTCTGCGAAGTACCTTTGGTTCGAAATGTGAAGCCGCTGGAATGTCGCGGAGGTGTACGCACCAAAATGAAACGGAGTAGAACAAAGGTGACAATTTTTTGCCTTCAATGTTTCCATTTGATGCTTCTAAAATTGAACAGCTTGCAAGCACTGTTAGTGCTCCCGCTGCATAATTAAGAAAAAAAGCTGCACATTGATTGTTTATTCATAATATTCCTTGGGAAACAAAACCCAACCACCGGAAAACGTCTTTTGGGAAAATATTTCGACCGTCAAAGGATTAAAAGAGAAGGTGAACATTTACGAGATAAATTTTCTGAAAGGCACTCACAAGCTTTACCAGGAACACAAGTTAATTTCGTTCAAGTGTCATTAAAGAATATTTTATTCTGAAGTCGATTTCAGATCGAAACCGAATCCCTGTTGCAAGTCAACACGTCCGCTGCTTTGAACAGCCAGGGCCGTGATGTCAGATGTGGTATAGGCGCTAGCATCCAGGCAGCAAGCCGGGGGCTTCTGGCACAGTCGTGCTGACTATAATTAAGCTAGCTAAGCGGTGCTCAATCAACTCGTGAATAAGTACCGCTGGCAGACTTCCATAAGGAAACTTCAGAGAACTCGCAGTTTGATTCTGATCTGCCAGTGTTTCCGAAGAGGAGAAGACCAACAGCTGTGTTCCCAATCCGCCAGTACGTGGACACGGATGGTGAACCAAAAGTGGAATGAAATAAAAAAGATTGTTTCCATTTTGCAAATGATTTTGTTTCTCGCTGGCTCGATATTACTCTAATGCTTTGCACGATACTGCCCGTTTGCGGCTAGGCCTAGCCATTGCCGATACGCACACCATTTCATGTAATTCGGACAAGAAGTAGACGTAGCTTGATTGAGGTCAACTAACGCTGGCCGAACCCTGAAGTCAATGTCCCCGGCTGACAGCTCGCGGGTGTAGTTTTCTTTTTGTTCAGTATTTTAGATCAAAAAAGAAACGAATGCAGTTTATAAAGTTCGGAAAACAAGAAATGACTCGTCAACATACCCGCCACCAAACGGTGGAAAAGGCAGCGCATACTAGAAAGGAGTAGTGGGACCTGGTGCCAACATCGAAAATGTCCCGGATGTACGCGGCGGCGCTGCGGTCGCATGGACAGGAGCATCCAACCGGCTCCGAGCGTTCCAAAGGCCTTCGGAGAGAAGCTTTGTCTTGTGGTTTGGCCGTTTCGCGGTATGGCAGCGCGAAGTGGCTTCCATTCTGAACTGATCTTTACCCCGTGTTTGCTGTAGTTTGAGGCCAATGAAGTGTCATGCCGAATTAGTGTTTAATCGCGCAGCAAATGCAATGAGAGCCGCTCTGTCCACTCGCTGCATACAGCCTATCCAGAACATGCTTTAGTGGCGCCCTCTCGCTTTGTCGACACGGAGTGCGGCAGCCGTGAGCGCTCGAAGCTCACTACCCCTCCTCTAGTTCACGGCCACTCCAGCAACCAGGATCATGAGGGAGATTATTTTTTGCTTGTTTTTGTAATTTTAATTTGCCTATAACTTTTAAAATAAAGCAAATTTCGAGAAAAAAAAGTTTCAGTAAGTTACAATGTTCAGTGTGCTCAGGTTCGGTGCAAATTAAAAACCAGTAAAAAAGTGAAAGCCCTGTAACGCCGAATTGGAGCGCAGCTCTTGAGGAGGAGGAGGGAAGGGTACTGAGGGGAGGGTAGACCCCTCCTCCTCCTTCTCCTCCTCCTCCCCTCATTCTTTAATATGCTCCGGGGGTGTCACCTGACCTCGGGGGGCGTGACCTCGGGGGGGGGGTCACGTGACCTTGGGGAGGGGAGCCACGTGGGAATCACCTTGGGGGTCGCGTTACCTTGAGGTGACCTTGGGAGGGGTCACGTGACCTTGGGAGGGGTCACGTGACCTTGGGGTGACCTTGGTTATGCCGACGGCGAAGCCGCCCAAGCCGGAAACAGGCGCCTAAGAGCTGTGCTCTAAAAGTCCTTGCAGGGCCCCTTTAACGCCTAGAGGGCCTGTTCGGAGTTCACTTCAACATGATTGGTGGTTCTTGCAATTGCCAAAAATGTTTAATGGCCATGATGAAGTAGACCACTTTGAATTACTTTTTTTTTTTTTTTTTTCAGGATATGTCACAAGCAAGAGGCATGAGCTAACAATATCTCCTTTTTGTTCGAGCATTTCCTCTACTAACTGTTGTAAGCAGCATTTTTAGAGCGCAGCACTTAGGCGCCTGTTTACGGGTTCGGTGGCGTCGGCGTCAGCATCGGCGTAACCGCGCGTTGCATTATGGGACATCTCCCATAATAATGTCACACGTAACGTCACGAGGGTAAAATTTCCTCACTAAATTTAGCGGAAAAAGTTCCCTGCTATATTTAGCAGAGAAATTTTGGCTAAGATTCCCACTAAATTTAGCGGGAAAATGTTAGTGAATTTCCCGCTAAATTTAGCGGGAATATTCTTTGCTATATTTAGCGAGGAAATTTTCACCTAATTTAGCGAAAGTTTTAGAGGAAATTTCCTGCTAAATGGGAAGGGAGCAGGGGAGAAGGAGGGGAGGATAAGGAGGGGGAGGAAAGGCATACCCTCCCTTCCTCCTCCACAAGAGCTGCACTCTAATTCGGCAATACAGAGAATCGTAAAGATCTTTTATTTTTCTCCCAAGAACAGTAACTCTAATAACATTGCAAATTGAAAAGTTCCACAATCATCACTGTTGTCATTCAAATCTCACCTTAAACGTTTTTTGCTAAGATGATTTTTTTGTTCTGTCCTTCTACACTCTATTAAAAATATTTTTGCCAGCCTGTTATATCCCACTACTGTAACCAACTCTGGTAAAATCCCGAGCAGGGATAAGAGTATTTATAGATAAAATTGCAATAAGCTCGAAATCGTCCCAAGAGCCACTAATTAAGCCACATTTCAAAGTAGGGATGCTCCATTCCCCGATTTTCTTGTGGCACCGCAATTTTGATTGAGTTTAGAGCGGGTGCAATTGACGGCAGTTACGATGAAACAATAGGGAGTTTTAGAATAGCGTATGCAAAGAATAGCGCCGTTGCCACTGCACATGCACCAAACGCTGACTGCATTTAGCGGTTGGCGCGCGCTATTGTAGCGCACAACGTTTTTCAGAAATTGCGCACATATGCAAAGTGTCCTTGCACTCCTCCAAGGTGGATTCGTGAGCATGAGAAGTTGGCGAAAGCTAAGGTGAGCAGAATTAAAAAATGGCGACTCCCAGGACCATGGCTACGGCCGCTTTGAAGGTCGTTGTGAGGGCGACGTTGGCGACATTCTAGCGACTGCAATTTTCGATACAGGACGACATTGCACCCCTACGGAATGTGCATGTCACAAACAGTTTGGAAGACCCAGCAAGGTCGCATTCTCACATTTAAACAAGTCTAAAACGCTACTCTGTACCAAAAAACTTGTTTTTCTCAAGTTACAGCGTTTTGTGCATGAAATAAAAATTGTTACTGTATCTTGGTGGCATTGCAAGCCCGAGATGCTCGAGTTTTTGCTGTGCACAAAGAAAAGCTATTCTAAAACTCTGTCGCGTAGCGTGCGCTAACGCAAGTGCTAAATTTAGTGCTAGCGTGTGCTAAAATTGTGTATGTTATTCCAAAGCTCCCTAATGTGACTTCCCCAGCCTTACATACGGTCTCAGAGAGCTCAAGCGATGTTGTCTTACTACGTCACTGACTTTTTTGAACACTTCTACAGGGAAGAGTTTTTTTGCAATTTCAGATAGAGCTTCAAATCACTGACAGCAACAATCTTAATTCTTTTTTTCTTTTACGCGTAGCGGCATGTATGAGCTGGCGACAAAAACAATGTTTCATCTTGCGGTATCACCTTTTGATGACACATAATACGTCATTTTTTAAGTGACTTCCGTTTTGATACATTCCTTCATTGTTACAGTCTATGTTGCACAACCTTGTGCTTCACGGCGAGCGCCGAGATCTAGAAATTACTTATTAAGTTGGTATTTGACGAATGTGAAAACAAGCAAGTTACTGTTCCCAATAAACAAAGGCCAAGTAAGGCCACTCAAAAAGTGACCTTGGGACACGAGCGGCGAGGTCAAGGTGCCACTACTTTTTCTCAAAAAGTACGAGAAACATGTCATAGAATACGAGAAACATGTCATAGATTCTGAGAGAACTAGTATGCCCATACAAAGAGGACAAACACGAAGGGGTGGACAAGGGGAAGCCACTCCTTCGTGTTTGTCCTCTCTGCTTGCGCATACAAGTTTACTCAGTACCATGAACCAACGAGCCCAAAAACAAGTCAGGCTAAACAATGTCATAGGTTGGATGCATGCAGACATGAATCCGATTTTTGCTCATAATATAGCTAGTCTCTTGTAAATAACCATTCTTCACAGAGTATGCCACGGTGCAACAGAGACCAAAATTTGCGTTTGGCACGCGGAAAAAAGAAAACCCGGCACTCCAAGTACTAAGCAACAAGATGTCTGAAGTGTCCGTAAAGCGAAGATTATTCAATGGCTCCAGGGCCAACGTCGACTGGAGCCTCTCCCTACGCTCCTCCCCACTCACCTAAGCCTTGTCGCCGGGCGGCTGTTGAACCTTGGCTGCAGACGCTTTCTCCCGTGCCTCGATGCTGTCGTACCACAGCTGGTACCCGCGCTTGGTCGGGAACCGCTTGATGGTACCGCACACCAGGCAGGTGATGGTCTGGCGCTTCTTGCCCTTGCCCCCTGGCGCGAGTGGCAGACGACACCGCTCAAATGAGTATGATTTTTTTTGGTTGATGGGCAAAGGGGGAACTGGCTCGCTCAAACAATGATTGCTGCTCCCAAAATATTGAGTGCAGCACCCTGCCAACGCTGGCAGAGTGAGAAAAACAGGGCGCATCTTTGGAACGGCCGGCCCCTGCACGCCACTTTGTGCCTTCCACCATGGTTTTGCCATGTGCTCGAGGTGCGCGAGACATTCACGTGTTGTCCGAGGTAGGAGGCGGGGCAACTATAGCTCCTCCCTGCTATTCTCACCCTTCGAGTCTCACATCTTAAATAATTATTGAATTTTCAAGATTTCGCATAAATTATGCCAGGTGTCACACCAATGAAATGGCATCACGGGGAGTGGAGCTTGCCTTAGCTGATATGGCACCTTTCTACTACAAGTATCGAAAGTACCAATGTGGTTGAGACTTTTGCTAAAAAAACTTACTTTCACAACTTTTATAAATGTGATTTACCTTTTGGTAATGTTCCCAAGGTAGGAAATCGAGCGAGGAAAGTGCCATTGACTTGGGCAAATGCACGGGACACATGCCACAAGCAAGTGCCACATCGCCACTTTCTTTAAAAGGCGGCAAGGGGCACCTGCCTCGGGCACTCGCGCATATGATGCTCCACGTGAGGCAAACATGAATGCATCAAGGGGCTCTAGTTGAGCATAGGCTGCCTCGACGACAGTGCCACTTCCAGGGAGGAGAGTGATGGATGCAGCGCGGGCCATACTGGGTTCTGCTGGTTTGCGGTGTGTGGATGTAGTTGGGGCGCAGAGCCCTGATCTAATAAGGTGCCCACGGCGGTGTCTCCGGTTATGGCGGTGTCATGAAGGAACCCTAGTTCGGCAGGTGCAGCCGATGCTGGCACCATCATTTTAAGAGGGCATACAGCCTGGGAGGGTCAACTTTCAAATTCTTTGCTCAAATTGCTCATAAATCTCAAAGTGAATTGAACCCCATTAGAAATGATGACATACAAAGTTTCAGCCCTATAGGTCAATTCTGTTACATCCCATGCTCCTCAAGCTCTAGGAAAAGTGAGTTCACTAGGAAATCTATCAAAGGAAAATAATTGCACCCTGCAAAATTTGAGTTTTAATGAGAAGTTCATAATGAGAGCTAAGGTAAAAATTAATTACAGAAAATGCAATTCTAGGGAAAAACAATAACATCCAAAAACAACAGGACCTATAGGGAAATGTTTTGTGTTTCGAAATATTACTGTAAAATACGCCCACTCAATATTCGGAGATAATCGCAAAAAAATGGGGGATGGGTGCTTGCCCGGTCGTCAATTCTACATATAAATGTACCGCATGTATTCACTCAGATCTAACAAATTTGGGAATGGGCACTTAGCATGGAGTTGGCGGATGCGCGGTATTCTGCGGTAACTGTTCATCAGGAAAGAGCAGGTTCTATCATATTATGAGTATCCTAACTTGCTCCTCGGAACACTTCACTCCAGGATATTCCCAAATAAAGTCTTCAAGCTTTCACAATGTCAAATGATACATTTCCTTGTACGAAATTCCCCCCTAAAAAATGAGACTGAGAAAAATGCATTTGAAGTTTGTGTTTTCTGAGCCCAAGATACACAAAATCCACAATGAGCATAGGTACCCCCTTTCTCTTTGAGACTTGGTTGCTCCCCTGGCTATAGCTACCAGCTTCCAACCCTTGTGGCAGAGCTAACTGTGGCAGTGAGCGTTCCTCAACGGATAAACTGCCGAGAACTAAAAGGTAAACGATACTAAAGAGCAGCAAAGTAGCAATATGATCTCAAGTGGGAGACTGTGTCAAAAGAACCCTGCGGAAAGCAACACAATATTGTGTCACCGGGCAGGACCAAACGTAAGCCCTGCCTCAGGTCTCAACCAATAAAACTGCTCATACCAAATTTTCAAAAATGTTTTCTGTTTGGATGTATGGAGTTTTCTGACCATTGATACTTTTGTACTAAGGAAGCTTCTGCAGGCTGAAACTAGAGTAAATGGCACTTCTAATGATGGTGAGATAAGTTAGCTTTTTCAATTCATTTAATTTCATTTCATTTATTGTAGCCTAAGGCTCCACAGGCATTACAGAAGAGGAGAGAAACAAGAAGGTTAAAGCAGTAAACAAAATACATAATAGACAGGCATAACAAAACGGTTAGTAATGGCACTTTTAAAGAGGTTAGAGTCTGTTATAAGGGTGATCGAACCAGGAAGGTTTCCATTCCTGGGATGCATGAGGGACAAAAGATGAAGGGAACATTGTCGTGATAATAATAATAATAATAATAAATCCTTTATTGCACAGTCTTTTGTACAGTGAAATCGATGGCCCACTTAAGCGCGCAAGCGCTTGTGTGCGGGACCAAATAGAATTTGATATGCCCACCTTATGTTGATGATCTAGACGAGAGAAAATGTAAACAGGCTGGGTGATTAATTTGTCACTTAGGAGGGAGATATGATGATAAATGTTACAAAATATAGGAAGACGAGACATTTTTCAACAAAGAGATAAAGGTGGCACTGATAGTGTAGTCTGCATAGAGATGACGTTAGCAGTGTGGTGGTAGTTTGTGAGAATAAAACAAGCGGATCTTTCCTTAATGGCTTCCAATGCATATAAGAGTGGCTTGACTGCAATATCAGACAGATGCTGCATATTCTAACTTCGAGTGAATTAAAGCTTTGTAAAGAACAAACTTCAGTGAAAATGGGGTTAATGAAAAATTTTGCTTGATATAACCTAACATGTGAATAGCATTAGTTGAAAATATGCTGAATATATGTTTTCCACAAGGGTCAAAAGCTATATGCACACCTATATATTTTTATGAAAAAAGTGGTTCTATATTAGCACTGTTAAGGAAGTAGTTAGAACAGATATGAGACTGGCAAGACCACGTAAAGCCTTGCATTTGTTAATGTTAGGCTTCACAGACCATGAGTTGCACCACTGAGAGATAGAATTAATGTCAGATGGGAGTACTATGTTGGCGTCATCATGATCTAGAGTGCCACGGTAAATAATAAATGACACAATCATCAGCGAACAGATAGATGAGGCGACAATAGGTCGTTGATATAAATTAAAAATAATAAAGGCCCTAAGTCTGGTTCTTGCAAAACCCCTGAAACTATATTAACCTTTTAGCCGTTTTGGACGAGCCCAGCTCGTAAATACGAAGCCGTCCTTAAATTGTGCTGGACGAGTGTAGCTCGTCTGCTTTCGCCCACTCACCCAGTCAATCGTTTTGGACGATCCAGGCTGGCTTGTGGCTTAGTTTTTGCCTCCCGCAAAAAACGGCAGGACTAACTTTTTTTTTTTTAAATATTGCTCCCATTCTATTTTTGACTAAAATTTTATTTTGAAGACAACAAATTTGATTTTGAAGACAATTAACAGTTGGGGGTCAGAAATTCAGCGAAACTGCAAACGGCTAAAAAATTAAACACTGAAACAAAACAAGACAAAACAAAAAATTTATTTAAGAACATAGTATATAAGACAATACAAAAAAAAGATAGACGAAAAAAGAATTAGTGCAATCTTTATGCTGTTAGATAGAATTTAGGTGGAGCAAGCCCTGCTCTAGACCCCGCCCATTACAAAAGGTGCTTAGCTGGCTAAGCTTCATTTCTTAGTTCTTATTGGTCAAAGAGATGATTGAAATGTGGAATGTTTGTTGTAAAATTGTTTCTCTCTACCGTGGTAGTCTTTGATTCGAGATATTTTTATGTTTGAGAAACAACCAATATACCTAGATAGTCATTATTGTTTTCAAGAATATCACAAGATTGTCTTCTTTGCTTCGGTTTCAAACGATAATCAACATGGCTGCCGGCGTTTCCGGCGAGTGGCCTTATACACCGCGTAACTTGTTAAGTTGGTCTACTTTTATGAGTGCAAGTTGTTTTGTGTTCACCGAGATGTTCAGAGGAAGATCTCCACCGACGTAGTTTGCAGCAAACTGTCGCAAGTACACGCCTTCGGAAGAGCTGTGTGAAAGCTTGTTTTCGTAGCGGGACTGGCATAAACCTAGCATCCCACATTAAACTATTTTTCTAGATGTGGCTCGATTTGTTAGTTTGCACGTTTTAATGTCAAATAAACGTGCTAGTTCCTGTAAACGCGGCCCTTCTACTCTAAGAATTGTGCATCCGTCGTGCTTGTGACCATCGTTTCAGTACTCAGAGGTGACCTACACAGGTAAGAATTTGCGAGCCATTTCACTGGAAACAATCGAGCGTTCGCCTCGCATGAGGTTTGTCCAGGTATGTTTCCGTCATTTTGCTTCAGAAGGCTCTCAACTTTTGAGCAGTGCACCTGGCTTGCTAGAGCCAAAATTTTTAGGTTGCGTTAAAATTGTGCATTATAACACTCACCTACCTTGCTCGCGGATGCTACGCAAGAAAACAACAGAAAAGCTAAAAAGACTGCATATTTATTTTTGTTGATTTTTCTTGGTCTTTTCGGTTGCTTTTTACCGTGTGTAGACAGATGCTGACAGACGCTTGTATTGGACCGTGGGTCGTGCATGATGCAATGCTAGGAGGCCGCTTTCGTGGTCGAGTCTTGCGAGCCTTGCAGACACTAGGCTCGCTCGATTTACCTGCACCTCCTACATCAGTGCAGACAAGCATATGGCAGTGTACTTCCGGTATATGTATTGAGATATGACCAGAAGTACACCGCCCAGGAGATGCAGGTAAATCAAACAAGCCTAGTTTTAGACGGACGCAGAATAGCAGACAGATACAGGCAATGGCAAATGCAGACACATTGCTTTCATGGCTGAATTTTACAGGAGTTGCAGACAATGATAAATGATTAAGCGGAGGTGGAATAGGAGACGATGCCGGAAGCTGCTGCGCGTCTGCTCGCACAACTAGCAGGCGGTGTCAGACGCCACACTACATGTCCTGGATGAGCAGCCAAGCCAATTCAGTAGTAATGGGAGGGACCACTGATCTGTGGGCAGGGCTTAGAACGGGCCACGACCTTTACCTAAACTGCGTGTAACCGTGTTAAAATTACGCAAATATTTCTTTTCTATAAGCGAAAATTAAAAGAAAAATCTGTACCTTCTAAGTCTTCTCAAGAGAACTGTTTTTTTTTTCTTTTCATTTTAGTGTTTCCTTAAGCACGCATGTAGCAGGTCTAATTTAAAAATATGTAAAATATTAGCTGCCTGCTGACTCAGAGGACTGCTGGCATGCCAAAAGTAATTTTTGGTAAATCCTGCATCTAAATAAACCTTTTGGAAAATATTCTTTGGAAGTTAATATACTTGAATATAACATTTCTCAAGAATGATTCTTTTTTAAAAAATTGGAGTTCCGAGGTCATAACCCCCCTTAAAGGGCAACTTCGCTTCATTTTTGATATTTAGAAAACTATGTAGCCCTCTTCAGTATCATATAGGAAGACCCCCATGTCAAATATTACAATCTAATTCCGTATATATATTTAATAAACTCGCCAGCAAACCTTCAAGTGAGCCAAGTCGCCGAAATCTGCCGACTCTAGCAAGCGACGTGAGGCGCAATCGTCAGCACAGTCAGTGCGACAAAGTTGGAGCGGCCAACGTTGAGCCACTGCGTCAGAGGCATGACTACGTCATTCTCATGTTTTGTTTGTTTTTACCTTTCAGAGCGAAATTGAACGATGACGTCATGAGTTTCTCCTCCCGGTGTTGGCTGAACGGCGTCCACGTGATCACCGTAATGCGGATGCGCTAGTTTGCGCTGCCCTGCGCGCTTATCGGTCTGTTTCTCCGCTCTCCCTCTCCTCTTTCGTCTTCTCCCCCTTTCCTCTCTCCCCCGGGCCACCACCGTCCACGCCATGCGAAGCAACCTGCCCCAGCCTGCCCGTGTCGCGTGTCCTGTTCCTCGCCTCCCCGAACGTCACAAAACCACGTGGTTCGGCGTGACGTGGCCATGACTCTGACGATGCGAGACCAATGTTGCCTGACGCAACCGAAGTTTCGGTTTCGGTATCAGCTGATGTTTAAATTAGAATTACACAAATAATATTCCACATTTCGTGAATCCGAAGACGTGGAGCTGTTCAGTAGTGCTTTGTGAAATGAAATCACATGTAAGCCTACATTTTTCGGAATTGAGCGGAGTTGCCCTTTAAAGGGACGGTGCAACCATTTTTGTACTTTGCGCAAATACCGCTGAGAATGAATGCCTGACGTTTATAACCTATGAAAAGTGTGTTCGATTTTCTCTCCACGCAATGGTAGTCTCAGAACAATATAGCGAAAACCAAACACCGCTCACCTTTCATCTCGCAGCCAAAACAAGCAGCCACGTGACATAGAGCCGATTATATGCCGCTAATGTTTACCATAGCCACACACTTGACTTGGTGGCGCACAGAACACGCGCCGAGTTGCAGATTTTGTCGTGTTTCGGCTATTGTCACCATTGCAGCGATTGGACACGAGAGCCTTCTGGTAGTGGCTTATCACGAGCCCAACGCAATGCTCAAGTTCAATCTACGAGCTGCCTTCCAACATCGTCACTGGGGGACCATGCCGACACTGCAACCTCCAAGCTATGTCATCGGGTTTTTGCAAAAAAGAGATCGAAAGAAAATGCTCGCTTTTCTCCTTGAAATTACACCACAGCAAAGACGTTTCTTGGGCAGTGGCATTGCGTGCGAGTATACTCGAGTCCCATTAAGCTCTCGTAAAGTGAACCTTCCAACTGAATATTGTTGTAGTGACCCTTTAAAAGCTGCAAGGCTCACCTCTGTGATCGTCCTTCTCTCACATTGGGACAAAAAAAGAGGACATTGTTTCGAGAGGGTGCTGCCATAACGAAAAGAAGAATAACTGGCAGCCACATTTACCCTTTCTTCAGGCGCTAATGAAGATTAAGCACACGGCCAAGCGAGCATCTCACATCACTATCACACCAACACGAGGATGAAAGGAATAGAGGCTACCTCGCAGCCGCTCAGTGCAGGTGATTCCCGGCCAGAGGAGGGTGCTACATTTCTTGCACAGCGTCCGCTTGATGCTCGGGTCGCTGCAAGGACACAGAGGGAGCGGGTCAGCGGACAACACGGCGAACAGGTTCAGCCTCGTCACTGGGGATTTCCGGTTCTCAGTCTTACATTTTTCTCGAAGTTTGGCGTTTGTTTTAAGTGGTCAAAACTTGAGCTATCTTCTGGTTAGCTTTACTAGATTAGAGCAGCGAAAAGTTTGAAGTCTTCCAACAGAGACAAAAACCTTTTTCGCACTAGAGCCACACTATAGCCATTGAGTAAGCTACGCCTAGAGCAGCGGTACATCATTCCCCCTTTTTCTTGTGGGTGCCGCCATTTTGGTGCTTAGTGTTGAGCGGCCGATTGGCAACCGTTACAGTTAGAAAACACGGCTCTCTCGGCTTTAGAAACGGTTCGAGGAAGCTCAGGCAATTCGAGTGTTTAACACTTCTGAAGGACGTAAAAGCGTTTCCTGGGATTTCAGATGCAGCTTCAGACAGCTGGCAACAATGATTTTGAGCACCAAGATGGCCCACGTGTCGTTACTCTGAAGGCCCGTTCACACTCTTGCGACCGAGTACGACTGAGAGAGACAAGATCTCTTACAACTTCTTAAATGTTTCTAGAATGAGGGAACACACTGACATTGTGGCGCCATCTATGCGGTGACCCTAGAACTGCATTTCACAAAAGCGAAGGTTTTGCGGGATTTCCGAGGTCAAATGTGCATAATACCCATAGAAAGGCTCGTTTATAACGTTGACAAAAGTTTTTCGAGCCAAAAAAGAAAGGATATTGCGCGAGAAATAAAAAACAAATATGCCGGACCGCCGAGTTTACACTGCTTCCCAATAGATGGCGCCAGTGTGTTCTCTGGTTTAAGAAGTTTTAAGGAACCCAGGTTTAAGAGGTCGCAAGCAGTCGCAAGAGTGTGAATGGGCCTTGAAGCGTCGCTTACCTAGTGGTTCCCATCAACCACCCTGCCGAGTGCTCAACTTGACTCTCTCTAGACCATTCCAGTACTTGACGTTCTGCAGGCGTCGTCCACTGGGTCCCGGGGCATGTTCTAGGCATGTGCTCACTTCCGCGGGTGCCGCTAGTGCAATCACACCCCAGTGACTCAACATTTTTTGCCTGGGTTTTGGAAAGGTCCCGTTTTACCTGAAGATGTACCACACGGGAGGCTGATGATAATGATTTTGGGGGTTGATGGCGCAAGAGCTACATGGCCATCTGCACCAAACTAAAGTATCAATCAATATACAGGGTGATTGGAAAATACTGTCCCATGGATGAAACATTGATTTATTTTTATTTTCTCGCATTTTTGCTTTGCGCTGATGTCTTATTCTTTTTTCTCGCGTTTTTGGGGTTAAAATTTTCGCTGCAATTGTGTTCTAAATTTTCAGGAATAATGGTATCCCAAGAACACCGTGCCGCGATTGTCGTGCATCACAAACGGGCAATGCCAATTCCGGATATCATTAGGCTCCTGAATTTCAACCGGACACAAGTGCGTCGCATCGTCCAACCTTTCCAAGAGACCGAAGGTATTAAGGACTGGCAAGAGAGTGGAAGACTGAGCACAGCCAGGACCCCTGCGTTCAAGAACACGGTCAAGAAAATCCAGCGAAATCCCCAAAGAGGTATCAGGAAACTGGCCCAGGAGCACGGAGTTGGCTACAGAACCATGCGGGAGCTTATCACAGAAGACCTTCAACTCATCCCCTAAAAACCTGCAAAAGAACAGCTCCTCACGAGCCAGAACGAGGCATTGAGACTGAAAAAGTGCAAGAAAATGAAGACTCTGAGGCATAGCAAGTTCACAAGAGTGTAAAGCAAGCAATGAAACATTTAATTCCACAATTTGAGTGTGTATGCCACCTTGGATTTCCCAAGATTGTGAGTATGTCACTGAGGTAGGTTCGTTTTTCCATCGCATCGCTCCTGTCGAAGCAGAAATAGGAGAGCAAGACGTGACTGCCGCTACATGGCTCCGATTTTTGAAACAATTTTCTTGGCAATAATCTCTTTTCGAATTTCGACCATGCTAATGAACACCTTCCAATACTTCTGGTGCCTGCTGAAGAAAATAAGTTGGAGACGTCTGCCCGGGGACCCTCCCTGCATTCAAGACACAATGTAACAGAAACATAGGCTGGTGCCACCTTCAGGCATGAGTGATGCAGCCATAACTCTAGTTTACAGGATGCAGGTGGCAGTGCACAATGTGGCTCATGCTGTCTAGTGCTGAGCTTGCGCGGACCTGCAGAAGAGTTTTCACGTGTGAAAAAAGACTGCGGCTTACACAATGCATGCCGGCAGCAGCGGTGTAATCAAAGAGGCTGGTGAAATTGGTCTACTGAATATGAACACTGCATCAACACTCAACTGAGTCTTTCAATACACAAAACTTTTTCGTAATGCTATGGAAGAGATTGGTACATGACCATACGCGGCACTAGTGTAGACAGAGGAGCCGCCAATGTAGCGAGCACCATTGGGAGTCTGGAAACTGGGAAGTGTGTCAGAGTTTAAAACCCCCTCTGAATGAGCCACCCATAGACCACTGTGGCGCATCACTGCATCGATAGCATTTCTGGTTAATGTAAGCATCTTTGCCTATGTACATCAACTGTTCTAGACTACCATCCATATCTGCTACAACCTCAGAAGTAATATCATTTTCATTCCTCTTTCTTTTCTCAAGATGAGTTCAATATGACTGAGTTCAATATAGAGGCACTATCAGCCCGTATGCTCAATTGCTTAGCTCTTTTTTGCTTGCAAAAGCACATTTTTATTTGAAAGCAAACAAAAAGAGCCTATTTGTAAGTTATGTTGTTAGATATCAATAATAATGACTAATGCTTGCATACAGTGATCAACTACAGGTGTAACTAAATTTATGTGTACTAGAAATTCTTTTTTAAAACTACTTGTAATCTTAAATTTGGTGCGGTTTACTCAGAGTGGAGTGGTTAAAAGAAAATACACCCTTACTGACAGTCGTTCACCTAGTGGCGATTTTTGACACTGTACCAAACTTTGGCCAAAGGTTTGTGACTACCGTAATATCCTGAGTCATTGCCCACCCCCCTTTTTGGAGGAATATTGATTTCCCACAAAAAGCACCGGGTGACCGCCCACCCCTACAAATACTGTAAAACCCTTTATTTTCGCAGCCCCTATTTTTCGCGAATCGGTCACAGAGGACATAATCGCGGCCACTAAATTTCGTGAATTCCAGATGCCTGCATTGAAACTCTTAAAGAAAAATTTTTGCGTGCCCCTAAATTATGCGAATTTCTCAATTCGCAAGAATTAAGTGCTTGTAAACATTAAGGGTTTTACAGTATAAACTCGAAAGATTCTTAGAGATTGACTCCCTAGAGCAGATGCAGAAGATCCGAGCGTGTGTGGTACCCTACACAAGTAACAGCGTCAGCCCGACGTTTTTTTTTTTTTTTTCCCCCGCGCATAGGAAAAAACAGGCTTTTCTTTTCTTGAACTTTTTCCCGAAACCCTAAACTTACAAAAATTTTAGTACAATAAATGCACCACCTAAAGGCTCCTTTGTGCAAAATTATATGGCATTCTGTTCATCAGCTTATTTATGATCTTTGTTTTTTACAAAATCCTGTAGAGTAAAACAGAACTCAATTTATGGGCTGTTTTTCTTTCCATTTATCTTAAAGAATGCTTAGATGTATAGTGTTGTTCCTTCGGTGAATTTGTGTTAAATAATGGGGCAAAAGCAAACCATTCATAAATAACTTGCAACCATGCCAGGAGCATACAAGCCCCCTAAGTATTTCTAGCATGCCTCGAACGGCTGAGTTATGGCGCCATCCAGTGGGACGGCGCAAAATTATATCAACAGCATCAGGAGATAGCGGTCCTTGTAGGTGCGCCCTAAGTGACATGGTCGTGACATGGTCGTAGTACAGAGTTGACCGTGTTTTTTACGACCTCTAGGCTGTAGCAACACAAATTGCTGAGTTTGATAGGGATTGTCAAAGTCAAACCAACAAAGGGCATAAGGCACGACCCAGCAGAGGACTGAGGATTTATTTGGACCACCTGGGGAACGTTTGACGTGCAACCGAAATCTCGCTGACTTATCTGCAATAACCCTTTGACAGATTGCGAGCATGTCCGCCGGGATTTGAGCCCACCACCTGGGGATCCGTAAGTTGGTGCTTTGCCTCAGCGCCATTGAGGCGGGTATCGATTGAGATCAAAACTGACAACTCGAATGCCGCAGCTCGGAGAACGTCTGAGACAGCAGCAACTATCAGGAATGCACTATATTTATGGGATCCCCTGTGGTGGTCATATGTCTTCTGGTTTGTTATAAGACAATTTTGAGGCTTCAGGGGGATCAGTTGGCACTCAGAGTGGTATTTCCAAATGCAAACACATGGGACTGCTGCGTAAGCTCACGTTTAAATATTGCGAGAGAACTGCAATTTCAATTATGATGGTGACGAGACATCATACATCACTGCTCCTGTGGTTGCTGAAGATGAACGCGAGACTGAAGTTTCAACTGCTGCAACACCAAAACAAAAAGTAGTTCTATGTGAAGGTGGACTTCCCACATAATATACGGCACTGTCTTTTGGTTTCAACTGAACTGTGAAGAGGGGCAATAAAAGTTTCCGTCTTGGGTGCAAATCTGTTTTGAAGGGGGTTGTTAGTTGTGAATACGTTGAATGAACTGCCCAGGAATGCTGACCGGTCGTTATGCTTGCTCCTGAAGTTATTTTTATTTTTTACAAAGTTATTTTTTATTTAAAACCCACACTTTTTTTTTTTTTTTGCGACGGCTGTAAATGCGCTATGCAGGCAAACAGGTGTCCTAGGCTGTCGCAAGATCTGTTTCATAGAGAATCGAGCACATTTTAATGGCAGCAACAGCAAATAACCACCCTTGTTCCATCCTTGGTGAACGTTTTGAAGCGTTTACCGCGTTTTAGAAGCGAGATGTCGGGACTGTTTGCCGCGGCGATCCATCGGCGGCTTTCGCCAGCTACGGAGACAAACTTTCGCACCCTGAGAATGTGGAGTCTCCGACAGGATAAGAACAGCAGGGAGGTTATTCAACATCTGTCCCGCCTCCAACGCGAACTTCCTAGCTTCGACAACACTCCCGTAAGGCTCGAGCGTGCACGCGCAGCCCAAGGCAGAAGGCAACGCGCTGGAGGCATCGGAAAGAGACTCCTGCCGTTTTCTCCCAGTTAGTGACCAACTGTAAACAGCAGCGCATTACTCACAGTTTGGCTTGAATGCGGCGCGAGATCATGTGAAGCGCATGGCCGTACAAAGAGACCAGTCTGGAAGGCGTCTGCTCTCGCTCTAACAGGAGGCTGGCCACCTGTGCGAGTGTGGGTTAAAACAGTGAGGGAAGCGAACTTACGTGCTAATACAAAAGTGATCGTACGAATTTTGCAATTTACCCACGGACCTGGTAGAGAAAGTTCATACGTTGGAACGCGTCGCCGCCGCCTTTCCCCTTGGACATCGTTCGGATTGGATTCGGATTCAGATCGATGAGTAAAGGCGAGAAAAATCGAGAGTACAATTTTACGAAACAATTACACGTGAAGGACGGAGCACGGACTGCACACGTGCTGTGCGTGTTCTGTCCTTTAAAAACATTCAAAATAAACTATTTTTAGAAATCCCTGCATCCAAACACTGAGCGAGTTGCATTAGAACATGTTGGAAGAAAATATGCTCGTTGCATTAGAAAAACAAGAAGAAAATATCTTGAATAAAAAAAAAAAAACGAATGCAGCTATTATTAAGTATAGTGCACCACGAAAATAAATATGACGTTATTACATGGTATTTTGGCCATTTCTGGCCGCCATGACAGGGAGCCGAGAACATTTCCGGTTCTGGTTTCGTTTAGATGCTTTTATCACAGCTATTTTTTGTATGTTCAATTAAATCGATCTTCTGTTATGGTTTCCGCGTCCAGTGGGTTCTTGAAGTGCTGCAATGCTTTACACTGGACTGGGCAACTTTGCTGTGCCAGATCTCCGCGAAATAAAAGATGCAGCGAATAATAATAATTGGGATTGTGTGGATATTTAGACAGCGTGTAGTTGGTCAGCCATTTCAAAGTTGCGACGAGTCACTCACTGTAGATGAGCAATTTAGCCATTGCAGTACGATCGATAGTCTGGGGTCTTTAACGTGCACCACGCAGTAGTGATACATGACAACACGCTGGTACGATGCTTAGTTTTCTTTTTAGATTTGAGAGCAATGAATGAAACTCGGATTACTTTCAATCTATCCCAGTCAAAAGCAGTCCAACTGTACGTAAGGTAGCAGTAGCACGAGACTACCAAACCGCAACCTGTGTTTTAATTTAAAACGCGTTTCGTTTTTCTGTTTGGAGAAGTGCTCGTGTGAGCGGGAGAGAGTCGGCGCAGTGTGTGTGTGTGTGTGGGGGGGGGGGGGGGGGGGGGGGGAAGGGAGGGGGAGGAGGGGAGGGGAGAATGGAGAGGAGGGAGCCACGAGCCGCACTTTAACTCGCGAAGAGCCGCAGCTTGGCCACCCCTGCTGTAAACAATCCATGCGCCGAACCCTCTATTACACAAAGTAGTCCTACGGACGGCCTTTATGCCGATTCACAAAGATAACTCTACAATCTCCCCCAAAACTGAACAAAAGGATCAGTACCTATTCTATTCTGAGCACACACAAAAAAAAAAAAAAAAATCTTTACCAGCGATGAACGGATGACACACACTGAACCTGGAACGAATCCCGGAGAAAAGCTCCCCGGAGAAAAGCTCACCAGAGAAAAGCTCACCGGAGATAAGCTCACCGGAGAAAAGCTCACCGCAAAACCGGCGGATGCGGAGAAAAGCTCAACGGCCATGAAGCGTAAGCGGAGAAAAGCTCACTGATTTTTTTCTACTTTTTCATGGAGGCTGTTGGATCATGCGTAACATATATCAATTTATTATCATCAAGATTCGTCGTCTTTGTAAAAAAGAAAATGTAATTTTTTGTATTATTTGTTAAGCTTATTGGGTATGTCGCCCCCAAATTAATAATCGCGGGCAAGTGTTTTCTGTGGCTTACTCTCTAGGCAGCGAAAGTCTAACTAAAAACTTTATGAACTTGAAGAACAGGAAAAATTTCAAAAACCTAATAATGTCTGCCTAAAACCTAAAACTGTAAATGCCGAAAATCCGAAAGTGCATGCGCAACTACGCGGTGCCTGAAGATCTCTTTGAAGCTTTTGTTACCCTTTGAAAACAGGCTAAACCAGTCAGTAGGATATCGAGGCTTGTTTCTTCCACGGACATGCGCGTTTTCTAGCCGTTCGTGCTGGTGTTTCCTCACGTTGCCTTTGCGTGATATAGACCGTTTTACTGAAAGAGGGTCCCGGATGAGAGGCTTCCCCGGTGTTGGGTCTGATTGTGTAGAAAGAGTGAAAGTCCCGGATGAGAGGCTTCCCCGGTGTTGGGTGTCTGCTGTGCGCGAACTTCGTTCGCGCACAGCAGACAAAACAGAAAAGAAAGCGCGAACTTCGTTCGCGCTTTCTTTTCTGTTTTAAACTCGCAAACTTAAAGGGACACTGACAGGGCATTTATGCTCGCCGAGGTTTTTAGTTGTACGTGACATATGAGAGCTCAACTACCCAGAACAGAATTTGCGGCTCGAAATTCGGTTTCTTTCCGCCCGAAAACCGCCGATCAAGAACTGGCCGGTTCGAGTCTCGCTCACTCTCTTTTCCGCGGTCACGGGCCATTTTCTAAGGTATCGACGCGACCACCAAATTTAATCAAAGTCGTGGGTCACTGAAGGCACACACTCAATATTAAAAATAGAAAAAAATATGAAACCCATTTTTTGCGGCTTCTAAAAAGCTGCAAATACGTTGATTGGAAAAAAAAGTTCCACAGACAACCGGAAACATTCTGTGCGTGCGTCGTTTCGCGTATCGTGGGACTCGTAGGGACGGCGATGGCAGCGGACGACGGGCGTGGGACCTCTATTTCAGAACTGTCGTTCGCGGTACCGGCGAATTTTGTCTGCCTTTAAAAGAGAGATTTGGGACTGGTCAAAAGAATTGGTATTCATCCCGTACGACACGCCCGACCACCAAGCCGATTTGCACGAAGACGTCGCCGAGCCGTCGCTCCCTTGTGGCTGAAGACATTGCTCGCGCAAACGTCAAGCGCGACGTGTCTACTTCGAGTTGAATATGCACGCGTACGATTTCTTTACTAGGTGAGAATGTCGCCAATGCGTGGTGCATCCCAACTTCGACCCGGGAGTGCTTTTGCTAGAGGAAAATTGGCAGAAAACTTTCCCAACTTACAGTTTACCGGCTGCATTATTACTCAGGAAAGAGATACCGCAATTTCGATATGCCCCAGTAGCTCAGTGGGAAAGACGTCCCCTTCACACGCGGTAGGACCGGGTTCGATCCCCCGTGAAACGATTTTTTTTTTTTTCAAATATTTTTTGATGTTTACATTTCTGTTTTTTTTTTTACAATTATTACTGAAGAAACAAACAAAAAAGAAATATAAGAAACAAATGTTGTGGACGGCACGTCGCTGAATTAAATGGTATGGGATTTCCTTTTTGACACCTGCGAACTCAATGTAATCACTTTCCACAAAATGCAAGGAGCATATAAATCAGGTAGCGTCCGCTTTCCGAGGTGCCCGTAAATGGTCTACAGGAATTGCAGCCAGCCATTGGTCCCGATCCCGTTGATCTTTCGGAAACTCTGTCGCACAATGCCACTTCTGTTTCGGACGCGGGACATGTGAGCCAGCTCTTCACGCAACATCTTGGGTGTATTCTTTTCGGAGCCGATCAAGATTCACCACGGGCACTCACTACTCATCTCCAACTCCTCAGTGTACAAAACAACTCATCTTGGACTACAGAACAACGAGCGGAACATATATAACTGCAAAAGAATCCCACGGCGAACAGTTCCCATACGCCGCATGTCGTCTGCTACCGGGAAAGAGAAAAAAAAAAACCAAAAAAAAAAAAACACGGTCGGGTGTAGCCACGTGACTTCCGCCACTCACTCTCTTCTCCACTTCTCCGACCTCCGTCGGGTTTCGGTTTCGGTTTCGAGCAGTTGCGTCTTTTGGCTTTATTAAAAAAATACGCTACTCTGTTGCAAAATATTAAATGGGTAGTCCTCCGACACCATAATGAAGCGCCTGGCAAAAAATTAAAAAAAAATTTTGGGGGGTGTCAGTGTCCCTTTAATTAGAGCCAGAGGCTTCGATGGCAACAGTCCCCCGGTCATTGGGACACCATTGCTGGGTGATAGGGTGCACGAATAACGACAGAACGCGTCGAATACTGTCCGAGGACATATGTAGCTTGCAAGGAATCCAGCAAGGCGAGAGCGGCTGCAATGTCTTTGAGCTTTATCGCTTTCCACATGACCCCTGTCTCCGGGGGCAGTGGATTGCGTCCGTAAACCGAAAAGGCGTTTCCTCAACGCCATCCTCTCGACTTCGCTCGGAACATTTCGTGAATGGAGCGCGCACCGAATGCTGTACCGCCGATGAACATGGGGTACGCTCGCAATGTGCGTGCGAGTTTTCTCGTGATAACTGCTGTTTCAGCTTGTAAAATTTCGTAACTGAATTTATCTTAATAGCTATAATTTGCAGTGGTGACTGAATCGATTTTATTATCTACAACACTTAGTTGAAGGCTTATTTCTGCCGCCGGGTGAGGCTGGAAATTGTTGAAAACGTAGTTCTATTGGTTTTATTATTATTTTTTTTTTTATCGCGATTTTTTGCGCGATACCAGACAGCCGGCAAAAGCGCTCCTTGGAGTACCGCTGGTGGGTTGTTTCCGTTGACTAAGGCGCTTTGAGGCGCTTGATAGTCGCTGCAGGGAACGTCTCGTGTGTTGCGATCTGTGTTTTCGAGCCCAGTGTGCACGTTTCTTTGTTTGAGTCATGGCATCCGCCTGTGTGGCGACGGGGGGAACAGCGGCAGCGAACGTGCCAGCTATAGAAATTGGAGGTGAGTACCTAAAATATTGCATCAAATAGTAAAATAATTCTTGGCTGCTTCGAGGCTTTCTGCGGTTCGATAAAAGTACATCTAGAGCGTCTTCGTCGTTCATTCACAAGGAAATATAAGAACAGGGACACGAAGATAAAAACAGCACAGCAAGACGATATGTAGCAGCTCCAGGCGTTTACAAAGTTAATTGAGGTTCCCGTTTCGTGTATCGCTTGTTGATTACAACTAAAAGCGGCTACGTTGAAATAGGCCCATTGCAAGCAAAAATGTATTAATGGTTCATCATTTCCAGTCTTGCGGAAAGCAATGGAGCTTAAAAACATTCCAGCCGTACTTGCCTTGCCGGATTCCATGCAAACTACATATAAGCCATCGGACAGTATTCGACGCTTTCCGTCGTTATTTGTGCACCCTATCACCCAGCAATGGTGTCCCGATGACCGGGGGACATTCGCCATCGAAGACCATGGCTCTAATTAAGTTTGGGAGTTTGAAACGTAGAAGAAAGCGCGAACGAAGTTGGGGCACTGCAGACGCCCAACACCGGCCAAGCCTCTCATCCGGGACTTCCACTTTTTCTACACAATCAGAAAGGGGGAAAGCGCCGGTAGCCCTTTCCCCTTTTCTCTCTCGCTCTCAAAATGGCGCTACCCACGATAAAACGGTCTATAGTGCCCTGCTACGGTGAGCCACCAGTGACCTTCAGAGCTGTACACTGGCACCTTTGTCCCTCGTGACCTATATAGGAACTAGTCTCCTAGTCCTCTGTAAGGTAGTGACTCGGGCGAGTTGGCAAACGGTATACATGATGAAAACGGCTCAAACGACGGCGACGGAGTGACGACAACAAACGCGACAGGACGAAGCTGTTCTCAAAACTAAAGTTTTGTTAGTGAAATTAACAGAAAGAAAACAGTGTAGGCAACACTGATTACATCAAAAAACACCTCCTTATATATTAGACACAAAACAATATTTGGAGCTGAAACTGGTCACACACCACTATTCATATTAGCTCGCAAAGAACAAACCTCTTTATCTGACAGCGCTACCGACGGCGCACTGTCAGCTATCAATAAATTGTTGCCTTTTTTTTTTTACCGGAGTACGATAGTCTGATTTTATACTTGCGGCTTCATTAATATATAGAATGCATGATTACTAATTTTTGAGAAATTAATTAATATTCAAAATGAACTTCAAGAATATTACAAAAACGAGGATATATTTTTAATGAAGTGACGAATGCGAATTTCGTTAAATTGCCACGTTTCACGCAAAATCAGCTAAGTAGAAAAAAAAAAATCGGTGAGCTTTTTTCTGCATTTGCTCAAAGGCCGGTGAGCTTTTCTCCACATCTGCCGGTTTTGCGGTGAGCTTTTCTCCGGTGAGCTTATCTCCGGTGAGCTTTTCTCCGGTGAGCTTTTCTCCGGTGAGCTTTTCTCCGCCGCCCACCTGGAATGGGGCAAAAGCGTTCAATACACACATCACAATCACACACACACACACACACAAAAACTGTAACGAAACCTGACTTATGCAATTACCTAGAGATTTTATCCGCACCATCTCCCTTGCTAATCTTTTTGCATCATTCCTCTCCTTGTGAATGATTTCTGTCTCTGACCAAAACAAAGGTATAAAGAAGGAAGGAGAAGAAACAAAAAATAAACAGTTGTTAGTCTGCGCATTCACAACTATTAACTGTCTTTCCTATCATCTCATAGTTTACATCTTTATGTGTTAAGTGTAACTTCGCAGCTCAGTATACCTCAGAGCTAAACGAAAGTATTGCGTCAGTGAGACGCTGCTTTCCCTGATGAAGGTACAAAATATGTTTGGCAGAGAAGATGACGAAGCTGAAGGTTAATTTGCATATGACATCCTGAACAGTACTCAAGGACATAGAATCCACAAAAATGAATACTTTATTAAAAATATTCCAACCAAATGTATTAGATGTGCATGTCAAACAGTATGTAAATTGCAAGGAAAAGAAATGTGCATCGTGTATACAAAATAATAGGAAGATCTGATTTGTTACCGAAATTTAAACTTTTCAAGTCTCGCAACACAATAATCCCACCCATAGAGTTATTATAATGTACGCTAGAGGTTCAACTGGCGCTAGTGTGCTGCTGCAAATTGAAGCAGACAGCAACCAGTCCGAAATTGACTTCCGGTAATGCATTTCTATGTGAAAAAGCGAGTGTGTTTTTTCTCTGCGCTCGATTATAACAGCAAATATCACGAACAATTCGTGCGCTCTAGGTAGCTTGGAACATTTCTCAGTCACGCAGACGAAATAATTGGTCAGTTACAGCGTTTTTATTTGAAATTTATGGCACGAAAAACGGCGCTAAAACCGCTTAGTACGTGTATTTATGTGCACAGTCGGACACTGTTAGCGCGAACGCGGCGTCGGCGCTTTCCAGCATGGGGGATATACGTGCCAAACGAACGAAAGACATGTGGAAAACCAAGAGAGACGGCAAGAACTACGCAGTAACACTGGATAAGTAACTCCTTGTGCATGCAGACGATCAAAAATAAATTGAAAGCCACGTAATATAGTCAGATTTGCAATAAATATGTACTGCTTTATTCTTACTGCTCCCGAATATGTGCGAAGGTGCGTGTTCTGCAGGTTCGAATCATCACCCGCACGCTCCAAACTTTACAAATAGGAAGAATCCAGAGAACAGGTGCCCGAATAAAACTGCCCGACATAGGAAATAATAAAACGACACCTTTCGTAGCCCGCATACTTTATTTTTTTAACAGATCGTAAAGATGCACGACGGAGTCATTTTCGTATAGCGAGAGAACGGGCATATTAGCAATATATAAGCGCCATCGGAAGGCTAGCGAACCTTGAACGCACTCTACATTCCTTTCGATTGTTATTTTGCTTAGAATCGTCGCTCATTTTTACATACCTGCCATGGAACATAGGTTTGGGCCTGAAATATAGCGAAGTCTAACATCGTTCAGTGGTAAAGAAAAATGCTGTGATTAAAGCAATTACACTTTCACAATATTAATAAAGGTGCATACTATCCGGTACAACCGAAATAACAAAAGTTATTCGTGTCATTTTCCGGCGAAGAGACAAAATTCACGCGAGCTTTCACATAGGAATGCACAGGAGCACCGCAAAAGTAGACTGGTTGCTGTCTGCTTCAATTTGCCTCCCGGAAGTCGCATAGACACTGGCGCCAGTTGAACCTCTAGCGTACATTATAATAACTCTATGATCCCACCCACCTTCCCCATATGCGTCCCGCATTGGGGCCCGTTTGTTTCTCTGGGATTGATCCCGTCATCCTTGGCGTGTTTTCACTCCCATCACCAAAACCAGGAACTCAAGCAAACAAAAAAAAAAAAAAAGATATATAACTTTTCGGTTGCGATATGGTTACCGTTTCCTGTGGATATCGGTTTCGTTTCGGTTTTTTACGGTTTCAGTGTTCACGGTTTCGGTTGCCGGTTACACGTTCCTAAAAACCGGTTTATTTCGGTTTCTCCAATAATTTGCCTTGTTGAAATGCTAGACAACCGTTTTATAATAAGCGGTTCAAAGTAGTCCAAGATATCCAACAACGAGACATTCAAAACGACAATAACTCAAAAACGTCTTCATACTTCTAGGTGGTGAAAAGTTGCAGACGTTTCTAGCTCCAACACATGTTCACTATATTTGCAATATATAACTTGATACCCAAGCATACATATCACCCCCACTACTCCGAAATCATCGCATTCTAAATAATAAAAAAAATAAAATAAAGGTCGTTCATAAATTTCTGTAATGCGAAACTAGAGCGCAGCTCTTGAGGGGGAGGATGAGAGGGTATGCCCCTCCTCCTCCGTGCCCTCCTCTCCTCTCTCCTCCTTCTTTCCTCCTCCCCTCCTCCTCCCGTAAAATTTCCCCGCTAAATTTTCCTCTAAACATAGCTATATTTAGCGGGGAAATCGACGTCACGTGGCCTCAACAAAAATTCAATTTCCCGCAAAATTTGGCGGGGCGGTTACGCCGACGCCGACGCCGACGGCGAGAGTGCCGCCACTCAACGCGGAAGCGGGCGCCTACGAGCTGCGCTCTAAAATAAAAATAACCATCGCTACTTTGTTTTTCGGTTGCGTTTGTAAACAACCCCCAGAAAGTTCCCACTGGGTGTTGGAAGAACCATTCGCACCTTCTCGTCGGTATAGTTCGTTGCAACCTGGTATGCAGACGAGTCTTCGCCCACACTGAAGAAAGGAGCAGAACCATAGCCCTCCTCTAGTAAAATACTGCTAAGTGGAATAAAGTAATAAAAGTGAGAGCTGGGCTAGCTGGTACAAGTCAAATAATGTAAATGCAATAGCGCAAAAGAAGGAGGATTAAGGAGGGGAGCGAATAACACAGAAAGTTCTGACTCCTAAATATATGTGTTGTGTTGTCCGTTCCTTTCCCTAGTCTTCGTTGTTGTGCGCTGTAACACCTCCCGTCATGTTTGCTATTTCCAATCAAATGCATGTGGCTATAGAAGCGCACGTTTCTACCTGTCAGATTCTGTGACGCTAGAAAAATTGTGTATTTGCATAGTAGCGCCATTTTTCTTCTGGGTTTGGAGGCGGAGCTTCTCCTACAGATACGGTGCAACTAGGGATGTCGCGAACTTCCGTCGAGCAGGATTTTTACATCGAACCTTAAAGGCCCGTTCACACACTAACGACCTTTTTGAACCGAGTGCCTTGGAACGTTTTAACATCCCTTACGACGATAGGACACACTGGCGCCTTCTATTGGTAGCAGTGTCGACTTGGCGGTCCGGCACTTTTTCTATTTCTCTCGCGCATTATCCTTTCTTTCTTGGCTCGAAAAACTTTTGTCAGTGTTATAAACGAATCTTTCTGATAGGTACTACGCACGCTTGATCTCGGAAATCCCGCAAAACCTTCGCTCTTGTAAAATGCAGTTCCAGGGTCACCGCATAGATGGCCAGCGTGCCAGTGTGTTCTCTAGGGAGGCTCTAGTGAGGGAAGGCGAAACTCAAAACCTGGAGTATGGTCTACTACAACGTTACTAAAACACTCAGTTGGGAAACTCGCCGTCGAAACCTGGGCCGCTGGCGTCCACGGAGACCGAGCTAAATGCGACAACAGCGTCACTCTTTATCGTTTGTCTGTACTGTGGTCCCCTTGAGCTTTTTGAAAGCCTGTTTTTGCGTAAAAACAAACGGAAAAGACTCTTTGTATGGAATTTATTGGAGTTTAGTACCAAATGATGGGCGCGTGATGTTTTTATCATCTTTAGTTCGCAAGGTTTTGCGGAACAATTAATATTGTTTTCATACAACCATGCCTCAGCGGGCCTTTCAGGTAGCACGTCCTGACCTAGGTTCATTTTAACGTCAGTAGTTGAACGCGGCGCGCCCGCCGGGGAGACGGGGGTGGCACCCCTGTAACCTCTAACGCTGTATCTGTTCTTGAGCCAAAATAGAAGTCACGTGCGGTTCTTCGAGAGGCCGCTGCGGGAGAAATGGTGGCGTTGTGTTCGTCATTAGCTCGGTGCTCGGAGACAGATTGGGGCCACTTTTTCAAAGCTGTCTCTATGGGAGTTTCCCAACTGAGTGTTTTAGTAACGTTGGTCTACTAGAACTGGGCAGTGTGTCGTCCGCGCCGAGAAGCAACGGAGGGAGGAGGTCGGCGCAGCGATGACGGCGCGCAAGGACGCCAGGGGGCGCTGCGGGTAACAGGTGTGCTCCTTCCCGCTCGGATTGCCGTGTGGTCGTACTGCTTGTGATCACGTAGTTCGCGTCGTCGCCTTGTTTTGCTGCAGTTTTTTTTTTAATAGTTGAGTGAAATTGATTGTGATCGGTGCCGTTCAGTGGGATGTAGACACGGCGTGCAAAAACGGAAAAACGGCGGGACAAGAGAGACGGGACGTGTTTTGTGTCGGGGCAGCAATTTCCCTACACCCCTCTACGGGGTGTACTCCCCCCTTGTTTTTCGAAAGCACCCGTTTAATTCGCAACGACTCTTATAATCTCAATGCCCCCCGAACCCCCCCCCCCCCCCCCCCCCTCCCTAACATCAATTCCTGAGGCCCATGCCGGGTTGCAACAGTGGCTACCGGTCCTGCAAAAAAGCCCGTTCCCTTTTTCGTGCCCCTCTCGAGTTCGATCGGCGTGAGCCGTGATCCCGCAACATTAAAAGGAGTGACAGGGAGACTCTGCTTCATGTAATGCAGGCAGTTATGACAGTCGTCCTCTACATTTTTTTTGGACTTTTTGCACTCTAAAGTATCTGCTAAATCGGTTTTATAGACGCTGGTATGGACACACCGAAGGGTGCTGTGCACGCTGACTGCATTAGAAAGGCTTGGAGAAGTGACTGTGAAAATGTGACGTTAAAGGTTATGGCTTCACATCAGCAAATTACTTTTTTCCTAACGGCTTTAAAAATATGAGGGTTGGCCCAGCATTCCGTCTCTTCAATGAAAAGGTGCTAAGAGGCCTCTTTTTTTACCGCAAGAAAATTGAAGGGTTTTATGGCCCAGCGGAAGATACTGAGTCATTTATCCTGAACATGTCGAAGCTCATCAAGATCATGACCTCACGTTGGAGAATGTAGAGGTACATAACGCCATATTTATTTATTTATTACTATTTATTACTATATTCGCCGACTACGGGGGAGCTTGGGAGCCCCCCTCTCCCGAGCTCTTGGGAAAAGCAAGTACCATCGCCTCTGGAATCTTTGGGTGCACCTCATTAATCTCATCTGTGCGCTGGCGCCCAGCGTATAATTAAAAATTTATCTGTCTGCCCTGGTACCAACACATATCAATATAGCTGGTGCCCAGTGGATAAATAAGAATTTATCTACTGTGGTTACTACCAGAGCTGGTGAGTGGATACATTTTTCTAACTACTCGCACAGTCCTGTTTGAAGAACCTACGTAGTAACTGCAAATACGAAAAAGGCTAGTGCTGGAAATTCCTTCGAAAGCCAGTGGGAGTCGTTGCGAGAGTCGACAATGGCATCTCCATGCAGCCCACGGAAGTAGACGGTATAATCCGTTTTGTAAGCCCCATTTTGTTTTCCCCAACGTTAAAACAATTCATTAGGGTAGTGCGCTTCAACCACGGAATTCATTGATCACAACTACAGTGAGAGCGAAATTATAGGGTCACAAAAGCCCACATTTCTTTAGGTATCATGCCATCAGCATGCTTATTCTACGTTATCCAGGGGATTACACACGTTTGGGACGTCTCTTTCAAGAGACTTCCCAAATGTTTTTCTGGGGGATGGATTTCCCGCCTATTCAAAACGCAACATTGTTAGCGCGAACATGCGATCGCCGGTTTTTCTATGAGAAACCAAAGGATCTCAGCAAAGTTCTAATTGCTGGGGAAAAAGCTCATTCGGGTCTATAATGCAGGTGATAAAAGTTCGTCCTCACTATACTCTTTCGAAGTAAATCCGAGAAAGCGCCAATATCTTGTTCGAGCTAGCAGTGTCGGGATGTGTACTGTGGCGTCCTGCCCGAAGATGCACATCTCGGGCAAAGCATTTGGCAACGAATTAGTGCGATAAATAATATGTGAAACAGCAGAAATAAAGAATACCGTAAAGAGGTAGCCAAACAATACGAAACAATCGAACCCGTGCGGAACGCCAAGCCAGCCAAGCGCTACCGCTGCCTGGCTCCGCACTCCGGCAGCACGCCTACTATACGTTGCGCCCTCTCGCGGCCACCGATCCGGTCATCGCTGAAAGAGCCCCCCCTCCGCCGGCGCTCGCTACACTGCCCAGTCTTCTAGTACACCATACCTGGAGAGCGTTTGCAATTTAATGGCGGCGCCTGAGGGAGAGGATTTGGGAAAGGATATGCGCCAATGTTGCCTGCACGAGAGCAGACGTCCGCTCTGTTGCAACTTTGTTGCTCAATGCGCCTTTCATCCTCTCGCCTCCCATTGCAAGCAACGAACGCCTTGGCGTAGCCTTTCTCGCTTCCTTCTCGCTCCGGGAATTGCAAACGTCGAGAGGAGAAAGCAGGGTTGCCAGACAAGCAGCAACGTCCAAGATCGTGGAGTTTACCATTTTTCGCGTTAAACAGATACTTAACCTATCGGAACAAAACTGGTGGCTATGGAAAAGTAATCATTTATAACCTGCGTAAATTATTCAAGCACATTAATGGGCTCTTACGACCTGAGTTAGGAAATAAAACGACCCTTTGCCCCATAGACTCCGAGCAAAATTTAGCAATTAAATGGCGTCCATGTCCCGTGATCTTCGATCTAGCAGTTGCACCCACCCTCACTTGAGCCTCCGTTCTCTCATCCTAAGAAATTTTAAGAGGTTTCAGCAGGTCTCGTCTCTCTCGATCGTATTCGGTTGCAAGTGTGTGAACGGGCCTTAAAGGGGTACTCCGGCGATTTCTTCATGGTCCCCGATTTGCTTGAAATTTTGCTAAACTCGCCAAACAACATCGCCAAAATAGTATCCCAAATATTAGGTCAAAATAATTTTTTTTTCACGAAGTAATTGAATCTACAATGTTGGTCCTCACCGTGTTTTTCAAACTGAAAGTCTCTACTGGCAACAACAAAAAAGTGACGTCAATGGAAGTGCAGGGGTTCACTCTTTGAACTGTAGAATTTGTTCCCAACTGATTCGAAGCAGTTCATGGTGTCAAATGAATGCTTTGGAAGCTCGCTCCAGTCCCCGCACTCCAGCACGGAACGAATGATTGGCATATTCTATTTTCTAGACTGCTCGCTCGACTGGCAAGCTTCCCTTCCACTGACGTCACGGCACTGAAAAGCGCGGGTATATTTGAATGTTGGTTTTTGCATCATGTTCATTTGCCGATTTCGCAATAACTATTATGAATTTCGCGATACTAAATAGCATACCGGAAAGGGGGAAGGCCGGGTAGTCATAAAATATAGTTAGTTGAGGTAGCTAAAAAAAATCGCCGGAGTAGCGTCGACTGGTTTGACAAACATTCGACCCTTTCACCAAGTTCCACAAGATTCGACTTCGTGGACAGTGTGGCTAAACTTTGATACAGACATTTCTAGGTTTGGAGAAAACGTTTGTATAGTTACAATCAACGGGACATAATTCTAATACATTAAAAGTTCATAATATAACGTATTCTTGCATATTATAAGCAACTAGACAGTGCTGCCATTACTAAAAGTCAACGTTACTAAAACACTCAGTTGAGAAATTCACCCTTGAAACCCGGGTCGTTCGCTTCCACTGAGACCGAACTAAATACGATAACAGCGCCGCCCTCTAGCGACGAGTTAAAACCGGAAATTAAATTTCCATAGTTACCGCGAAACGGCACTGCAAGACGACGTCACCGCGGCCCTCGCGTGGCTCGATCTAAACCAATTAGGCTTGTGCGAATATTCGAAATTTCGAGTAGTAGCTTTGAATGATAGACTATTCGAAATTCGCTTCGAGAAGAACTGTACTATTCACGTTTTTCGAAGTGTTGATTGCGACGGGTTAGCCCCGTTGAGTAGGCTTCTTTCCGAGCACCAGTGCAGAGCGGAGAAGCAATACCCGCGGAAGCGAGCTTCGCGGGTGTTGCTTCTCTGCATTACCTAGGTGCTCGGTAAGAAGCGCAGTTAACGGAGTAACCCGTCGCAATAAACACTTGGAAAAGTATGAATATCGTGAATAGGGTGCACAAACCGCTGTAGACGCGCTTTCCTCCTCTCTTCGGATTGCCACAGAAAGCTGACCACGAGTATAGAGCCTTTTTTTTTTTTTCTTTGCGATCGAAGGCGGGGAGAGGAGGACACCAAGTGATTGTGTGCCTCTTCGAGAAGCTCGAGGCCGTAAGTGCACAGACAAGAATTAACAATGTCACAACACGAGACAGCGCTCCGTCTACACTAAAATCCACTAAAAGAGATGTGATAATAGCGAGTTTTAGTAGACCGTGTTTCCCTCTCCGCTAAGCCACCCGCTACCCGGAACTCTACAGCCAAGGCCATCGGCGCGCAGGCGCAGTGGCGATTTCTTCGTAGCGGAGGGGGAAACACGGTCTATAAAACTACCTATGATGTGAAGGCGTTATCGCCACAAAGCAGCCTCGTTCGTTGCTGCCTTTCTTTCTTCTTCGACACCGTTTCCCTGCATTTACCAATATCGGGTTTTCTACATCATGATCAACACTCATCATCTTCTCTTAGAGAACAGGATGTTTTTTTTTCAGCTTTTTTTCACCTTCGTCACCTTGTTTTAAAAGCTACTTATTATTATTATTTTTTTTTGAGGCCAAGCTTCTAGCGTTGGGCAACTTTATTGGTGAATTTCAGGTTATCTGCATCTCAGTTACCCTTTCTGCGAGTCAGTTTTTTGCGAGGGAGCACTTCAAAAATGGTAATTGTTTTCCTTTTTTTGTTGTTGTTGCTGTTTGTACCGAAGCAAGGACGCATCTTATCTCAAGCAGAGATTTTTTACAAATAGAACATAATGGTGGCTGACGTAGACTTGAGATTCTGGGCTTGAGGAGAGCGTGAAACCCATGAGTGGGGGCCATAGTGGGGCCTAGTTTTCTGCGCTTCGCTGCCCGTGGCATCAGCGAACGTCTATCTGGAGAACAGCGGAGTAAACTGCTCCGTGCGTTTTTTAACGGCATCAAGAAAGGTACACACGGCAAACGTGCGTTTACATTTCCTTGTTTTAATCGACGTTCTAATTAATTGTTGTTATGAATGTCCTGTTTTTTTGTATTACTTATATTTTTATATTGAAGACGTTTTCTTATTCACCAACGCCTTAACCGAGGCTCGAACTGCTCAGAACCACAGAAGAAGAATATCGAGCCAAACCATATTTATTATTTAATTATCACCTTACTGGTACCAACTATGTTTTGCTATTGTCTGGTAATATATGCCGGTATAATAAGATGTGCACAAATAATATCTTATTTCAGTTTTGGCTAGTTGTATGACGACTTCTAGAGCTTCGCGATTTCGACAATAGAGAGTTTTAGTAGATCGTCCCGATGACTCCGATAACAATATCCCATACGATACTACGCCGAAGCCTTTGCGCATGCGTCATATCGTTATCGGGTACCGTTATCGGGGGTATCGGAGGTATCGGAATGATTTACTAAAACTCTCGAATATTAGGCAACGGCTGCAACGACGAAGCCTTGCTCTATCTTCGAGGTAAATAGTACTTTCACTGCTTCGCTGAAGAAGCTCAATGCAGAGCATAAAACATTCGTGAGGAACAATATGACATTCCCATCCAGTGCCTCAGTTCAAAGGGTGTTCAGCGTAGCAGTCGGCATCTTCAGTAAGAAATAACGCAAAATGTCTGACGAGATTTTAGAGAGCTAGCTGTTGCTTAAGGTAGCAACAATTTCCCTTTGTTTCTTACTTGAGGACAATAGTGTTGAAAGTAACGCCACGGAAGTAACAGATTACGTTTTAGGGTAACGGTCAGTTACTTTTATTAGAGGGTAATTGTAATTGTAATTAATTACAATTTAGCATTGAGTAAAAGTAAATGGAATTCCTTACTATTTTTCAGTAACGTGTACAAGTCTGACTAAAATACAGCAGCCTTACCGGAAAGGTGCGCCTCTACGATTTCAAAAATATGTTTTTATTTTTGTTTACGTTTTTCAAAACAACGTAAAGTAGGCGAACTTGTGATATTCTTTGTAATTTAAATCTTGAAATAAGAGAGAAGTCACATAAGCACACTACAAAACACGCGCGACACAACAAATGTTACTTGTCGTTTTTTTTTTTTTTTTATAAGTTTTGACGGCGCCGCTCGATTAGCCGCGTGTCAAACGAGAAAGTGCTGAGCTGTCGAAAATAATTAACAAGAAAAGATAGCCGAAAGGCATGCATTCTTCACGCTCACAAATAACGTTCTTATCGATGGACAGGACACGGACATACAATTTGGCGAGTGTTAACATTCGAAAAATATATTGTACAGTCTCCGGCGATATGAAAGACCCACTGGGAGCGCGTGGCCGAGGCGGTGGCTGGCGGGGGCGCTGCGAGCGCTCCGGGCAGTTCCGTTCTGCTTCGAGGGGAGGACGCTCCCTCGGGGCTCAGCTAAAGCGCGCGCTTATCAGTTTGTGCTGAGTCCCGAGTGAGCGTCCTACCCTCGAAGCAGAATGGAATTGCCCGGAGCGCTCGTAGCGCCCCCGCCAGCCACTGCCTCGGCCACGCGCTCCCAGTGGGTCTTTCATATCGCCGGAGACTGTACGTACCACACGATGCAGCGCTATCTGAAAAAGAATTTATTTCAGAAAGATCTCAAATAATACAGGCACAGTCGACGACAGTCACATCTTGACAATCGGACGAAATCCAGATATCTTCGCTCTGGAGGACGTTTTTGGGAGAGCTTACTTTTTTCACGCCAGCACCAAGCACCAAGGCAAAGGTACTGGTGCGCCTGACTCCATCCCGAAGAACTCTACTCGGATTATCTCTGGGAGGGGGGAAAACACCTGTCGTTGTTCGCAAAATCGCGTCGAGGGCCTTTCGATGTCTCTCTCCCCCTTCGTCTCCCATGAATGTCGAGCAGAAACGCTTGAGTGGCAGGCACTTACGAGCCGTACTTCTCAGAGTCGAAGATCACACAGAAAGGGTACGCAGCATGCACCAGAAAAATTAAGTGGAAAATTTCAAGAGGGGCCAGAAAACGCCCAATGAAAAACAGCAAAACATAGAGAGAACTCGCTGAGCGGGTTTTCACCGTACAAAAGAGTGGCAGAAAATTTTCAACTAGCGCGAGAGCCGCAGCATCAGCATCACTAACATGGCGACGGCCTTATAGCGTTTTTGGAAACGTGAATACATAAGAGGCGTTTGCTGTTCAAATAAACTATACTCCGTCTCACTGAAACCGTGCAAAGGAGAGAGGTTGGGATTTCCAATTTTTCCCTCATGTTCCTCCTTTCCCTCCTCTTGACTAGGTTAGAAAACGCTTTCTCCTTTGGGGTTTTGGCTTTATTACACGGTTTTAGTGAGAGGGAATATTGAAGTTTCGTTTGAGTCTTGTTGATTGGTCCGGTTTTTTTATCGTTTTGTGTCTCGGATTACTCTTAAAGATTTGCCGGGCAATAATTCTGATTTTTGAATTGGACTATTAGGCTACTACCAAACGGTAGCAGCCTTTTAAAAATTCACTTATAGGCTCATTGGAGTACCCCTCCCCACGGTAGTCTTTAGTAAATGTTTATTGTGAAAAAAGGCGAGATCCGACTATTTACATACTATGTACATGAGAGCCGCTCTTCCCGAAGAGCTATTAAAAGCACAGCCGGACTTCCGGCTCCGACTCGTTAGTTCATATATGCAAAGTTCGCGCGCGGTTCTTCAAAACATCACTCGGACATGCGTGGTGCCCTTCACCATGAAGAGGTCGTGGTGCTTACTCCATCTCGCCCGGAATTCGCTCTGGCTTAGCGTCGCCAAGTCCTCAGTGATCCTTGCAAATAAGGCGTTCCGCGTCTCGAACACCAACTGGCGCAGGGCGGTTTTGTTTCCTCCGTAGATGGCCTTGTTGCGCGCCGTCCATAGCTGGAAGACCACTTCGAGGACCAGCAGTCCGAAACCTGGGGCTTTCCTCTGTGGCACTGGCATCGGGTCTAGAAACCGCACCGTGTCGTAAGTCACCCGTGGAAGTCCGTACAGGCCCGCCACCTTGCGCCATAAGGCTGCTGCATTCAGGCAGTCATAAAAGACATGCTTATGATTTTCTAGGCGGCCACACTCTGGGCACCGGTCGGTCCTGCTGTAGCCCATGCGGTAGAGGCGCGTACGCACAGGGAGGACTGCGTGCGAGAGCTGCCACACGACATCCACACGGCTGCCTTGGTACGCCTCGGTCGAGAGCCTGTGTCTTCGTTTGTGTTCCTCCCCGGGAAGGAGAGGCTGTTGTCGAAGTTCCAGAAGAGAGTGGTAGAGCCGCTTGACCGTCCAGCCTCTCAAGTCTTCACCGGGGAAGGCTTGTCGCAGCTCCCGCTCGTGTCGGCACATGATTTCGTAGAAGTACGGATGGTTTCCGGAACGCGGCCTTGTGTGGTCCAGGGTCCCTCCGAAGTGCGTTACTTCCGTGCTCAAAAAGAAGTACGTATAGTCGTAAGCAACGTGGTCGTCATCCTCAAGAACGCGGAAAGTCATTCTCAGCCCTAGGGCCACGCAGAAAAGGCCAACGTCCGGGATGGCCCATCCTCCACCCTCTCGCGGCTTCTGGAGCCCCCGCCTCGCCACTCTTTCCGGTTTGTGGTTCCAGAAGAACCCGTAGAGGGTCTTGTGGCACCGGGTCACCGCCTGACGAGATGGCTGGAAGGCCGTCCCACCGTACCACAGTGTGCTCGCCAGCCTTGTCTTGAGCACCTCGCTGCGGGTTCGGAAGTCGTACTCCTCGTTGGTGTGCTGTTCGGCCAAAATCTTCAGTTTCTTGACCGCTTCTGGCCAGCACTCTGTCAGTGGGCCCTTGTTTGTAAAGCGAATTCCAAGAATCCTTGCCTCCGCCACCACAGGCACACCTTCAATATTGGATGGTCGGTTCCACCATTGGAGAGGTAGGACCGCCGACTTCGCCACGTTAACTCCTGCTCCTGATGCCTCGCCGTACTCTTTGAGGATGTCGAGGGTTTCACGTACTCCTCCTACCGCGGTGGTGCACACCGTCAGGTCGTCTGCGTAAGCGAAGACCGACGGTCGGGTCTGGTTTCCCGGGGTTGGCACTGGTGCCATTCTTGTGGACTCCAGAAGTTGCTTGATGGCCGTCTCAAAAACGAGCACGTATAGTAGCGGAGACAATGGACAGCCTTGTCTTACGCCCGCTGCGATCGGAAAGGCTCGGGTGAGGCACCCGTTCACAACGACAGAACTGCTGGCTGCAGTATAAAGGCATTGCGCTCCCCCGAGGAAACGTCGACCGAGCCCCAGACGGTCCAAGACATGGAACAGGAACTTGTGGGAGACCCGGTCAAACGCCTTTTCCTGGCCAACAGTGAGCATCAGGGTCGGGATGTCCCGGTCGCCTACCCAGTAGCACGTGTCCCGCAGCGCGAAAAGGTTCTGCTGGACAGTTCGCCCGGGAACAGAACAGACTTGTTGCGGCGACACCAAGTCATGCATTACGGATGAGAGGCGGGTCTGTAGGACTTTGGCTAAGATCTTGTAGGACGCGTTGAGGAGGGTGATAGGTCTCCACGCTGCCAGGTCCCGTCGTCTCGTGTTGTCCTTGCAGAGTAGCTTTAGCACCTCCTGGCGCATGGACTGTGACAAGCAGCCGTCCTCTATGCTCATCTGATAGATCTTGACTAGCGGGTCCGCCAGCAGGTCCCAGAATTTTAGGTAAAATTCTACGGGGAGTCCGTCTGGGCCTGATGCCTTGCCCTTGGCGAGGGAAGACAAAGCCTCCCAGCACTCTTTCCTGGTAACGGCGGCATCGAGGCCTTCAGCTTGGCGGTTGGTCAGCCGAGGAAGTGGGTCTCAGAGCTTCTTCCAGAGAGTCTCGTCTACAGGGCGTTCTGTATAGAGGCACTTGTAATATCTCCGACACTCTTCTTCAACTTCTTGCTGCGAGGTCAGAAGTGTCCCGCTGGCCCCATTCAGCTCGGTAATCGCCTGTGGTTCGGACTTGAGCTTGGCTGCAAGGGAGACCCAGGGAGGGGGTCTGCAGCTTGAACGGCACGAGGAGATCGGGCCTTGCTCGCTGACCCGCGACATGAGCAGCTGCTGGAACTCAGTTTGTAGTTCTGTGTAGGCCTCTATCTTTGCCGGAGTGTCCAGGCCTAAGCGCCGCAAGTTCCGCATACCCCATTGTAGTACTGCTACCTCCTGTCGTCGCTCCGCCGCTCGACGTCTTCCCCAAGCCTTGAAGACCTCGGTGATCTCCGTGGTGAACTCGTCCCACCAACATAGGTCGAGCTGTTTCGTCTCGAGCGTTTTCTTGATGAAGGTCCGCACATGCTTGACCACTTCCTCGTCCTGAAGCAATCTGGTGTTAAGGCGCCACAGAGTCGCTTGCCTGCCGACGCCCGGAGCTAGCTCCATCTCAAGGACGACTGCTTGATGGTCTGTCACGTAGGCTGCTGCGCTCCCTACTGGCATAACTTCGCAGTCCTTAAGGGCGCCCACCAGGGCACCTGTAACGTAGAAGCGGTCAAGCCTCACTGAGCGTCCTTGCGCGGAGAAGGTGTATCCAGGTACGTTTCCATGGAGGTGCGTCCATGCGTCCACTAGGGAACAAGATGTGACCAGCTGACGGAGTCCCTTGGCTTTCCATGGCTGGTGTTTCTGCGTGCCGCCGAGCGAGTCTTTCGCCTGGTCGAGGACGCAGTTAAAGTCTCCCGCCAACACCAGTTCTCGTCTTCCCTGCAGGTAGAAGTCCAAGTTCCTGAAGAAAAGGTTCCTCTCTCTGCAGTCTACTGGTGCATAGACGTTTGCTATCCTTAGCACCTTCCCCTTGTGCACGACATCTACGGTGAGGAGCCTGCCTTCATCGTCGTGTCGATACTTGCCGACGCTACCACGGAAGGTCGGCGACACCAGGGTGGCCACTCCCCTCGCTCTTCGTTCGCCGAAGCTATAAAAACCGGTCACAGGCACCTTGCCCTCAAAGTCCCGCACCTCCCGCGTGCACGTTAGGTGAGTTTCCTGGAGGAGTAAGACGTCCACTTTTAGCTGGTTCATAAGTACCCCTATCCACGCCTGCTTTGCCGGCGCCCGAACTCCTTTTACATTTAACGACATCACTCGCATGATGGGTCGTAAGGGGTGGAGTCCCATTCCTTGGTCTTCTTCCGGAGTGTTAATTTGGTCTGGCTCGGTTGCTTGGGGAGCTTACTCAGCTGCCCCGGAAGCGAATGTTTTTGCTTCCCAGAATCATCGCTTTCCCTCGAGCTTGAAGAGTCACGTGGGCGCTTGATCGACTGTGACACAGCCTCCATGGGAGCTTCTTCGTTTCTGGCCCCCAAGTATTCGTCTTGCTTTTCAGATGAGAGTGATAACGCCGTCGTGTCACTCGAGGTTTCCGACCGTTGCTCCGAAGTTGTCGCCCTTTCCTCGGCCATACCCGCCGACATCGCCGTGCTTTCCGCCGAGTCACCGGTAGACGTGCCTGCGTTATCTGGGCTTATCACCGAGCTAGCACCGCCCCGCTGAATCTCGCTGTTTTCACTGGGCAGAAGGGCTGCCGCCGGTATGTCTACTTTTTCGCCCTCCTTAGAAAAGGAGTTGTCTCCTTCCTGTCCTCCGTCCTCCCGCTGGGTTTCGTGGGCTCCCCCAGTCAGCGCGCTGGCATACGTGCTGACTGGGCACTGTGAGGTCGGGTGATCCTCTCCGCACTGCTTGCAAGGCGCCCGACACTGAGGGCCGGCGTGACCGTACTCTCCGCACCTGGTGCATCGGGGGGTCCTGCAGTCGTAGGAGAGGTGGCCGCCCAAGCCGCACCTTCTGCAAGTCTTCTTCATCCCTGAGTAGAGGCACATGCCTTGAAATCCACAGACTTGGATGTAGTTGGGTACCTCCCTCTCCATTTCCATGACGACCCGCCTGGTGCCGGTCTCCAGTGAGGGGTATTCGCGGTGCGTCTCCCGAGTCATGCGAATGACTTTCCCGTAGGCGCCCAGGACCTGAGCGACGGCATAGTCCGGGACTTCCACCGGGAGCAGGAGGAGGGTCACGGCCTTCACCTTCGATGCCAATGGCAAAAGCTCATAGCTCCTGCCGCCGACGACCAGGCACCCTGCTTCACGTAGCTTTTCGGCTGCGTCCGAAGTCTTCACCGTGAGCGTGAATCGCCCACCGCCGTACGGGTGACAGGCCCGTCCACTTGCAGGAGGTACCAAAGCCAGGAAGGCTTCAATGACTTGCTTTGTCGAAACCCCTTGTCCCACGTGCACATTGAAGCTGAAGTCGCGACGGACTTCGGGTACGGCCCCCCGCTGCGACGCCGAAGCCTCCATGGCAGCCGAAGCGTCCGCCGGCAGCAGGGTGACGGGTGGCGTGACTTCGCGCAGACTATCCGGGCGAGGCTTCGACTGGCTGCAGACTGACTGATGACTAAAACGAACTGCGCTGACAATTAGAAATCTCCTCACAAAGGCGAAAGGCTATCATGTAGTCTTGAGGAGAGGCATGAGCTATACTTACCAATGGACGGAAAGGAAGAAGCCGGTCGGCACAGGCTGCGTGAACTCCGCAGTGACGGTCTCGTAAAACGATCTGTTTATTACTTTCATTGATCATTAAAAAGCGCTACATGACAGCTCATGCCTTGAATTATGGACATAAACACTATCTCTTAGGCGTGATATAGTACTGTGCAATTCCACTTAATTCTACGTGGCCTTCACTGATGGCGTAGAAGGATGAAGTCACGTTTTAGTTATGATCATCGTCGAGGCATCGCGTAGTTCGGCTTTGCCTCAAAGCCCGAGCGCCAGTGCAGCGTTCACTCGCTTTCCTCCGGGGGGTTATGAGCGCCAGCGAGTCTGCAAGATTATGCGAGCTTAGACGTAACTCTCGTCACTGGAGAAGCCAAGAACCCGCTTGAGGTTTGAGCTTATGTACAAATGAAAAGGCCACGCAAAATGTCAAAAATTGTTTCTACATAGAACGGTTCAAAGTAAACGAGGATGGAAACTCAATATCTAGACTATTACGATTAAATGATAAATTCTCACACCCTTCAAATCATGTACATTAATCTTTTGGGAATATGCACCGGGGTTTGTTCTCCTCACATCTTGCAGGTTGCCGACGGTGTATTACACAATTTTTGCACCTCAAAAATGTAGAAACGCGCGCACAGAACCGGTAAAAAACACAGAAACATCGATGGTACATCTTCTGAAGGCAGTACATTTTTTTACTAGTTCGACGTAACTGTGAATCAGTGTTAGCACTGTGTAGGAGCCACGCAGTCCACGGCTGCTGTTTTTAACATGCCGGCACACACTCGCTGATGATCTTCTAAATTTCGGGACACAAAGAGTTACGTGCCTCCCTTGCAAACACGTGTATGTGCAGCTACTCTGGGCATCGAAAATCTTTTCTAGGGCAACGTTCAATGCGCCTTCCTCCAGTGTCTTCTTCCAGACGTGTAAAAATCGGATGCCTCTTGGTGGGTTTGCGCGGGAGGTTCTCTTTGGCAATTCAGAGTAGAACAAACCCTTTGACTTTTGGTCTGGGTGCCTTAACGACGCTTTGCGCGTTCGTTATGAAATACAATTCTGTAGTTGTCAAGTTATACATGGCTGCCTGGTGCTTGAGCCCGCCGCCTACTCCATCACACGAGCTTTTTCCATGCTTTGGTGCGGAGAATATACACTTGGAGACGACATTATTTTTCTTGGATACGTACACCTGGCGCCTGTTCTTGAAGGTGTGAAGCACCGTCTGAAATATAAACAAGTTGCGTGAAAAAAGGCAATACTTCCTCCAGCCGCCCATCGACAACGTTGAGCGTAAAAAGCGCGTGGGACGGATCGTGGACGATGTCGTCGCTCACTACGCCGAAGCTTAACGTTCCCTGTTCGGTCGTAGTCCCGCAGGTAAAGATGGAAACCATCTCGCTCTTCCAGTGATGTCCTTGCACCGCGCGCTGGATCACGACACTCCATCTTTCAGCAAAATCGAAGTGCAAGGTGACAGCACTTGACTTCACATGCGCGTTCTCGAGCATACGGCGCTTCGCTGGGCGCGTCTGATGAAGAAGTGGGGAATGCATTTTTTAGAGCGCAGCTCTTAGGGGCCCGTTCCCGGCTTGAGCGGCGTCGCCGTCGCCGTCGCCGTCGCCGTCGGCGTCGCCGTCGGCGTAACCGCGTGGTGCATCATGGGAAATGTCCCATAATGCACCGCGCGAGTCCCCCACCGGGGTCACGTGACCTTGTGGGGGGTCACGAGACCCCCCCTCCCGAGGTCACGTGACCCCCCGAAGTCACGTGACTCGCCTGAGGTCACGTGACCCCCTCCTCGAGGTCACGTGACCCCCTCCTCGAGGTCACGTGACCCCCCGAGGTCACGTGACCCCCGCCGATGTCGCGTGACCCCCGATGACGTCATCGTCACTGATGACGTCACCGGCATCCACATCGTCATCGGCATCATCACTAATGACGTCACCGGCATCGACATCGTCATCGTCACTGATGACGTCACCGGCATCTGCATCGTCATCGTCATCATCACTGATGACGTCACCAGCATCCACATCGTCATCGTCATCATCACTGATGACGTCACCGGCATCCACATCGTCATCGTCATCATCACTGATGACGTCACCGGCATCCACATCGTCATCGTCATCATCACTGATGACGTCACCGGCATCCACATCGTCATCGTCATCATCACTGATGATGTCACCGGCATCCGCATCGTCATCGTCATCATCACTGATGACGTCACCGGCATCCGCATCGTCATCGTCATCATCACTGATGACGTCACCGGCATCCACATCGTCATCGTCATCATCACTGATGACGTCAGCGGCATCCACATCGTCATCGTCATCATCACTGATGACGTCACCGGCATCCACATCGTCATCGTCATCATCACTGATGACGTCACCGGCATCCACATCGTCATCGTCATCATCACTGATGACGTCACCGGCATCCGCATCGTCATCGTCATCATCACTGATGACGTCATCAGTGACGTCACTGATGTCGTGACCGGCATCCGCATCGTCATCGTCATCATCACTGATGACGTCATCAGCGACGTCACTGATGACGTCACCGACATTCGCATCGTCATCGTCATCATCACTGGTGAAGTCATCAGTGACGTCACTAATGACGTCATCGGTACCCGCATCGCCATCGTCACTGATGACGTCATCAGTGACGTCAGTGATGACATCATCGGCATTGGGGGTCACGTGACCCCCAAGGTCCATGACCCCCTCCCTGGTTAGTTTAACCCCCCCCCCAGTGCCCTTCCCTCCTCCTCCTCCTCAAGAGCTGCGCTCTAATTCGGCGTTACAGGGAGTTGTAAGCGGCTTTCATTTTTTTTGTCCGCTTCTGGAACTAGCTAGTAAAAGCCGTAGTATCCAAACTTTTTTTTTTGTTAATTTGTTATTGCATTTTCACAAGGCAAGCTCCAGTACGTCTTTGTGTTCGAGTCCTAGCTTAGCCAGCGATGAGTCATTCATTCCTTTTCAAACAGACTTCACATCCTAGCAAGAAGCAGTGTTTCGAAGGAGCCTTTTTCAAAAGCGGAAACGGAAACAAAAACATTTTTTCGAAATCCTAGTGGCACACAATGCCGGCAAGGTTGCTGTATTTTAGTCAAACGAGCCCATATTTCACATGATTCCGACTTAAATTGAGAGCATACAACCAGAATTTTACATTTCTAGATTATTTTGTTCTTACAGTTGAATATTAAAACTGAAAAAAATATAAATAAATCATAAAAATTTACAAACAAGAAAATTTATTTCAAACTTTCAACATTTGTTATTTTTCACCACGTTTACGTAAAAATGGCGGAGCGGCTATTCGACAGATCATAATGGTATTAATATCTCTATAATGGGCTAGCTTTCGTCTTTCTGTAGAACTAAAAAACAATTCACCTTTAGTGTAGAAAAATTTAGGATTTGTCAGAGTTGATCAAAATGAACAACGAGTTTGATATTTTCTTTAGAAAAAAATAAAATTCCTAAAAGATTTGAATACAACAAAATATTTCTATAGTACATATTAAATGAGGAGAAAAAGTTAAGATGAAAGGCAAAAAACAGTAGCGGCAGCAGAGTGTGTCAAACACGCGACCTGCGACGGCAGGCAAAAAGACAGGTTTCTGCCACTGCGGCTTCTACGTTTCGTAACTCGAGAACAAAAAAATTGGGCAACATGCAGTTTGAGCCCTCCTTCATTTCAGAAATACAACCAAAATGCATATTTTTTCGTCAAAATTAAAAATTAGATCTTTTTAACCTACCCGATTTGAGATGAAACCACTCATATAGATGAATATATATATTTTTTTGCTCTTCTTTTTTGGTGTGGCAGAGACATTTAATGGGATACCAGAGCGAAATTTTGGAAACCGGACAAAAGCTCACCGGATTAAAGCTCACCGGACAGAAGCTTACCGGGCAAAAGCTCACCGGACAAAAGCTCCCCCGTTTTTTCACAGACCCGGACAAAAGCTCACCTCCTTTTTTTTCCGGCTACCCCGGGCGAAACACGGGCTGGGATAAAGTGCGGACGCGATGGACGTTGCACCATATTTAAGAGAACTCGTATCCCACCTCATGCAAAGATGTCGACAGATAAGTCATAACAGGCAGACAATGATTACGAGACGGAATGTCCAACGAGCCTGAATGTCCAACGAGACGGAAGATCCAATCATGGATATTCAGGCACGTTGTACATTCAGGCGCGTTGGACATTCCGTCTCGGTTGGACCTTCCGCCTCGTTGGACATTCAGGCTTGTTGGACATTCCGTCTCGGTTAGATCTTTCGTCTCGATGGACATTCAGTCTCGTTGTACATTCCGTCTCGATTGGATCTTTCGTCTCGTTGGACATTCAGGCATGTTGGACATTCCGTCTCGCCAATCACGTGTTATAATAAGTTGCCTTGTTAAATATACAGACTTGTGTGCATATTTAATCCGCGTTCCTGCAGGCATTGCCGTATTTTTGCTATACTGAAATGTCGTCCCACTGAAGCCGACGTTGACGGACCGACAGAGAAGCATAGAGGAGACAAAATTATTCTAATTTCATCTATAGGAAGGCATGATGGTTAGTTAGCTGAGTGCCGATGCGAAGCTACGTAGCCATCGGTTAAAGGTGTCCATTGTACGACGCCAAACGCTCCTTTGATTTGGACAGTTCAAACGTTTCGAATGTTTCCATGGCATAGGTCAGCCAATTTGAAATATGTAGTAGGGAATCGGATGGCAGTGTCCGGGTGTTCTAGTGCATCGCCGTTGGGGACGTCTATGAAAGCCACGCTTCAGATCCCAGAAATTTATAGTTCAGTCCTCATCCCTGCCCGTTTCAACCAATAGATGAGCTACATACGGAGATCCGAATTGTAAACACACGACCGGCCGCCAGCGCCACTGAGTATGCGCAGAGTCAATATTTAAATTTTTTTGAAATGAGCTTTGGGAGCTGTTGGTGCGAGGCATCAGCAGTTTGCACAAGCGCAATTTCCCACTAATAAACAAATATAGATATATATTTTTAAATAAAATATTCATCTAACGCGCCTATACATGCACAGGGGTGGACGGCTGGGGGTGTGACCCCAAAGTGCATGAGTCAATGCAGAACAATTGTGCGAATTTGCCATGGAATTTGTATTTTTGTTCGTTTATCTTTGGAACAAACAACTACTCAATGTACACTGCAGTTGTCAGTAGTTTACATACGCAGGCATTCCCGGCCAGTAGGTTGGTACGTCACAGACTAGAAGGAAAATACTAGTCTCACGCAGTACGCACTTTTTTCTCTGCTTGTGACATGCATAGTGTTTTCTAGAAGCCCATCTAATTTAACTGCCTTCTGGAAGCACTCCGAAGCTCGCGATCCTGCCGAGGTAGTTGATGACGTCTTGGTACGTGGGAGCTTGACTGCTGATAAAGAACGCGAACGCATTCATCTCGGCGTGCAGCAGAAGGTTCACACCGGGATGTACCAGTAGCCTGCATTCTGTGAGAGTATAACAAAAGATCGTTCCACGTGGCTTTCTGTTCTTGTAGGGTAAGCGTATTGCACCGTGAATCCGGCCAATTCGTCGATATTCTATTGGTCTCTGGAAAACATGGAAGAATTGGTCGAATAGGACTTTTCGCCTAAGACCAATTCGCAGAATGGACAATGGGGCGAAAGTGCCCGTTTGTCGAACTGTCGAAAAGAGTTGATTATGGTAGGGTGTGTAGATAGCCAGAGAAAGTGGGGGTCAACCAATGAGACCCTCTTTCCAAAAGAAAAATGATGAAAAATGCAGCTCTCAGTATTTACAAGGGTCCGATAGTAAATTGTACTCGGGTCGTTCAAAATTATAAAAGCCGGGTTCTACGTGAATATGTTCACTCGCGACTTTAGCATAATGGGTCTGGAAAGAGCTAGCGAGGTGTTGGCCGCCTGATCCTGTGGTCATATGTGCACTTGTAATATGCGTATATGAATTAATCGCGGTCGCACGGTCGCAGCGGCTCGGTGAAAGAGTTACGACCAGTTGAAATCCGATCGCAGCCTCAGTATGGTATACCTGGGTGCGTATCGGTGCGACTGCTGCATGCCACCTGACCAGAAAAGGCAGAGCGGAAACGACGGAAGCCAATCCTTAAAAGTATTGTATTCATTATTAAAATTACGTACTTGTTGCTTAACATACGGTTCACTGCGACAGCAATCGCTTTGACGGCCGAAGCGTGCAAAACTATAGCGTCGTGATAAGCGTCAAGGTACCGAATCCCCCGGACAATCACCGGACAAAAGTTTACCACTTTAGGACATCATCTGTGGTATTTTATCACTGATTTTGATATGAGGAACAAATTTCTGTTTCTGGGGACCGTGAAGTCCAATCAAAAATGCCTAAAACACTCACCTTCGTTTTGTAAAAAAAAAAAAAAAAGAAAATTTGGTGTAATTACACATACTACACCGACTTGACCTAACAATAATACTAACAATTTAATCAGGCATTTTTTTCCCATACGGGGGACATCATCTTTGCTCGACTGGGGACACCAATAAGGAAAATACAGCAACTCGTACATCACGGAAAGAAGACTGTGGCTGGGGATAAGCACAATTAACGATTCTAAGAACTCTCGTGGACCCCAATTTTGCTTCCGCGCCAAAGTTACGACCTTCTAAAAAGCAAACGCGTGACCGATTGTCAATGGTCAACGAGTTCGGTCTTTTATCTTGTAGCATGTGTGACCTTTTCCACGTCATTCTTTTACTTATAGAAATTATTTTTATATTTATATATATAAAACTAGTTATAAATGTATTGTTTTTGGGGGGTTTTATGGTCTACAAAATACACGAGCACAATTTTGTCCGGAGGACTTCACAGAGGCAACGTCAGAGGGACAAGCTCAGCGGCACACCAAACTAACTGTGCATCGAAAAGCCCGGTACCAAAACGACCACGTACCGAAACGACCGCGTACCAAAATGATCGCGTACCGAAACGACAGCTTACCGAGATCTCCGCACCGGAACGACCGGTTCCCCATTCCATCGAACGGATTTTTCACTGCTGCAACTATCAGTAATCCTACTATTCGAAAAAAGAAATATCTTCTACATTCTATGCAAGGTTCATTCGACATTCGTTGGATATTTAGACTCGTTAAACATTCAGACTCGTTGGACATTCCGTCTCGTTTGGATTTTCCGTCTCGTTGAACATTCAGGCACGTCAAACGTGAAAACAGCGCAAAAAATTGAACAAAGGACAAGTGAAAGGAGTGCACGGACAAAGCGCTGACGTTGGACATTCGGTCTCGATTGTACCTTTCGTCTCGTTGGACATTCAGACTCGATGGACATTCTGTCTCGATTGGATCTTTCGTCTCGTTGTACATTTCGTCTCGCTCGTCACGTGACCGATTGGACATTCAGGCTCGCTCGTCACGTGACCGATTGGACATTCAGGCTCGCTCGTCACGTGACCGATTGGACATTCAGGCTCATTGGACATTCAGGCCATAAGCGGCAGAGATTTAGGCAACGATCTGGGAGCAAAATTTAGGTCACTGAAACTTAGTGCAGCTGATTAGATCAAGCTTGCTCGACTCAAGGTATGCCGGAGCTACCCTTGTTCCTCTCCCAAGAAACTTCGTGAACCGAAGTTTTTGAACCCGAAGAGTGATCGAAGAAGTGAAGACGCCTTTTGTCGAACCTCGCTTTTTCATTGTGCTTATTTCACGCTAAACGCGCACATAAAGGTTAGGCACAACGTCTCTTCATTGCTAATCCGTGGGTTTTCTTGCAGCTCAGGTTAATATTTGAAGTGAATGGCTAAGAAAATTAAATTCATTCCGTTATTGAGCGTAAATGTATTTGAAATAAAAAATTATCTTAATGTATTCTGAAAAGGAAACTCAAGCAAAACTGTAATATAGAAACCATTGAGTTGCGAAGTTTTGAAAATATTTTTAAGCAACGAAAGTGCGGCCTTTTGGACAGATTACCAATTTAAAAAAGCTGTGCGAGATTTTGGACAGGCTCGCGTTTCGTCCACCACAGCTGGTACCCGAGGGACTAACCTACATCAGGGAAACGTCTAACGGTGACATCGGCGACCTGCTGGACTACTTTGACTGCACGTATGCCAACGGCCCCTTCCGTTATGCTTCTGCTCCTTCTGCGGCGGCACCAAGAGCGAATTCTTCCCTTTGCCTTTTGTGTGCTGACGACGACCGGAGTTTGCCCCGGAACGGTGGAATATGTACGACGCCACTCTTCAAGATAAAGACCGGACATACACCTGCGAAGTATGGAATACCCGGTTCCAGGAGTTTGTCGGCCACGCACATCCAAGCGTCTAGATGCTGATTGAATTTCCACAGGAACATGAAGCGTTCGTTGCCACGGCGTTGACACAAGCCCGCAGAGGTGAACCCCAAAGAAGCGTGTACGAAAAACCTCTTTGCGCCTGCAGAAACGTCTGAAAAATATTTTCGAGGGGTTCGAGGTACACTCAGATCTATCAAGACTGCTGGAGCAACCGATAAATAAACTTGTTTCTACTCTAAGCAACAAACCATGCGCCTGCCAGATTTAATTTTTCGTTACATTTTAGTGTCGCACGCATGCACCTAAGTTTTCCACACATGTGTTAAGACCAACATTAAATTTTCTCCTCGTGAACTTTTGTCCGGGTCTGTGAAAAAAGGGGTCAGCTTTTGTCCGATGAGCTGTCCGGTGAGATTTTGTCCGCGATTCGAAATTTTGGGCGATTATTTTTTGTTTATATGTGTTCAAAGGAGCAGTATCACGTCGGGCACACCAATATTTTGTTAAAAAAGACATGAAAAGGAATTTTAAACCCAATTAAACGATTTGCAAAGAGCACATAGTGGATGTCGCAAAAGCCCTGTTTGTAATGCCCGTCTAACAACTTTGACAGGTAGTGACGATAACTGTCTCGCCTAGAACAATACGTGGCTTGCACATGACGTCATTTCCAATGACCTCCAAAAAAAAGGGGAAGAAGAGGCTCCCCTATTATCAGGATCCTCCTATGTGTCTCCCGGATATGCACCCGCCCCCCCCCCCCCCCCCCCCTCAGACGTCGCTATTTTCCTCCTTTTACATGGTGGTCAAAAGTATGCGATGTGACGTCAGTGCAAGAAGCCTATACAAGATAATATTGTAGGGGAAAAATTCACTCGAAACTGACACAAAAGCGGATTTGCGGTTAGTTGTGGTGGCAAAATGGTTGGAATGCTTCGACCGCTTCTGTGGCTGGAACGGCCAGGGCATCCCGACGACGTCAGACTCGCAGCAGCTTTGCTCATTCCGAGACGAACTACGTCATGATTGGGACGGATATGACGTGCTCTCCGCTGGCTGCTCTCCGAGGGCTTTCCAGAGTGGGCCGTTTAAACAAAAAAATACAGCCACCAGGATTAAAATACAAACGATCGATTGTCATTTACGCACATTATGGATAAAATTCAACCTATTTTGAACGCGACGAGCATATTTCAAATGTTGTTGAAGTATCCCTTTTTTACATTTTTTGGAACCGGACTTAGAAGCAATGGCAGAAGTGGCACCGAGAGTATGAAGCCGAGAAAGCAATTTGACGGAAACGAGCTGTTTCCCTGGACATTTTCAATTTGCATAGAAACTCGAAGATATCCTTATTTTATTTTTCTGAAGTACTACGGGCAAATAAAGTTTTCTCAATAACCAAACAAATAAAGCTCCTCGTATTCTTGTGTGACGTAGCTTATATTAAGAAAATAAGTTTTGAATTAACCTGCACTTTACGATATAATTAAATTTGCATTGAATCATTCTTTCATGCTGTTTTAAGTGATTGGGCGGATCGAAAAATCATTTTCCGGGCACAGAAAGACTAGTGAAAAACAAATTTCTTCTATCTGTAATGTAATTTAAATAGTATATATACAAATATGATTTATATTTGGTTCAAACTTAAAGGAACACTGACAGGGTATGCATGCTCGCCAAGGTTTTTACTTGTACACGACATATGAGAGCCCAACTACTCAGAACACAATTTGCGGCTCGAAATTCGTTTTTTTTTTTTTGACCGAAAACCACGGATCGAAAATCGGCCGGTTTGAGTCGCGCTCACTCCCTTCTCCGTGTTTACACGCCGTTTTTAATGGTTTAGAGTCAGACACAACAACGAAATATAATCAAAGTCGTGGGTCATCGAAGGCACACACTCAATACAAAAAATAGACAAAAATATTATGCCCATTTTTGTTGCTTTTTAAAAATTGCAAATAGGATGATTGAAAAAAAAAAAAAAAAAAAGGTTGCACACCGTCGTGTGCAACTCATCCACCGTGGGGATGACTGTTCGCCACGTAGGCTACCAAAAGAGTCGGTGTGGTCGGCTTGCCAATATTAGCCAAATTGAATTAATTCCGCTTTCATAAACGGAAATACGAGTAACGTCACGTAGGCAATGTTAACGGTGATGTTTTAAGAACGTGATGACTCCAAGCTTCCATCGTATTAGGCACGTAGCCAGGTACGATGGACACACACGGCATCCACGCACTGTAGCTGCAATGTCTAATGGCAATACATGGCTTTTAGCCCCGGTCTTCGTTTTAGCGATGCCTGGGTGACCTTCATGCAGGAGTCGTAGAACATCTGGTTGTAAAGATCCTCGGATGACGACTCTTGACTCCAACAGGATACAGTTCTCTTGTACGCACAGCTGAATTGTTCGAGCAGCGTACGGTTTCAACTCTCGGTCATGCAGCTCAGCTCCAGACCGCAAGGAAACTCGAAGTTTCGCCAAAGTCAAGTCCTTCGAAGTGGCGTCGGCCACGACAGACGCAAGTAGTACCGAGAATAGGCCCCCTCGAGCATAAATACCTCGGCTAGCCGCTCGATGGAACATGCAGGAACATGCAGCGGCAACCTACTCAAGGAATCCGCATTTGCTATGTTTGAACCAGGTCTGTACTTGAGTTTGTGGCTATACGCCGAAAGCATCAGTGCCCAACGCAGCACACGTGGCGAACAGGTCTCAGGTACAGGCTTGTCCGCAGCAAGCAGCCCCAGCAAAGGCTTGTGGTCTGTGACCACTTCGAATTCACGACCCCACAGGTATTGCCGGAACTTAGTCAAACCAAAAATCAGAGCCAGGGCTTCCTTGTCAAGCTGACTGTAGTTGCGCTCAGCCGGCAGAAGACCTATAGATGCAAACGCGATTGGTCTCTCAGCACCTGAATCTTCTCGGTTGAGCAAGGACAGCCCCAATTCCATACGGCGACGCATCGCAGATCAGCACCACTGGTTTCTTCGGGTAAAAATGCACCAATACCGCGGCAGACAGCAGTAACTCCTTGCTCTGACAAAAAACCTGTTCCTTGCCCGCTCCCCAAGTCCCAGGCGTCTTGGCCGCCAGAATATGGTTTAAAGGATGCAGGACGCTGGACAAGTTTGGCAGGAACCGACGATAGCAATTGACCAGTCCCAGCCAGCTCTGCAGCGTTTTTACTTCCGTTGGCCTAGGAGCTTTCAGCACTGCCTCAGTCATTTCCTGGTTTGGTTGAAATCCCGCAGAGCTAGCTAACGTCATGACCCAAGTATTTAACCTGAGAACCAAGAAGTCGCACTTGCGCAGCTTCAGGTTCAGCCCAGCTTGCTGCAGCCGACTCAGCGTTTGGCTCAGGTTCTCCAGGTGGTCTTGATCGTTTCGCCCTGTCTCGAGAATGTTGCCGAAATATACGACGATGTGCTTCAGTCCTTGCAATAGGTTCTCCATCTCACTTTGGAAGATCGATGGTGCAGAGGTCACACCGAATGGCAGGCGAGGATACACGAACTCATCTATCTCTGTTACGTTACGGCGCGGTGGTGGCGCGTCGGGCGCACTTCCGGTCTGGGGCTGTGGGCGGAAGCCGCTATGGGGCACGTGCATTCCTGTGTTACTTTGGAAGAAACCGGGCAAAAACCTGCCTTCTCGTGAAAAAACGCCGCGACTGGGGCTTTACTAAAAGAGTCAAAAAAGATTTGAAGAACAGTTTTCATGCGTTTTTTGCCTGCTCGGTTCGTCCAAAAACGTGAACAGGGGCCGTGAAAAAGGAAAAACAGACGCCGTTGGACCGCGATTGCTTGGGCGGGAAGCACTTCGGATTGAATTGACGGATACTTGAGGTCGTCAGATTTATTTGTTTTGTACCAACATGCACGCGGGAAAACCGTCATGTTACACGGACCACCTGCGGACTACGTTCAGTGCGTCATCACGTTAAAACGGTCGCCTTATCACTCGGGTTGTCGTCTGCTCTCTCAAACGTTTCTGCTTGTCGTCTGCTCGCTCAAACGACAGTGGCCCGTAGACCAAACGTTGACCCGGTAATTGCGATAAGAAGTACAGACCTCAAAAGACGTTTAAGTTTGAAGGTTGCTTCGGGTAAGTAGGCTCGGTGTAAACAGTAGATATAAGGAGATGCTGATAATTGTTATCAGTGACCATCACCGACTTGTTATGCCTGATTCACTCGGTCCGATTCTGCTTGCGATTTTCAGTATCGATGTCGACATCTCAGCTACGGTTCAGGCTTTTGCAGCCCGAGCGACGTCATGACTGAAAATAGCGAGCAGAACCTCACCATGTGAATCAGGCTTTAGCGTCCTTTCTGCGGCGTCCACGCGGAATGAATCGCCGCATGTTACATGATTCACGCCGAGTTTTGCGGTGTAATTAGTCTCGTTAATTTCGTTTAGGCCGCTCAAGTAGTCAGACATTCCCAGGAAGACGTAGAATCAACAATTCCAACGCGAAAAAGAGCTCGGGGACTCACAGCGACGGCGACAACATCCCATTAAAACGGTTTAAAATGGTTTGTTTATGGGCGACGGCGAGCTTCTTGCCCACACCCCCATCGCGCATGCGCGGCGTCGGTGGCGTCCGCTAAGGGCGCTCCGGTTTGTCTGTAAACATGAGTTGGTGTATACTGGTACTGTATCGGCGCGGGAAGAAGGTTCGCACAGCGGGAGGTCAACTAGGGCTAGCCTTTTATTATGGCGCCTGTCCGACCTAGGGTGCCTTCATGTGCGCTTTGTTTAGGGTGGAGACATCTGGCCATTTTGTTCCCACTTTTACATTTATTTTTTTTGTTCAGAAGCGCGTGAAAGAGCGTGTCCCTGCACGCGTCTGTGGCGCTGACTGTGCTATGGCGACATTTTGTTTTTGTCGATTTCTTTGTATTTTTCCCGTGAGCGCGTGCTGTCGGCATCGGGTACTACAAACGGTGGCATCACTCTAAACAGAAGGGCATTGAGGCACCCTAGTCCGACCTGCCCGGGCACGAGCTTGTCAGGCACGAGCTTGGTTCACTGGTGGAGCACGCTTCCGTTACACCTTCCTTTTTCTTTTTTTTTTTTTGACACATACGAGCGAGGAGCGACGTCGAAGTAACAAACTCCACGTATTAACACATAGGAAGGTTGAATAAATTAACAAAGAACACACATTAGGAGAGTTGATTGAAATTGGCATCGTAGCGAAGCCGCTGAGAGAGTCGTCGCGTCCGTGTTGAGGCTCGCGTTAGTGCCGGGACGCCAATGACCTGTGGAGCGACTGGGGCTGTACTAGTTGCTGTGGGTGGGCTCTGTGGGCATGATGTGCCCGGAGTGTTCCTAGATGGCTGGGGCGAGGTCACCATTGGTGAGTCGTTGTCGTCGGGCTGAGGGTCAGGGACAAAGACTTCGGGCGTTGCGATGAGGTGTTGCCGGTTGTGACGCAGCTCTCTCCTGTCCTCTGTTACGACCCTGTAGGACCTTGGTGCCATCTTCTTTTCACCTTTGGCCTTGGTTGGCCACCCCTTTCTGTCCCTTATGCGGACGACATCCCCTGACTGGAGTGGTGGTAGGTGCCTCGTTGATCGGAGCTGCTGACGCTTCTTCACGTGATCTTCGGGCTCCACTGTGAAGTCAGGGACCAGCGACCTGATGCGTCGTCCCATTAGCAGCTCACTGGGAGATCTTCCATCCTCCAAGGGTGATGATCTATAGTTGAGGAGACCTAGGTAAAAATCTACGTTTGAGCGACAGGATTTTCTCTCTTGATTATCTGAACGCCCATCTCCGCGAGACCATTTGAGTGCGGAAAATACGGACTGGATGTGATATGCCGAAAATCGTACCGCCTAGCGATATCCCGGAACTCTTTTGAGGAGAAGTGGGAGCCATTGGCGTTGCATAACTCTAGCGGAATCCCATGTTTTGCGAAAATTCCCGCGAGCTTGTGGACTACCGCAGCTGTCGTGGAGTTGTCTAGAGGCTCCTCTTCGGTATAATTGGAGTACCCGTCAAACGCCAATAAAGTACGTTTTTCCAGAATATACTCGCACATATCGGCACCAACTCGGAACCATGGCTGAGACGGTGTCTGCCTCATTATTAAGGGCTTTGCTGGCTGCTGATACGCGAACTGCTTGCATGTGGCACACTTAGCACCTTTGAAAGTGCTAACCTTATCACTAACTTAACACCTTTGAAGAGCAAGCCATCAATCACCGACAACTCAGAAGAATATGCCTTGAAGTTTCCTTCCACCGGCCAGTTGTTTTGAACAGACTTGACCACAGTGCCCAACACAGCATCGTTCGCGGTTTCCTCTCTGAGCTTTGTGGACATTGCCTCACTCACCAAGCTGGAGAGGACGCAGATTGCGTGAACCTACACGTCATTGAGCGGTGCCTCCTTTGGGCTGCCTGGTAGCGGTGCACGTGAGAGCGTATCCGCCAGGACGAGCTGTTTTCCAGGGATGAACTGGAAGCAACAGTCATACTTTATCAGTAGGATAAAGAAACGTTAAAGACGTCACTCGCCCGACATGAAGACGCATGTCGGCCAAGAGATTTCTTAGAGATGGCGATTAGCGGCTGATGGTCCGTTTCTAGAGTTTTGTCCTGCCGTAAATGAAGTCGTGGAACTTCTCACAACCGTAAACAGTTCCAAGTATTTCTTTTTCTATTTGGGAGTACCTTGCCTCACATTCGGTGAGCACTCTACAGGCGTAAGCCACTGGACGCCAGTTTGACCATGTAGTTGAAACAGCGCTGCGCCAAGGCCATAACTTGATGCGTCTGCAGACACCTTCTGGTATCCCGTGTGGGGTCGTAGATCACCTGCAGTGGCGTCTTTGTTAGCACAACCTTGAGGTCGTGCCTATTCTGTCCGTGGTGTGGCAACCAAACGAACGGCGTGTCGTCCCTCATAAGGCTTCGGAGCAGCTTCGTCTTCTCCGTGCAGCAAGGGATGTGCTTACTGAAATATGTGACAATCCCAAGGATACGCCAGACCTCTTCTTAGTTGTCGGAGCTGGCATCTGCTCAACACTCTGTACTAAACAGGTGTCAGGCCTAATCCCTGTCATGCTTATTCGATCTCCCAAATAAGTGATTTCGCTCACTCTGAACTGGCACTTCTCAACATTCATGGTAATGCCACTCTTGCGCGCAGCTTCGAGAGCATTACGCAGCCGCACGTCGTGCTTCCCTTTGCTGGTTCTCCAAATTAACATGTCATCTATGTACACAGGTACGCCTAGAAGACCATCGAATATGTGAGCCATAGCTTTCTGAAAAACTTCCGGCGCTGGTGTTATGCCGAATGGCAATCGGGAGAGGTGGCAGCGACTGAAAGGCGTAGTGAATGTGCAGATTCGCAATGTTCCGTCTTCCAGCGGTATTTGATTGAAGCCCGCGTTGGCATCAAGTCTCGAAAAGACACTTGCGTTTGGCAACCCTGCCACAATCTCTTCTCCTTTATGCATTCGGAAATGTTCCCTTTTCAGGTTCTCATTCACGTTCCTAGGGATCATGCACACTCGCAATTTTTGCTTTTTTTTTGCGTGCAATAACAGGTGGGCTTACCCATGTCCACCTTCGTGATGATTCCAGCACTTTTCATGTGCTCGAGCTCGTTCTTTAGCGGCTTTCTCGGGAGGTGGGGCAGTCTGCGTGCTGCATGAATGACTGGCTCGAATCTGGGCTTGAGTACCATCTTGTACCTTTTGTTGATACACCCAAGTCCGTGGAAAAGTTCTGGGAAGGTCTCAATTATGTCCTTTGGCACACTGGCCGACACATCGTCAACGCGGTTCGCGAGTTCGAAGTATTCACACGCCGGCAGTCCCAGGAGCGGTCGATGGTGGTCTTGCACGACGAAAAACTTCGCTCGTGCCTCCTTGCCTCGTAACTTTACAGTGACGACGATAGTTCCATAGTGGCTGATCACGTTGCCGTTGTAGTCTCGTATTCCAGAGGTTATTCTGGTCACTGGAACAGCCTCGTCGATCTGGCGCAGCAACTTCCTCGGTAGCAGGGCTGGGCAGTATCGCGATACAGATGTATCGTGATAGTATCTTAGAGATACTTTAGAGTATTTCTATCTCTGTATCGAGATACATTTGTAAATTGTATTTGTATCTCAGTAGTGAAATACATTTACAATGTATCGCTTATATCGCGATACCTTGCTCGACTAATGCATCTCGTTACATTTGTTGCCCTTTTCAAAATAAATTCAAAGGTTAAAAACATCTTTTTGTTGCAACTTGCTTCGGAATTTATAATTTGAACCTGCCCTATAGCATGATTCATCTCAGTCACCAAAAAAAAAAAAAAAAAAACGTGGTTCAAAGAAGGTTACTTGCAAGAATAACAAAGCCAGCTACTCTCACAAAGCCGTCAACTTTCTCATATTAGCAGAGCGAACGCTGTAAAGAAAGTAAGTGAAGAAAAAGTACGGCCCTGTTGTCCAATCTCCCCACTATGGTTGACTCCGAAGCTTATGATATGACAGTTTGAGATGAGCCTTCACAACAAAACAGGGTTGATTTCGGGCAAACGCATTTCGTCAAGAATGGCACGCAGTCTTTACCATTTAGAAACTATGTGGTTAAATAGGGGTGACATGTCTTTTTAGCGGAATTAATGGTATATAAGAGTTTGCGGTATTGGGTAGCGCATAAAATGGCACAAAAAGAAAAACACAAGCATAACTTACGTTTCGCATTCGCCACGAACTGTACCCTTCCACATAGCACCGTTCGGGAACAAATGCATTTCTGTGAGTATCTGTATCTGTATACCGGAATAATTTTTCGCCGTTACTGCGGAAGTATCTCAGGAATATCCCGTTACATAAAAGACAAATGTATCTCAGTATCTGTATTTTGGCCTTAAAACACATGTATCTCAGTATTTGTATTCCCGAATACTTTTTAGAGTATCTCTGCCGAGCCCTGCTCGGTAGCAGATTAGCTTGTGCTCCGGTATCTGCCTTTAGGTCAATAGGCTTCCCAGCCACTTGCGCTTGTACCCACCATTCGCCCTTGTTGTAGTTTTGCACTTCCAAGACCTCTAAGTCATGATCCTCGGGCATGTTGTACACGCTATCAACAGGAACATTTTCTTGCAGCGTGTCGCCAAGTGATTTTTTCCTTTGCATTTGTAGCACTCTTTGCCGCATGCGGGGCACTTCTTTGGGTCGTGCTTCGTGTTACAGCGCCCATATTTTCCTGCTTGGCGATACTGGCGTTGCTTCGACACGACTTCCACGGTCTGTCCCGTACTGTCCCAGGTTTTTCTCTGCTTGACTGATATTTCTGCCGCCTCACACAGTTGTACCTCTTTCTTGTGCGTCAAAGGGTCTTCGCGTAGCAGTCTTTTTCTCAGCTTCACGTCAGCTGTCCCGTAAACAATTTGGTCCCGAATCACTGCTATCTTACCAGTGACATTCGACTCTTGGGAGGTCACGTGACAAGTGGTCACTCGGTTGCTATGGGCACGGTGCCAGCTCGGCTCGTTGCTATGGTACCGCGTGCGATCCACGGAAAAGCGTGGCGCTACCATGGCAGCTACGCTGCCACATAGAGTGGCTCTAGCGCACACCAGCTCAGAGTACGTGGAGCGAAAGCACGCGCTGCAGAACCCAGGTATCCTGGGTTCAATCCCCACCCCTGCCCGTTTCGATCTGGATGGGCATCGTTCCGGCCTGCGGTAGTGTATTACTACTGCGTGGTGCACGTTAAAGGCCCCATGTTAGCGGTTGTACTTCACTGGCTAAATTTCTCATCCACAGCTGGGAGACAAGTCGCCCTTTGAGGCAGATTAAGTTCTAGGCTGTATAAAAACCATTCTTTTTTTTTTCCAAGGCCACGCTATGACGACTCGCTCTAGACGACGCTTCGGGCGCGCTGTTGAGAGCGTCCGCTACACGCCGACTTGCTGCTCGTCAGGCACATGTTGGGCTCTAAATCTCACCTGTTCGACACCGATTCAGTGGACGCCATGAAAATATAGGGCAGACAACCGCATTGCCACGGAAATGCCATGGCAACGCAGGTGTTTGCCTCATATGGCACATAATTACCCGAAACTGTGAAAAGAAATGGGAAACTTAGTAAAAAAAACAACAACAAAAGATCATGTCATATTAAATGGATTGTCTCAATAGCCGAAAGAATAAGAAGGCATTTCGTGGCCACGCCTACTTCCGTTACTCTTCACTTCATGTACGGAGAATACGGACGCCACCTTCTTCCCATTATAACCTCCTTGTACTTAATAGTGTCAGATAACTCATCCGAACGCTCCCCTTCGGCACGCATCAGGCAGCTCATAACAACAAAGTGGTGGACATAATGACGTCAATGAAAACACCCTATAGGGAGTATTCACTGGGCGCCATATTTGTGGGTATTGTTTAGAGCGCATGTTCAGAACGAGCTGACATCAATAGGCTGCTTAGACCGGCACACTTGATGGTGCGGAATGCACGTTGCAAAAGGACTGATGAAGCTCGCCATCAGCACGCGCTCAGCATTCGCGCACACAGCTATGGCCGCCAGTGAATACTCCCTATACAACGCTGTCAAAGTCACTGGCGCGAGCGTGTGGCTTTATCTACGGCTGTGTCAGCGTTATTAGATTAGCTCAGTCTGTGGCTCAGTCACGGAACTGCTGCTGCTTGCACGAGTATTTCCGCCTCTCTCACCACGGCTGGCCATCCGTCGTTCCACGCACCGGACCTTGTGCTCTATGAAACACGCACGTTTCGTAGCACAGCGTCGAAATGGCGTTCAACCGTACTCTTTGTCAGAGCGGCTCTGCTCTATGTAACACAGTTTTGAAACGAAAATCTAGATGAAGTTTTGACGATGGAGAGGTGGACTAAAGTGATTGAGGGGGGGGGGGGGGGAGGGGGGTGCCCTCCTCGACCCGCAGGAGTTGCAGAACTGAGTGCAAATGATCTGCAAGATGAAACCCCATGCTCTCGCGCCAGCAGCTTTGACAGCATATTACACTATACTCCGATTCACTTTAAGCGCAAGCGAAGCCGATGCTACAGGCGCGAGCATGTGGCCCTGAACCATAGCCTCCTCTATAGGGAGTATTCACTGAATGCCATATTTGTGGCTGCTGTTTGGAGCGCATGCTCAAAACGAGCTCAAATTATGAGGCTGGTAAGACCGGCACTCTTGATGGTGCGGAATGCACTTTGCAAAAGAACTGTGGAAGCTCGCCATTAGCACACGCTCGTCATTCGCGCACACAGCTATGGCCGCCAGTGAATACTCCCTGTTGACGACGTGAGCGATCGAAAGCGTCGCTGTGATCGGTCTTCCATGATAGGCCAAATGCTGACTATGACGTCAGCAAAGGATTTTCCATCGACGGAAATAAGAGGAATGAAAGAACTTCAATTTTGACGGTGTTGGCAGTGTTGGTTTCAGAGTGCTATAACTTCAAGCTTCCACCATGCTCTTTACAAACACCTTCAAACTTGTTGTTCACAAGGTAATGATGTCATGAAAGGTAACCATTGGAGGGCGCCACCAAAACATCTCGCCGCCAATACTGACAAAGCCTGGCAGATCGCCACGAGAAGCGGCCGCCGAAATCGAAAAGGTAGAGCGGCAGACAACAGATGAGAGGAGAGCCACGTGACGGGCGCAACGCTGCGGCGAGACGCCGAAACACACTTCTCCCGAGCGATAGAATGTCCGCTCGTGCCCCTCTCGTTCCTCGCGCTACCGCTTCTTTTCGCGTCGGGTTTGAAAACCATGTTTCGGGTCCCACTGCAAAAACTGTGCGCTGACGTCCAGGTTCCACGAGAAATGCTATGTGCTACTGGGAAAGTAGCGCCATTGCCTTCCCTACCTGCTAGCCGGACACAAACGGATACTAACATACAGACGACCCAAACCTCGCAAGGCGATTGGCTAATCGGCCTAATTAGAAAATTTATTTGCAACACTGTGGACAGGATTTTGTAAGAGACGCGCAGAGGTTAAGAACACTGTGTACACATATATGCGCGAACCAGTATCTGTACAGTTGGCGGGTTTTTGCCGCGGAGCCACACGCACAAGTTCGAAGGCGCACTACCATGAGGTGTCCCCGTCCGCGCGATCACTCACGCGGCCGAAGCGTCACCCCAGAGCCGCACACCCGCGCCCGCGCCCCCAACGGCACCGCTCTGAACTCAGGGGCCTAGAGGTTGTCCAGGTACCTGAAGCGGAGTTTAATCCGCGAGTCGCGAACTCTCAGGTACCGGCAGGACCAGCGCCTGAGGAACTCTTGTTCTCCGAGGAAAAACAGTTGCTCCTCGAGGTGTCCCACGAGCTCCCGCCAGAGCCGCCACAGGAGGGGCCAAAGAGCACGCGATCGACGCGCCTGTCTCACCGCGCAGCACCGGTTCCTCCACAGCACGTACTCGGCCGCGGCGAGGAGGAGACGGACGAAGACGCCCGGAGGGCATCTCCCGCGCAGCAGGTAAAGTCCTACGCCCAAACCGTGGAAGCTGGTGCGGATGACGCGCCAGAACGTCCGCGCCACAACGCACTCCTTCACCGCGTGCACATTCGTTTCGCGATTCCCACAGTTAGGGCACTCGTCCGTGCGCGACACGCCCCAGCGGAGCAAGCGGTCTCTGCTGGGGAGGACGCCCGAACCGTGCTGCAATTCGAAGTCCCGTAGGTGCCCCGGGAGATACGAAGAAGTGAGGCGGGACCAGGAGAAAGAGTCTCCGAGCTCCACCTGCGTTGCCGAAATCTGCGGCTCCAGGAGGACCTCTATGAGACGAGCCGTCGGTGTCCCCACTACGTCCAGCTGGGGTGCCCGCTCTTTGAGACGTTTGAAGAGCTGTAATGCCCTTCGGTAGTCAGACGGCGGGGTTTCGGCACAGAGGCCGGGTGAGCTCTGCGACTCGACTCTCAGTTCTCGGCGGGAGTGCCCCACGAAGTAGAGCGCGAGGGATCGGGCTGGGCCGTGCTCATCGCGCAATATCTTCAGCATGGTCTTGAGTTGGAGTACTGCGGGTGCGATGTCGACACAGGGAAAGCCCCACCCTCCACGCTCGCGCGGGAGGCAGACAACCGGCCGAGTGACCAGCTCCGTCTTCTCTGACTAGAAGAAGCTGTAGAGCGCGCTTTTCACCGGTCGGATGAAACGTGAGGTCGGGAGCGCCGTTTGCGCCAGATACCAGAGGCGTCCACAGAAGACAGAGTAGGCTAGGTACCTGCGCTCGGCCAGGGGAAGGGCGTAGGTGCGAGCAGAGTCCACTTTCTCCCCGATGTCGCGCGCCAGGCGCGTCCACATGTCCGCCGAGACTCCTGATGAGCGGTAGGTGACACCAAGGATCGTGACCGAAGTTTTTGCCGGGATCAATGAAGAGGGGTCAGGCGGTCGGTTAACCCACAGCACCGCGCTCTTCTGCTCATTCAGCCTCGCTCCGGAGAGAGACCCGTAGGTCTCAAAGATCCGGAGAGCCGCTCCGAGGTCGTCGGTGTCCCGCAGGTACAGTGTAATGTCGTCGGCGTATGCCGACACCTTCACCTCGCCGTTTCCGGGCAGGGAGAGTCCGCGGACCTGGGGGGTCCTTTCGACGTTGGCTAGGAAGGGCTCCAGGGTAAGGACGAAGAGCAGCGGCGAGAGCGGGCAACCCTGGCGGACCCCCCGGGTGACGGGGAAGCTGGCCGTCACACCGCCGTTTAGATAGAGGTCGCTCTTCATGTCACTGTAGAGCGTCTCGAAGAGTCGAACCCCTTCAGGGGGAATACCGAAAGCGGTGAGCACGGCCACGAGGAACGGGTGCTCCACCCGGTCGAAAGCCTTCGCTTGGTCGAGGGAGGCGATCAGGCCTCTGGCTTGGCGAGCGTTCGTGTACTGCACCACGTCCCTCGTCAGGGATGTCAGGGTTTGAATGCTCCGGCCGACGATCGAGCACGTCTGGTGGGGTGTCACCACGTCCGGGAGCATGCCGTGGAGGCGCTGCGTGATGATCGACGCTAGCAGCTTGTAGCTTGCGTTGAGTAGCGTGATGGGACGCCACGCGCCCGGGTCGTTGGGGTCTCCTCCCTCCTTAGGCAGAAGAATGATTCTGCCTCGGCGGAACGACTCTGGAAGGCGGTGCTCCGTGAAAAATTCCCGGAGCACGGCACAGATATAGTTGCCCAGCACGTCCCAAAAGGTACTGTAGAATTCGGCGGGAAACCCATCTGGGCCCGGCGCGGACCCAGTTTTCATTCTTGACAGGGCAAGGAGCACCTCTTCGTGGTTGGGAGGCTCGTGCAGGTGTGCGGCTAGGTCTTCGGGAACTTGCGGGAGATCGCGTAGGAAGGGGTGCGCCACGAGGGTCGCACGGTCCACCGCCGATTCGGTGGTTGCCAGGGCCCGGAAGTGGGCGCTGAAACCGAAGACCGACGGTTGGCCTGGTGTTGCTGGCGCGTCTGGGGTTGTCGGCACTGAAGGGACGCGTCGCTCCCGCACTTCGGTGCGGTGGGCGTAGCGCAGCACCTCGGGGTGAGCCGAGGGCCCGACCCGTCCGTGGTAGGCTGTGGCTGCGTTGGTACAAAGTCGTAGCTGTCGCTGGTAACGGTCGAGGAGCTGCTGCAGGTAGCCCCGCATTAGCGGAGTCCCCGCGCCGCCCCGTCGCACGATCCGGATTCGCAGAGAGGTGTCTCGGAGCTGCTCGGCGTGCCGCCGACGCAGTGCACGACCCTCCGCCACGCACGCCACCCGCCAGCTGTCTTGAAGCCGGTCAAAGGTCAATGGGTCTGGTGCCGCTCCATGGAGGGACCGGCGCAAGGCTTCTCTCAGGCAGTCGCGGCTTGTTTTGTCTCGCAGCAGTCGGGTGTCGAGACGCCAGGTGCGTTGAGAGCTGGCTTTGCTCCTGAAGCGGAGCTCTACGAGTACCGGACGGTGGTCGGAGATGTACGTAGTGGAGGGAGGGAAGTTCATTGCGCAGCAGGTGGTGACAGAGGGGCTCAGAAACTCGGAGATGTAACACCTGTCCAGGCGACTGCTCGAGTTTCCTCGTTGCCAGGTATGCTCGAAAGCGGTGCCATGGAGCAGAGTCCAGCAGTCCACTAGGTCGAAGTGTCGCATCAGGCGTGTCAGCTCGCCGGCGTTCCAAGTGGTGCGTCCGTAGCCTGGGCCCCTGACATCGCGCCGGGAATCGACGACGCAGTTGAAGTCGCCGAGGAGCAGGCAGTGGCGAGCGTCGAGCAGATGGACGTCCAGGCTCTTGAAAAAAGCCGGGGATTGCGAACGCTGGGCTGGAGCGTACACGCCCACAGCACGAAAGTGCGTGCCGTCCACGAAGAAATCAAAAGCGATGTACCGCCCGTCGGGGTCAAAGCAGCACGCGCTGAGACGGAGGAGCGAGCGGTTAAGGATAATGACCCCCACCCCCGAGCTCCGTGTAGTGGCGTATGAAAAGAAACAATCCACCCCATACCGCTGCTTGAAGAGGTCCACGTCGCGCTGCCTGTGGAAGTTCGTTTCTTGCAGGAACAGGAGGTCGCAACGGGCGGTTCGGGCGAACTGGATGACCTCGATCTGTTTTGTCACGCTGCGGAAGCCCTGAACGTTCAGGGTGATGACTCGCAGGTGCGCGAAAAGGGGATGGAGGGGGGGGGGGGGGGTCGTTGTGTTTACTGCTAGTCCATGGATGTATCGGATGTGATGCACGAGCTGTCAGACAGCGCGACGAGGTCCTTCCGCAACCGCTTGGGAGCCGCTGCCGATGCTGGAGTGGATCCTGGGGACCCTGATTCGCCGCTGCTGGAAAGATCTCGCTTCCCGTCTTCGGCACCGGCATGCGGGCTGCGACTGCGGCTGCAGGTTTTTCGGAGTTCCTCGGAGGTGCCTCGGCGACGATCTCGGCCGCGCGGCAGAGCGCTGTCTTTGTCGTGGGCAACCTCGTCGATGACGAGGCGGTCGTCCGACGATGAGGCAGAGTCCTCCGTGATGTCGCTCCAGCTGGGAAGCGGGCTGGGGCAGAGTTCCGGCGTTCGCGGGGGTTCCTCCTTCACCTGTACTTCCTCTGAGCCGGGACTGGTAGGAGTGGGCGCGTGCACAGATGCGGTCTGGACCACATTCGAAAGCGCGGCCTCGGCGGCGTCCTGTGACGCGTTCGAATTCGCGTCGGTGGCGCTTGCCGGCTTCGACTGTTGCGATGTCGGGGCGAGCTCGGATGGGGTCGTCACTGGGGGCTCAGCGGGGGCAGGCGTGTCACCGAACCCTTGGGTGGCGGCCGTCGCCGCAGGAGGGGGAGTAGGGGTGGTAGGAGGCCTGCCCTGGGACTTCGGAGTCGGGGACGCCGGAATCAAGGCCGGGAAGTCGTCCTGGCCGCTGCCGGCCACGGCTGAGTAGCTGCGACGCTGGGTGCAGTCCACCGTGGCGTGGGCCGCTCCGCAGCGTCCGCAGCCGGCCGCGCAGCCGACGGTGTCGTGGCCGAAGGCGGCGCAGCGGGCACAATAGGGCACGTTACAGGCCGCCTTGAGGTGGCCCTCCTGCTGGCAGCGTCGGCAGACTCTCTTGAGACCGCGGTAGTCGAAGGTGGCCCGATGACCAGAGACGCGGAGGAAGTTCGGCACCGGGGTAGACTCCTTTATCTCCATTCGGATGTAGCGGATACCCGTCCGGAGGTTGGGGTGGTCCTGGTAGACGCCGAAGCGAATATCCAGAACCTTCCCGTAAAGCGACAGGGCGGCGGCGAGGGCTTCGTTTCTCACATAAATCGGTAGGTAGAGGCACGTAATGGACGTTACTTGCGGGCCTACCGGGACGATGGGGACGCTTGTTCCGCCGATGGTCAGAGCCCCGGCGTTGACGATTCGGCTCATGGCCGATGACGATGTAACAGACATCTGAAAGTTGCTGCCTCCCAGATGCTGCACGGAGAACAATTCGGCAGTGCCGACAATGGCCGCCGCCGCGTCGAAGATAGAATCCACCGACGCGGCGGGCGGGCAGGAAACATCGAACGTACATGCCTTCGTAGGCTGGGCCGGCGATGCGGGTGTCATGGCGCCGCTGACAACGTAGACGAAACGGCCTACGTTGCCATAGAAATCGCCATCTTGGTCCTTTTAAATCTTCGAAGCTTTCAGGGGGTCGTTCTAAACCAGTCGCGCCAAGATCACCATGGAGCATCATCGTACTGGAAGCGTTCCTCTTCAATATAAGAGTCTTTGGCACTTCGTATGCGATCAACTTATTAATCAGGCCCATCTCCATGGATCTCTTACAAATATATTGTTCTTCTTGCGCATTTCAAGACAGTAAACTTATTTTTCAGTGCCTCCAAGCACCGACACAGCATCTGGTGGTGGTACGAACGTGTACGCCTGTTTCGCCGGTGTGTGGTTAGCGAAATCTCGGTATACAAAAAACGACTCAATAAAGCTACCCGTCACCAGCGAATCTAGATAGGCTCACCGAGAACGGAGGGGTCAAGGAGAAATTGCTCATTTCATGGACCAAGATGGCGACCACACGCGGAGCTTGGCGTTACTTTCCCAGGATCTAGTGACTTTATGTGCTACCAGATCCACGGGCTCCAAACCTGCGACAGGGCACTCTCGCCAAGATGTTTTGGTGGCGCCCTCGTATGGTTACTTTTCGTGACGTAATTACCTTGCGAGCAACGAGTTTGATGATGTTTGTAAGGAGTATGGCGGAAGCTTGAAATCATAGCGCTCTTGAACCAACACTGTCAACACCGTCATAATTGAAGTTCTCACGTTTCCCTTATTTCCGTCCATGATAACTCTTTTGCTGACGTCATAGTCAGCATTCGGCCAATCGTGAAAGGCCGACCACCGCGACGCTTTCGATCGTGCACGTCGCCAATAGAGGCTATGCCTGAACACTGCTTGCACTGCACGAGCGCGCGTGCTTGGCAGGGACGCTGAAAGGCCGGAGCATCGCTCTTGTAGCTCCTGCCACGCCCACACTTAAAGCGGAACGGAGTATGAAACAGAATGTACCCGTATAGGCGACCCAGGTCAGTATTGGCGGCGAGATGTTTTGGTGGCGCCCTCCTATGGTTCCCCTTTGTGACGTCATTCCCTTGCGAACAACAAGTTCGATGGTGTTTGTAAATAGCATGGTGGAAGCCTGAAATCATTGCGCTCTCAAAGCAACACTGCCAACACCGTCGAAACTAAAGTTCTTTCATTCCTCTTATTTCCGTCGATGGCATACCCTTTCCGACGTCATAGTCAGCTTTTGGGCCAATCGTGGAAGGCCGACCACAGCGACGCTTTCGGTCGCGCACGTCGCCAATAAAGCCTGGTCCAGACAGTTGCGTTTGACTGCGTTTGACTTTGTTGCGGCTGCGAGAAACCAGGACATCTTAGGGCTCATTCACACTGGAAGTGGAAGCGGTATAAGGATTCAGTACAATTGCACGCGCATTTGATGACATCAAATGCGCGTGCAATTGCACTGGATCTTTATACAACCGCGTTCGCAACCGCTTCGCGAACGCGGATCCGCTTCCAGTGTGAATGGGGGGTAAGGGTGCCTCAATGTTCTTGGACATCTCTGCTGCTTATATCGCGTGAGAAGATGACTCCTTGAATTGGATTCCACGCTTCATACGAAGCACAGATGTGCCGGTGGCTCACTTTCGGTTCTCGACGCAACGCAGTCAAACGGACTCAAACGCAAGTTCCATCCTATGCACGGGCTATGAGCACGTGCCCTAAAGAGCAATTCGTTTTTCTTTTTAATGCACATTTTTTGTAATAAAAGATTTGTACAGAAAAAGAAAAGGAGTCACGGACGGAACGTGCGTGCTGTTTCCAGCTCCATTTGCTGCGCTCTCTAACAACGTCGATTCCCAGTATTCTCGGTCTCGCACCATCGGATGACGCGGAATCGAGGATCTTCACTCGCTTGTCCCTGTGCTGCACTACCAAGGGCGACCCTCGAACTGGCCTTTGACAGGGCGTTTCTTCGACTTCGGGTAAAATTGGCCTTTCTTGTATTCAAAACATGAGGGTGTGCTAGCTGAAACGCTCAATTGGCGACGAGATGTTTCAGTGGCGCCCCGTTATGATTCCTATCCTTGACGTAACGACCAAGATTACTGGAAGCGAGCGACAAGTTTGACGGTTCTTAAAAATCGCGGTGGAAGAAGTGTCATCCCGTTTCTATATCAACACCGTTAGAGTTAAAATAATCCTAGCCAAGACGTCATTATGAGCGTATGGCCAGTCCCAGAAGGCCCATCACAGCGACTCGTTTGGTTGCGCACGTCGCCAATAGAGTATAGACCCCTTACAAAAATACGCCCCCGCCTGGCAGATCTAAAAAAAATGCGCAGTACACGTATGAAAACGATCAAGCTGACACCATGCGCACCCTTGAAAACACTTGTCCGTACACCTGTGTAAATTTACGTGGGTAAGGCAATTCACCTTTCGAGGGCTATTCCGCCGTATTGCAAGGTCTTCAGAGCTTCGGGGAGTGGCGCCATCTTGTTGAATGCTCCTTTGGTCGTTCAAAGGCTCAAAGGAGTTTATTGGCTTTACTTCATACAGCCGAGAGCTTGAGGCAGGAAGCCCGTGCATCCAAGTGCTGGCTGCCTCCTCAGCTGTATGTTAACAGGTAGAGAATAAATGAGAATAAAACATATATATAGGTGTAGGTTAACAAGTAGAGAATGCATGAGAATGAAGGTTACGTCTTTTAGTTTCACGTTTGAAACTTTTGCCAGGTGCCTCGAACGAAGATTATTTCCCATATTACCATCTACGCGTCCCCGAAAGAAACAGAAAAAGAAATAACATGAAAGTATTGTTTTTACCTCGAAAACAAACTCCCCACCGCGGAACGCTCAGTTTCCCGCCTTTGAAACTCTGGCATCTGCTCTGGGCCCACTATATATTTGAACGGAGACTGAGCGTCCGGCTATAAGGCTCTGCGGCTCAAGTTTCAGTCACAATCTTGTTAGAAACCATGTGGTATATTTTCTCCGTCGTACGTGTCAGTGTGCCTAGACGGGTCATGCGGAGGCGAGTTTTAAGGCGAAAGCCTTACTTGTTTCATTACGCGAAAAAGCGGCAGCGTTGTGCCCGAAATATGGTCGCACCAATATGTCATTAAGCACGAGCTTCGAAATAAAACACAAAGAAAAGCACAGCAACGCAGATGCTTCGTCACAGAAGCTTGCGGGGGCGCTCAAAGTCAAAGCAGACGCGCCTCAGAAATAAAACACAAAGAAAAGCACAGCAACGCGGATGCTTCGTCACGGAAGCCGTCATGAAGCCGGCGGGGTTCGCCGCGCCTGCGCTGTGGGGCAGCGTGATGTCACCGCCGGAGCGTCGTGTGCAGAAGGAAGAAGTGGAGCGCTGCTTGTAGGAATGCGCTGAGTGTATGAATGCTTTCGCATTCTTACACGTAAGTAGTCTTAAGTGTCTCTGCCGAATTTCGTCTGCTTATCGAGCCCTCCCAGTGGCTCCGTCTGCTTGCTGGGTTTACTTACACATACGTTCGCAGCTTCTTGTCACATCACGAATGGGAACGACATCCAAGGAATCACCCATCTGCGTGTGCTTCGTCCGTACCGCCATCAGTCTCGCTCATGTGCAGTTCTTCGCTCTCATTCAAACGCGACGAGCACGCGTCCAGGGTTGTAAAAATTACGCAATGGGGGGGGGGGGGGGGGGGGCTGTGGTCGAAAGAAATAAAATAGTCACAAAAGAATGTCACAAAAGAAAATTTACAGGGTCTTTTTTACCGCAAAAATAAACTAGGCATCGCCGAACGCTCATTCTCCAGCCAAAGGTAGCGCTAGAGGTCACAACCAGATGCCAAAGTTTCAGCCCGATCCGATAACTTCATCAAAAGTTATAAGTGATTTTTTGAAAATTTCAATGGGAAAATGGTGGCCGACGGAGTTTTCAAACACATGGGGCTCTATGGCACCAGAAACCGAAAACGGGCAAAAATGGGCTCCATTTTCTCATTGAAATTTTCAGAAAATCACTTATAACTTTAGATTAATTTATCAGATCAGGCTGTATTTTTGGCATCTGGTTGTGACCTCTAGCACTAGCTTTGGGCGGAGAAAGAGCGTTCGGCGATGCCTAGTTTATTTTTGCAGTGAAAAATAAAAACCCTGTAAATTTTCTTTTGTGACACCCTGTATTTTGAACATCATGGGCCTTCATTGTTCATACTTTCCACATCTGTTAATAGAAGGAAGTCTCTCAAAATATATACATGCACTAATTCCACCTTGACTCCCAAGGAAATAATTATATTCCAAGCTCTCGCAATTTGTATGTGAAACAAAAAATTACATGAAGATCCATTTGCGGGTTCTTAGGGAATGCGTTAGCATAACGTTTGGAAACGCCACACACGTCTCCCATTGGAAAACGCTAACGGTGACCCCTTTACTTTTCTCTTTTGGCTTTATATTTTGGCTTTCTTTTTTGGCTTTATATTTTGCTTCCTCTATTGTTTGCTGTCTCTTTTCGACCTGGTTACAGAATTGGTTTTAGCGTTTCCCGAAGGGGGACTTGTTGGTAACGGATTTCCTAAGAAGCCACCTAGTAGATCTTCCTGTAATTTTTCGCCCCCTTTTTTGTACTCTGCCAGTCAAGGTGCGTTTATGCCCTTGGATACGGCCATCCATATTACTCGTGCAAAGAACCGCATTCATATCACTCGTGGAGGGAACCGCATCCACCGTTTTACCTACACACACACACACACCGCTACCACGGAAACTCAGAGCGAAGAACAACCATAGACGACAGAGCGGCAACTGAGCACGTCCGCATTCCATCGCGCCGCGGCGCAACATCTTGTACATACCAAAGCCGTAGTGCTAAATAAGATAACAATTTGAAATGTAAAAAAAAAAAAAAAATAAATAAAAAAAGTGACAAATATGAATTGAAGAAAAACTACAATGAAACTCGGAATCACTGGAGAATCGACGATTGAGTATGGAAGTTTACGTGGTGTGCTTTCTTTTTTGATCAGCCTCATTTGGATGTGGAAGCGATGACACCCCGAGTTCTGTACACCACAATTTTTATTCTCGGCTTTAAAGCCACCTATCACAAAGTTGTTCGAACTGGAAGTACCGTCCACTGGTCCCTTCCTATCTGTAAAGTCTGTATCTCCCACGATGAGTGGTATTATCTTGACAGCCTTTGACGGTCGGAACTAGTTCCCATTTAGTTATGCCGCCCAAACTACATTTCCACTTGGTTTTGCTATGCCCCCTCTTTTTGGTATGATAAGTCTTCTGTCAAGTTACGGTCATGTCAAAGTACCTGTGTGTCGAAAATCAGCACCTCGCGCAACAGTAGGGTGACAACATTCCTCAAGGTATAAAACGGGACATCCCAGCCCGGGGAGGGGGGGGGGGGGGGGGGGGAGGGGGGGGTGCTAAAGATTGAGATTGGGAGGACAAATTTGATTAAATTACTCGTCCTATTTCGAAACTTTACCATATTGCACTAAGCCCTGGAACAATCACTCACAGTTGAGTTTCATGCACCCATTTGCAAGGTGCTTGTGGGCAAGAGCAGTTCTAAATTTTACTCTCTGGGTAAATATCTTAAAGTACCTACGGTAATTTTTGTAAACTATACTTGTAACGAGTAGGCATAGTTACGGTTTGCTTCGACTCGCTTGGTGCCAATTTCAAAAATATGCACTCCTGCGAAAACGGGACATGATTTTTTATTGGGACAAAAAGACGGGACGGCAGAAGCGGACCTCGAAGACGGGACTGTCCCGGCCAAAACGTGACGTCTGGTCACCCTACGCAACAGGTTATTACACAACAGCTGACCGCCAAAGCCTTTGACGGCCAAACCATGTGTTGGCCGACAACTTTGTTTTCTCGGCTTTAGAACCACCTTTCGTAAAGTTGTTTCAATTGGGAGTACAGTCCACTAGTCCCTTCCGACCTGTAAAGACTCCACCTCCCTCGACAAGTGGTATTCTCTTGACAGCCCTTTCATGGTCAAAACCGGTTACCATTGAGTTACGCCGCCCAAACCGACTTTCCACCTGGTTTCCCTATGCCACCTCTTTTTGGTATAATAAGTGCTGTATCATGTTACTGCCAAGTCCAAGCACCTGCGTGCCCAAATCTGCACTTCGCACAGCCCGGTTATAACACAACATTTTGGGTGCAATAATGGATATCCCGTACAGCTTTATTTATTCGTTAGAAACTTAACTTTCACACCTGCTGTCTTAATGAAACTTGGCACACTTCGTGCACAAATTAGTGAACACCTCACTCGCCTCCAAATATTATCGTTTCAGCAATCCCGTTTACAGCGACAAGCGAAGCGATTTTCCCACTCAGAGCAATGATTGTGTTGTCCGCCTTGCTTTTCGGAAAATTGTTCCAACCGCTTTTTCGGCTGCAATTAGAGAAATTACCCCCAATAACGACTCAAACTCAATATATAAGAAGTGAAGAACAACTAGATGCCCTTCTTAGGTCTGCCCGAGCACTCATGCAACTCAAAAAGCAAAAGTTTGGTCCATTCGCGGTTCCGCCGCCACAGCTTCGCATGCGAAAAGGCGCCGCAGGTTGCTGAACGCGCCTCACTGTCGAACGCCAGCTCCTTCGCTAGCGGCGCTACGCGCGTTTTTCAAAGCACCCCCTATAGTTCCCGCACGGAGTGTATACACCAGCCAAAAGCTTAGTTTTTGGCGACATAGCAAACGTTGGATCAACAAAATAGATCTGGTCGACGTTTCGACCGTAACGTCATATCTCAGCAGACTCCCCCTCTCCCTCTTCCCCCCGCCAGGCTACCTGCCCCCCCCCCCCCCCCCCCCCACCCCCCCTTCTCCATCCCAGCCTGACCCACAAATCCGCTCCTGATTCTAGGCCAAATTACTTTGGCGACCTGTGCAACCGCCGACACTTTTCGCTGTCCCCTTTAGAGATCTTCACGGGTCCGAGCCGGGCCGCGACCCGCGGGCCGCGTGTCGGGCTCGGGCTTACGGCTGCATTCGTTAAGGGGCCAGGCAGGGTGCGGGCCTAGCATTCAAGTCTACAAAGCGCGCCAAGTAGGCCATTTCTTTTTATTTTAGCAGAAATGTTTTTGGGAAGTTTGTTGGGGGGTTGGGAAAGGAACCACAGTGGGCGAGACCCAAATGCTGAAATCATGTGTGTGTGCGTGTGCGCTTTTGAACGGTTTGGTTTTGATGTGTGTCCAACGAGTGCTCTTCCGGAACACGAGCGGCGCGGCTTTCCTTTTCGCCTCCGGCGGCGCCGCCATCGTACCATCGCTTCCACGCAGAGATACGCGCCTACACAATGCGCACCCTCGCCGGCGTAAACCATCTGTACGTGCGAGTGCGTGCACCCCCAATGTGTGTGAACAGGTTGCCCCGAGGGGTGCTTTTAGAGCGCAGCTCTTAGGGGCCCGTTTCCAGCCTGAGCGGCGTCGCCGTTGGCGTCGGCGTCGCCGTCGGCGTCGGCGTCGGCGTCGGCGTCGGCGTCGGCGTAACCGCGCCCCTCCCTCTCCTCCTCCTCCCTCTCCTTCTCCCCCTCCTCCTCCCTCTCCTTCTCCCCCTCCTCCTCCCCTCCTCCTCCTCCCCCTTCTCCCCTCCCCTCCTCCTCCTCCCCCTCTTCCTCCTCCCCCTCCTCCCCCTCCTTCTCCTCCTCCTCCCCTCATTGTCCGGCTTGAGCGGCAAGGAGGAAAGCAGTGCGAAGGTGGAGGAGGGGGGAGGAGAGACGAGGAGCCGGAGGCGAGGGGGGGGAGGAGCTTGAAGGACGAGGAGGTGGTAAAGGAGAGGGAGTGGGAGCGGGAGGCGAGGAGGACTAGCAGGCATGATCACGAGGGAGGAGGAGGAATATACCCTCCACTCCTCCTCCTCAAGAGCTGCGCTCCAATTCGGCGTTACAGGAAGTTGTAAACGGCTTTCACTTTTTTTATTTGTGCTAAAACAATTTTTTCTAAACAATTTCTCTCAGACCATCGCATAAAACGGCGATATTTCTTTTTATATACTTCTTTTGGTTGTACGCATCGCGAGTGAGCAATTTAGAACTTTGTATTTTGTCCAAACCCGTCCTGACGTTCCCATTCTTTTTCAACTTTGACACTTGGTTTTATTTACTGCTGCTTGTCATTTTTCTTTTCCTCCCTCTCCGCGTGAGTTTGGTAGCAGGAAAGGACGATTAAACGTGGTGCCTAGGCCCGCAGATTGCTCTGACTAATAATAGCAGCAAAAAAAAAATACTTACAGCATTGATTATCGGTTAGCGTAATCAACATATGCGCAGCAGTGACAAGCGAGCTGTCGTGCCGTGCCATTTGTGGGCTATTCATACTGGGCTAAAATAGAGCGGGTATCGGCAGGCCCGTGAAAATTAGCGTCGGGACAGGCCGGGCCGGCTGTCGGAAATAGATAGCGGACCGTGGGTGTGTCGGGCCGGACTGGGCCGGTGTTCTAAATATCGGCCAGTGCAGACCTATTTATATATCGGCCCCCTTCATGGATATCAACAGCCGGCGACGTCTTTAACTTTCATCAATTACGTACGTGCTCGACTGTCGACCACAATATTTCGGCCTGTCTACTTTGTTTCTGTGTATGTGTTTTTTTCTTATTGCCTGTCGCCGACCCGGGGGAAAGGAAGGGGGGTCTGAACCCCCCCTCCCCCCCCCCCCTCCTTCCTTCCCGGGTCGATGCGCCACTGGTACACACTCTTCACACTAACACATCACATTCTGTGCTCTTTTCCCCTGCACCAGTTTTGACGGCCTGACGCCTACACCATTCGGCAGTTCCCATGGCTGACGGGCCGATGAGAAAGGTCAAGTCCGCTTCCTTGACACCTCCCAGCAACGTCGCTCCTGGCGGTGGCAAGGGGTCGGCGGAGGCTGCCGGACGGTGGAACCCCCGGCGTTTCTGGTAACGCGCGCTGATGTTACTAACGTGCCTGGAACGCCTCATCAATTGGTGTGTGGTGGACGCGAGGCAAATGACGTCACGGGAGCTGGCGTGTCAAGTTGTCGGGTGTCGCGATCCTGACGATTGGCGCATCGAGTTTTCTTAAAAGAAGCTTGAGCCATTCCACTCCGTGAAGGTGGATGACCAGCGAAGCTGTTTTGCACACGACACAGACCCGCCCCGAGGAGCCGGAGGAAAGTAGACACGCGCTACGGGACCGCCACCCCGAGAGAGCGGAAGGAAAGGAAACTAGGTACGGAAGCGCTTGGAAAGACGACAAAGAGAGGGCGGTGCGAGAAAAGACATGGCCGACGCGGGTCGCACAGCGGCAAATGTTTGAGAAACATTTATTACTTCCCTGAGAGTCTAACTGATTTTAAAAACGGCGCCTATTGATAACTAATCTACTAAAAATGCGTATCCAAGTGATGAGACGTATAAGCTTTTGCATAGAATGAAGCGCTTTTGCATCAAATGCAGGACCCGACTTTTTGTTGACACACACGAAAAATCCGCGGAACCCTAGCCATAAACAGCTTCGCTGTAGAAGTACGATCGTACGCGGTTGCCGCTGTCGTCGCAGAGTTCTAATTTCTGGCTGCTCAAGCTTCCGTGCACTGTGAAGCTGGAGATGGATCTGAAGCAGAACAGGCGTGTCTGCCAGATCCACCACCACAGCTTTGACACCAGCAGTATCGCAGCCTGCGACGGCATGGAACTTCTATAACGTTACCGGGCGGAAATCGAGGGAGCGTGCACTTTTCAGGATGCGGTAAACATATCGATCGGCGACGGGTGCCCTAATGGCGAGTCAGGAGACACGGGATGCGCAGCGTGTTTCCAGCTGTGTAACTCCGCCAAATTTAGGGTTCCGCTAAATTGAACAGGAAGTGGTTTTTCGCTGTATTTAGCGGGAAAACTTGAACTACGTAATTATGCGCGCATTACATTTCCCCGCTAAGTTTAGAGGGGAAATCCTTTCTGGTAAAATTAGCGAGACGGAAGTCATCTCAATTTTGCGTCTGACACTTTCGCGTTACACTTTCGAAGCACATTTCCGGATTTTGCTTCACACTTCCGCGTTAAATGTATTTTTTTACCTGTTTTATGTGGTCCTTTTATGTCAAAAATTTGAAACTTTTCATTTAAAAAAAGCGGCCATCGCGTCTCAAATTAAGTTTCCAGTCCAAAACAAATAACTCTCCGTCCAAAAAACTTACGGTAGTTTTCAATTCTTAAAAAAATATAATAAAAAAAAAAAAACAGAAAAAAGAGAAAAAAAAACAGCTCAGTTTCTTGTGTTGTATATCTGGTGTCCTGACAGGCAAGTGGAAGCACGAATATTCGGGAAGATATCCAGAAAAGCACCTCGTTCGAAAGCCTTCACAGCGCGTTTCCTGCTTCTTGGAAGCTCGTCGTGTTGCCTGCGACCACAGGCGGAGCAAGCTGCTCTCACCTCTTTCCACTTTAGCGGAGCAAGTGCGCCGGAGAGGAGGCGACTTCTTCTCCAGCGTTCGCTCTGCTAAAGTGAAAAGAGATGGAAGGAGCATCCCCCGAACTCTTCACCTGTCACCTACAATAAATCAGCGGTTTTCAAACCTTTAGCCGTCTCGCACTCCCT